>NC_135232.1:1103858296-1104169546 GCF_051348905.1 Ranitomeya variabilis | reverse complement strand
ATGTGCGTCAAACTTTGCATCAGCAGACGCATTAGGGGGATGCTCATGCTTATTATGGCGTTGTCTGCACTAACCAGCCGTGTGCATTCCTCAAAACACTGAAGGACTTGACACATGTCTTGTATCTTCGACCACTGCACACCTGACAACTCCATGTCTGCCATCCTACTGCCTGCCCGTGTATGTGTATCCTCCCACAAAAACATAACAGCCCGCCTCTGTTGGCACAGTCTCTGAAGCATGTGCAGTGTTGAGTTCCACCTTGTTGCAACGTCTATGATTAGGCGATGCTGGGGAAGGTTCAAAGACCGCTGATAGGTCTGCATACGGCTGGAGTGTACAGGCGAACGTCGGATATGTGAGCAAAGTCCACGCACTTTGAGGAGCAGGTCGGAGAACCCAGGATAAGTTTTCAATAAGCACTGCACCACCAGGTTTAAGGTGTGAGCCAGGTAAGGAATGTGTTTCAGTTGGGAAAGGGAGATGGCAGCCATGAAATTCCTTCCGTTATCACTCACTACCTTGCCTGCCTCAAGATCTACTGGGCCCAGCCACGACTGCGTTTCTTGTTGCAAGAACTCGGACAGAACTTCCGCGGTGTGTCTGTTGTCGCCCAAACACTTCATAGCCAATACAGCCTGCTGACGCTTGCCAGTAGCTGGCCCATAATGGGACCACTGGTGTGCAACAGTGTCATCTGCCGATGGAGTGGTTGGCCGACTGTGGTCTGTGGAAGAGCTGTAGCTTCTGCAGGAGGACGAGGAGGAGGAGGAGGGGGTGCGAACGCCTACAGCCAACTGTTTCCTAGACCGTGGGCTAGGCACAACTGTCCCGAAATTGATGTCCCCTGTGGACCCTGCATCCACCACATTCACCCAGTGTGCCGTGATGGACACATAACGTCCCTGGCCATGCCTACTGGTCCATGCATCTGTAGTCAGGTGCACCTTTGTACTCACAGATTGCCTGAGTGCATGGACGATGCGCTGTTTAACATGCTGGTGCAGGGCTGGGATGGCTTTTCTGGAAAAAAAGTTTCGACTGGGTAGCTCGTATCGTGGTTCAGCGTACTCCATCAGGGCTTTGAAAGCTTCGCTTTCAACTAACCGGTAGGGCATCATCTCTAACGAGATTAGTCTAGCTATGTGGGCGTTAAAACCCTGTGTACGCGGATGCGAGGATAAGTACTTCCTTTTTCTAACCAGAGTCTCATGTAGTGTGAGCTGGACTGGAGAGCTGGAGATTGTGGAACTTTCGGGTGTGCCGGTGGACATGGCAGACTGAGAGACGGTTGGAGACGGTATTGTTTCCGCCGGTGCCCTAGATGCAATATTTCCTCCAACAAAACTGGTGATTCTCTGACCCTGACTGCTTTCGGCTGGCAAAGAAACCTGCAGAGATACTCCCGGTGGTGCGGAAAATGGTGGCCTTACAGTGACGGAAGGGATGTTGCGTTGCTGACTAGCTTCATTGGCCGAGGGTGCTACAACCTTAAGGGACATTTGGTAGTTAGTCCAGGCTTGAAAATGCATGGTGGTTAAGTGTCTATGCATGCAACTAGTATTGAGACTTTTCAGATTCTGACCTCTGCTTAAGCTAGTTGAACATTTTTGACAGATGACTTTGCGCTGATCAATTGGATGTTGTTTAAAAAAATGCCAGACTGCACTCTTCCTAGCATCGGATCCCTTTTCAGGGATTGCAGACTGAGCTTTAACCGGTTGGCCACGCTGTCCTCCAACAGGTTTTGGCTTTGACACGCGTTTTGGGCCAGATACGGGCCCGGCAGATGGAACCTGTTGCGATGTTGATGCCTGCTGCGGCCCCTCCTCCACCTCCGCTTCTGAACTACTGCCGCCTGCACCCTGTTCCCCCAATGGCTGCCAATCGGGGTCAACAACTGGGTCATCTATTACCTCCTCTTCGAGCTCGTGTGCAACTTCGTCTGTGTCACTGTGTCGGTCGGTGGTATAGCGTTCGTGGCGGGGCAACATAGTCTCATCAGGGTCTGATTGTGGATCAGTACCCTGAGAGGGCAATGTGGTGGTCTGAGTCAAAGGAGCAGCATAGTACTCTGGCTGTGGCTGTGCATCAGTGCACTCCATGTCAGAATCTACTTGTAATGGGCATGGCCTGTTAAGTGTTTCACTTTCTAAGCCAGGGACGGTATGTGTAAAGAGCTCCATGGAGTAACCCGTTGTGTCGCCTGCTGCATCCTTCTCTCTTGTTGTAGTTTTTGCTGAAGAGGACAAGGAAGCGACTTGTCCCTGACCGTGAACATCCACAAGCGACACGCTGCTTTTACATTTACCAGTTTCAGAAGAGGAGGCAAAGGAGCTAGAGGCTGAGTCTGCAATGTAAGCCAAAACTTGCTGTTGCTGCTCCGCCTTTAAAAGCGGTTTTCGTACTCCCAGAAAAGAGAGCGTTCGAGGCCTTGTGTAGCCAGACGACGAAACTGGCTCCACAGCTCCAGACTTAGGTGGAATATTTTTATCCCCACGACCACCTGATGCTCCACTACCACTACCATCATTACCAGCTGACAATGAACGCCCACGGCCACGACGACCTCTTGCACCAGACTTCCTCATTGTTTTAAAAACTTAACCAAAGTAACTTTATTTGTTGCTGTCAAACAACTTACACGGTGAGCTATAACTTCAGTATGATTTCAATATCCCTTAACAGGTTGGTGAGACCACAAGGAAAATCAGGCACAATGTTACACACTCTGTTTTCTGTGTCAAAAACAAACAAATGCCCAAAAACGTGTTAAAGGACACAAAACTCCAAGAATATTGACAACCACAGGTGGATAAACCACACTGAAACCGAGTATAATCCTCAATAGAATAATTTTTATTAAAGAACAATTAAAATAGACATAAAGTAAACATAAAATGAGAAAAACTGGATACCAATGAACAGGACACAAAGGGTAATCGGCACATGAACCAAATAGCAGCAGAGTAAGAGTTTACTACCCAATAAGGTGCAAAAACTACTATAAACATGCAGCAATGTCAAATATCAGATGGTAAAAAACGCAGCGATCACAATTCCAAAAAATGTCTGGTGTCAAAGACATCCAAATGGTATTAGGTATGTGCACTGACTAAGCTAAACACAAAGGACCGACATGCTGCTGTATGATAAATAGGGCAACCCATGTATACAGCTCAATACTAATTAATCCACATTAAAACAAGTGTTCAATGAGGAAAAGCAAAGAAACAGGTGAAAGCCCAAAATATAAATAACAATGTAGCTGCAAAGGGCATGATATACTCACTAAGTGTGATGAAAGCAAGGTGCCGATACCACGTTGGTCCCTGCCGCCCCAACGCACGTTTCGTAGAGACTTCCTCAGGAGGCGTGCATTGGGGGGAGGGTTTCACCCATTTATATCGTGTCCAGCCTATCGCAGCGTGAAACAAACCCTGATTACAAACGTGAAACAAATGTGCGCAGGTTGCCCGTATTGGGGTCCATTAATGTCCGGTAACAACGGCGCATGCGCGGTCGCCACAGCTACCATAGAACCATCCAGGAAGCGGCCGTGGAACGCAAGCCAGCAGAGCCGTCAAGGAGACGGCGCTGCGTGCCGCGCGCCGGGAGCCACCCACCAGATGATCCGGCGCCATGGAAACGGCACATGCGCACACCGGACACCAAGGGATCTGAACACAGTAATGAATGTGCCGAAGGAACAAAGAAATCATAGCGCTAAAGAGGTATAAGTAATTCAGCGTGCATATAGAACTACGGCACAGTGATAAGTGATATGGCTGACACCATCTAACCAGGACACAGTGTGGTGAACATTTAACAATATTCATGATTTGAACAATAAATACAGAATAAAGATTGCAATTTTAAAACAAAAATAACAGCCTCATAATCATAACAATAAGGCAATAAGAAAAATACGTGCATAATGATGGAACAACAACAATAATAGTGATAATAAAACACAAGTACAGTGTATGATATATATAAATACAGACAAAAGTGACCGTATACATATAAAGATAATAGGCATAACTGAATAATGTCTACAAGGGCATAAAGCCTAAAATACTGTGCAAGAATATAGATAAAAATATAAAAATTAGTGCAAGATAATAAATAGTGTCAATAGGCCGATATGACGGAAAATACCTCATAATCGCCAGTACATAATACTGAAACAAATAAAAAACTTTAAACAAGATTGATAATTCAAATTGAAGACTGGCGGAATTCCTTCGAGAGGGATCTCAAAAACCTTCATGGGCAGTAATAAGAATTCAGTATGGAGGGCAGAATACGCACAAAGTAAACTGAAATATAAAAAGCGGACATAATTAAAGACACAAACATAGAACTGATATTAAAAACATTAAAATGGATGAATAACACCCACCCCCTAAAAAACGTGAATGATGTCACTAAAGAAATGAACCGAAACCGAAGCTCTCATTAAGGCCACCCGGGGTAACAGTTTTAAGACGGTATATCCAACGGCTTTCAACACGAGCTAATACCCTAGATAGATCACCACCTCGAGGTCCGAGGGATACTTGATCAATGGCCTTGATTTTAAGCTTAGAGGGATTGCACTCATGGTGCAGAAAAAAATGACGAGGTAACGTTTTTAATAGGCTGAGATCTTTAGTTGTTTTCGCTTTCTCTATATCACGGACATGTTCTCTTGTCCTAATCTTTAACTCGCGAGTAGTCATCCCTATATAAACTTTATTGCACGGACACTGTGCGTGGTAGATTACCCCTTTTGAGGCACATGTCAATCTGTGACGAATTTTAAAAACACGGCCATCTTGGGGATTACAGAAATCTTTACTTTTCACATGATTCTGGCACCCTTTACAAAAAGTGCAAGGAAAGAAACCCTGTATAGAGTCACTGGCATTTTTGTTCTTTCCATCTTTGGGAGAATAGTGACTGTGAACTAATAGGTCACGAAGATTATCAGACCTCTTAGCAGTGATTGCTGGTCTGTCAGATAAGAAGGACTTAAGGATTGGATCAGAATGCAAAATTCCCCAATGTTTGGTGACAATTCCAACAAAATCATTCCACTGGCTGTGAAATGGGGTAATAAGTCTCACCTGCATATCTTCTTTATTTTTCCTTGAAGTTTGATAGAGAAGATCATTGCGTGATGTTGAGCATGCTCTCTTATAGCCCCTGCGTATTTGGCGATGGCTATACCCGCGCTCTCTAAAGCGGCAGTATAAATCACGAGATTGTTTTTCAAATTTGTCTTGACTTGAACAGATGCGTTTTACACGTAAAAATTGTCCAATTGGAATACCATTTATAGTTGACTGACGATGTGATGAGCTCGCATGTAATAACGTGTTGGTGGCAGTTGGTTTACGAAATACGGTGGTCTCGATCACTCCCTGAGGTGAAACACTGACATCCAAATCCAAAAAATTGACCTGTCGACCATGTGAAAAGGTAAGTTTGATATTGAGATCATTAGTATTAAGCTCACCCATGAATTCATTGAGATGTTCAACAGTCCCTTCCCAGATAAAGAAAACATCATCAATGTAGCGAATCCAGTGGTGCACCTTGTCAATGTGCACCACTGGATTGCAAAGAAAAATATCTCGCTCCCAGGCACCCAAAAATAAATTAGCATAGGATGGAGCACAGGCGGCCCCCATGGTGGTCCCCTGAAGCTGGAGATACGTCTGATCAGCAAACATAAAGCAATTATGAGTGAGTATAAATTGAAGCAATTGTAGAATAAAATCTGCCAAGGGTTTTTCAACGTCTCCAGCCTCAAGGAACCAGGAGACCGCCCTGAGCCCATCCTGATGCCTGATAGACGTGTATAAGCTCTCTATATCCGCCATTACAAAAATCATATTCTGTTGAATTGAAAAATCATCAAAGCAGCGTAAGGCCGCTGTGGTGTCTTGGATGAAGGATGGTAGTGTGTGGACAAGCGGCTTAAGATAAAAATCAACAATTTTACAGGCCAATTCACAGATTCCCTCATTGCCGGAGACAATGGGTCTTCCTGGGGGATTGGTGGAATTTTTGTGAATCTTAGGAATAAGATACAGGGTAGACATCCTGGGTTTAATAAGGGCCACTGTATCCACCAATTTCTTTGGAATAATTCCTAATTCAAATGCATGTGTGATGATAATTTCGAGTTCTTGTTTAAATTCATTAAGGGGGTTATAGTATAGTTTTTTGTAGCATGCTTTATCAGCCAATAGTTTTTGGGCCTGTTTTTCATATAGGCAATTAGGCCATATTACCACATTGCCCCCTTTATCGGCCTGTTTGATGGTCACATCTGTCCACTTCTGAATTTCATTAATGACCTCAAAGTCACTGCGATTCTTGCAAAAGTACTTGTTGGAGCAAAGTTGTTCTATGTCATTAGTGACCATTTTTACAAAGACATCCACAGCGGGACATGTACTGAGAGGGGGAAACTTTTTAGATTTGTTGACAAGGTGAGTAGGAAATTTACTCACCGAACTAGAATTTTGTTCCTCCAAAAGGGATTCAAGAACTGCCAGTACTTGTTGATCCTCAGTTGCTTCAGATTGAAGGTTATTAGTGGATCTTTCATGATATCTCTTCAAAATGAGCTTGCGGGCAAATAGATGAATATCCTTTACCGTCGTGAATGGATCTAAGGATTTTGCAGGGGAAAAGGTTAGACCTCGTTGTAATAGCTCTTCCTGCTTAGAAGTTAATATATGATTAGACAGATTAATTACCTTAGGCTGGTCATTTTTTGGACCTTGTTTTCTTTGCTGTCGTGAGGGGCCATGATTGTTCCATTTGCCACCATACCTGGTTTTCATATTGGGGGAATGTGTACTGTCCATATCATGTGTGGACAGTTGGCTAGATTGAGATGAGATAGATGTAGTAGACAGACTTCTCGATAACGTGTCTCTCTTCTCTTTACGAAATTGCCATTTGAATATCCTTCCTGTCTCATAGTCGTTGAGATCCCTTTCAAATTTCTTTGATTTAGTATCACAAACATCTCTCTCCCACCTCTCCATATCCTTGTCTATATCTCCAAAAAATTGGTCCATCTGTTCTTTGGAAAAATCTATCACCATCTGTGCTTGCATAGCACTAATTTGTGAATCAAGTTCGCTCAACAATGCCGTATTTTTGTCATTTATAATTTCAATGAATTTCAAAGAGCAAGTAAATATATATTTATATTTCAGTTTACTTTGTGCGTATTCTGCCCTCCATACTGAATTCTTATTACTGCCCATGAAGGTTTTTGAGATCCCTCTCGAAGGAATTCCGCCAGTCTTCAATTTGAATTATCAATCTTGTTTAAAGTTTTTTATTTGTTTCAGTATTATGTACTGGCGATTATGAGGTATTTTCCGTCATATCGGCCTATTGACACTATTTATTATCTTGCACTAATTTTTATATTTTTATCTATATTCTTGCACAGTATTTTAGGCTTTATGCCCTTGTAGACATTATTCAGTTATGCCTATTATCTTTATATGTATACGGTCACTTTTGTCTGTATTTATATATATCATACACTGTACTTGTGTTTTATTATCACTATTATTGTTGTTGTTCCATCATTATGCACGTATTTTTCTTATTGCCTTATTGTTATGATTATGAGGCTGTTATTTTTGTTTTAAAATTGCAATCTTTATTCTGTATTTATTGTTCAAATCATGAATATTGTTAAATGTTCACCACACTGTGTCCTGGTTAGATGGTGTCAGCCATATCACTTATCACTGTGCCGTAGTTCTATATGCACGCTGAATTACTTATACCTCTTTAGCGCTATGATTTCTTTGTTCCTTCGGCACATTCATTACTGTGTTCAGATCCCTTGGTGTCCGGTGTGCGCATGTGCCGTTTCCATGGCGCCGGATCATCTGGTGGGTGGCTCCCGGCGCGCGGCACGCAGCGCCGTCTCCTTGACGGCTCTGCTGGCTTGCGTTCCACGGCCGCTTCCTGGATGGTTCTATGGTAGCTGTGGCGACCGCGCATGCGCCGTTGTTACCGGACATTAATGGACCCCAATACGGGCAACCTGCGCACATTTGTTTCACGTTTGTAATCAGGGTTTGTTTCACGCTGCGATAGGCTGGACACGATATAAATGGGTGAAACCCTCCCCCCAATGCACGCCTCCTGAGGAAGTCTCTACGAAACGTGCGTTGGGGCGGCAGGGACCAACGTGGTATCGGCACCTTGCTTTCATCACACTTAGTGAGTATATCATGCCCTTTGCAGCTACATTGTTATTTATATTTTGGGCTTTCACCTGTTTCTTTGCTTTTCCTCATTGAACACTTGTTTTAATGTGGATTAATTAGTATTGAGCTGTATACATGGGTTGCCCTATTTATCATACAGCAGCATGTCGGTCCTTTGTGTTTAGCTTAGTCAGTGCACATACCTAATACCATTTGGATGTCTTTGACACCAGACATTTTTTGGAATTGTGATCGCTGCGTTTTTTACCATCTGATATTTGACATTGCTGCATGTTTATAGTAGTTTTTGCACCTTATTGGGTAGTAAACTCTTACTCTGCTGCTATTTGGTTCATGTGCCGATTACCCTTTGTGTCCTGTTCATTGGTATCCAGTTTTTCTCATTTTATGTTTACTTTATGTCTATTTTAATTGTTCTTTAATAAAAATTATTCTATTGAGGATTATACTCGGTTTCAGTGTGGTTTATCCACCTGTGGTTGTCAATATTCTTGGAGTTTTGTGTCCTTTAACACGTTTTTGGGCATTTGTTTGTTTTTGATACTAATTTGTGCTGTTTCTTGAACAGAATACTCAAGTGTCCGATTCATGATCACTATGGATCATAAAGCCAGGGAAAAGTCCTGGCAAGACCGTCTGGGTGACGTTTTTAAATTGAGAACTACTGGTGCCACTAATGATGTCTCAAGTAATTTTAAAGATTCTACTAAGAAGTACCGAAACCTAATTCATAAAAAAACACGGATATGGTGGACAAGGGCCTCATTACAAAATTATCATAAATGCAATATCATCCCTAGGGGTCTACGTGTTCAGTTATATCCAACCTTTGAACTTGGTGACGCTGCTCTCAATGATAGGTGGGAAGAAACTGCAATGGCTTGCTCTTTGAAATTCATTGAAATTATAAATGACAAAAATACGGCATTGTTGAGCGAACTTGATTCACAAATTAGTGCTATGCAAGCACAGATGGTGATAGATTTTTCCAAAGAACAGATGGACCAATTTTTTGGAGATATAGACAAGGATATGGAGAGGTGGGAGAGAGATGTTTGTGATACTAAATCAAAGAAATTTGAAAGGGATCTCAACGACTATGAGACAGGAAGGATATTCAAATGGCAATTTCGTAAAGAGAAGAGAGACACGTTATCGAGAAGTCTGTCTACTACATCTATCTCATCTCAATCTAGCCAACTGTCCACACATGATATGGACAGTACACATTCCCCCAATATGAAAACCAGGTATGGTGGCAAATGGAACAATCATGGCCCCTCACGACAGCAAAGAAAACAAGGTCCAAAAAATGACCAGCCTAAGGTAATTAATCTGTCTAATCATATATTAACTTCTAAGCAGGAAGAGCTATTACAACGAGGTCTAACCTTTTCCCCTGCAAAATCCTTAGATCCATTCACGACGGTAAAGGATATTCATCTATTTGCCCGCAAGCTCATTTTGAAGAGATATCATGAAAGATCCACTAATAACCTTCAATCTGAAGCAACTGAGGATCAACAAGTACTGGCAGTTCTTGAATCCCTTTTGGAGGAACAAAATTCTAGTTCGGTGAGTAAATTTCCTACTCACCTTGTCAACAAATCTAAAAAGTTTCCCCCTCTCAGTACATGTCCCGCTGTGGATGTCTTTGTAAAAATGGTCACTAATGACATAGAACAACTTTGCTCCAACAAGTACTTTTGCAAGAATCGCAGTGACTTTGAGGTCATTAATGAAATTCAGAAGTGGACAGATGTGACCATCAAACAGGCCGATAAAGGGGGCAATGTGGTAATATGGCCTAATTGCCTATATGAAAAACAGGCCCAAAAACTATTGGCTGATAAAGCATGCTACAAAAAACTATACTATAACCCCCTTAATGAATTTAAACAAGAACTCGAAATTATCATCACACATGCATTTGAATTAGGAATTATTCCAAAGAAATTGGTGGATACAGTGGCCCTTATTAAACCCAGGATGTCTACCCTGTATCTTATTCCTAAGATTCACAAAAATTCCACCAATCCCCCAGGAAGACCCATTGTCTCCGGCAATGAGGGAATCTGTGAATTGGCCTGTAAAATTGTTGATTTTTATCTTAAGCCGCTTGTCCACACACTACCATCCTTCATCCAAGACACCACAGCGGCCTTACGCTGCTTTGATGATTTTTCAATTCAACAGAATATGATTTTTGTAACGGCGGATATAGAGAGCTTATACACGTCTATCAGGCATCAGGATGGGCTCAGGGCGGTCTCCTGGTTCCTTGAGGCTGGAGACGTTGAAAAACCCTTGGCAGATTTTATTCTACAATTGCTTCAATTTATACTCACTCATAATTGCTTTATGTTTGCTGATCAGACGTATCTCCAGCTTCAGGGGACCGCCATGGGGGCCGCCTGTGCTCCATCCTATGCTAATTTATTTTTGGGTGCCTGGGAGCGAGATATTTTTCTTTGCAATCCAGTGGTGCACATTGACAAGGTGCACCACTGGATTCGCTACATTGATGATGTTTTCTTTATCTGGGAAGGGACTGTTGAACATCTCAATGAATTCATGGGTGAGCTTAATACTAATGATCTCAATATCAAACTTACCTTTTCACATGGTCGACAGGTCAATTTTTTGGATTTGGATGTCAGTGTTTCACCTCAGGGAGTGATCGAGACCACCGTATTTCGTAAACCAACTGCCACCAACACGTTATTACATGCGAGCTCATCACATCGTCAGTCAACTATAAATGGTATTCCAATTGGACAATTTTTACGTGTAAAACGCATCTGTTCAAGTCAAGACAAATTTGAAAAACAATCTCGTGATTTATACTGCCGCTTTAGAGAGCGCGGGTATAGCCATCGCCAAATACGCAGGGGCTATAAGAGAGCATGCTCAACATCACGCAATGATCTTCTCTATCAAACTTCAAGGAAAAATAAAGAAGATATGCAGGTGAGACTTATTACCCCATTTCACAGCCAGTGGAATGATTTTGTTGGAATTGTCACCAAACATTGGGGAATTTTGCATTCTGATCCAATCCTTAAGTCCTTCTTATCTGACAGACCAGCAATCACTGCTAAGAGGTCTGATAATCTTCGTGACCTATTAGTTCACAGTCACTATTCTCCCAAAGATGGAAAGAACAAAAATGCCAGTGACTCTATACAGGGTTTCTTTCCTTGCACTTTTTGTAAAGGGTGCCAGAATCATGTGAAAAGTAAAGATTTCTGTAATCCCCAAGATGGCCGTGTTTTTAAAATTCGTCACAGATTGACATGTGCCTCAAAAGGGGTAATCTACCACGCACAGTGTCCGTGCAATAAAGTTTATATAGGGATGACTACTCGCGAGTTAAAGATTAGGACAAGAGAACATGTCCGTGATATAGAGAAAGCGAAAACAACTAAAGATCTCAGCCTATTAAAAACGTTACCTCGTCATTTTTTTCTGCACCATGAGTGCAATCCCTCTAAGCTTAAAATCAAGGCCATTGATCAAGTATCCCTCGGACCTCGAGGTGGTGATCTATCTAGGGTATTAGCTCGTGTTGAAAGCCGTTGGATATACCGTCTTAAAACTGTTACCCCGGGTGGCCTTAATGAGAGCTTCGGTTTCGGTTCATTTCTTTAGTGACATCATTCACGTTTTTTAGGGGGTGGGTGTTATTCATCCATTTTAATGTTTTTAATATCAGTTCTATGTTTGTGTCTTTAATTATGTCCGCTTTTTATATTTCAGTTTACTTTGTGCGTATTCTGCCCTCCATACTGAATTCTTATTACTGCCCATGAAGGTTTTTGAGATCCCTCTCGAAGGAATTCCGCCAGTCTTCAATTTGAATTATCAATCTTGTTTAAAGTTTTTTATTTGTTTCAGTATTATGTACTGGCGATTATGAGGTATTTTCCGTCATATCGGCCTATTGACACTATTTATTATCTTGCACTAATTTTTATATTTTTATCTATATTCTTGCACAGTATTTTAGGCTTTATGCCCTTGTAGACATTATTCAGTTATGCCTATTATCTTTATATGTATACGGTCACTTTTGTCTGTATTTATATATATCATACACTGTACTTGTGTTTTATTATCACTATTATTGTTGTTGTTCCATCATTATGCACGTATTTTTCTTATTGCCTTATTGTTATGATTATGAGGCTGTTATTTTTGTTTTAAAATTGCAATCTTTATTCTGTATTTATTGTTCAAATCATGAATATTGTTAAATGTTCACCACACTGTGTCCTGGTTAGATGGTGTCAGCCATATCACTTATCACTGTGCCGTAGTTCTATATGCACGCTGAATTACTTATACCTCTTTAGCGCTATGATTTCTTTGTTCCTTCGGCACATTCATTACTGTGTTCAGATCCCTTGGTGTCCGGTGTGCGCATGTGCCGTTTCCATGGCGCCGGATCATCTGGTGGGTGGCTCCCGGCGCGCGGCACGCAGCGCCGTCTCCTTGACGGCTCTGCTGGCTTGCGTTCCACGGCCGCTTCCTGGATGGTTCTATGGTAGCTGTGGCGACCGCGCATGCGCCGTTGTTACCGGACATTAATGGACCCCAATACGGGCAACCTGCGCACATTTGTTTCACGTTTGTAATCAGGGTTTGTTTCACGCTGCGATAGGCTGGACACGATATAAATGGGTGAAACCCTCCCCCCAATGCATGCCTCCTGAGGAAGTCTCTACGAAACGTGCGTTGGGGCGGCAGGGACCAACGTGGTATCGGCACCTTGCTTTCATCACACTTAGTGAGTATATCATGCCCTTTGCAGCTACATTGTTATTTATATTTTGGGCTTTCACCTGTTTCTTTGCTTTTCCTCATTGAACACTTGTTTTAATGTGGATTAATTAGTATTGAGCTGTATACATGGGTTGCCCTATTTATCATACAGCAGCATGTCGGTCCTTTGTGTTTAGCTTAGTCAGTGCACATACCTAATACCATTTGGATGTCTTTGACACCAGACATTTTTTGGAATTGTGATCGCTGCGTTTTTTACCATCTGATATTTGACATTGCTGCATGTTTATAGTAGTTTTTGCACCTTATTGGGTAGTAAACTCTTACTCTGCTGCTATTTGGTTCATGTGCCGATTACCCTTTGTGTCCTGTTCATTGGTATCCAGTTTTTCTCATTTTATGTTTACTTTATGTCTATTTTAATTGTTCTTTAATAAAAATTATTCTATTGAGGATTATACTCGGTTTCAGTGTGGTTTATCCACCTGTGGTTGTCACTCTGTTTTCTGTGGCACCAAATCACAGAGATGCCACACACGCAGGACTGTCACTCAAGCACAAATGTCAATATTAATCTCCCACTGTTTTCTTTTTTTTTCTTTTTCAGGGAGACTTTAGAAACCAAATAATAAAAAATAAATAGGCTTTCTATGGCCCACTGACTGAGAGATGGCACACACAGGAGTCAGGAGTGGCACACAAGCCCTGACTGAGGCCAATATTTTTCTCCCACTGATTGATGTAGTGATTTTTTTTCAGGTAGATTTTAGAACCCAAATCAAGCAAACAAATTAATAGGCTTTCTATGGCCCACTGAGTGAGAGATGGCACACACAGGAGTCAGGAGTGGCACACAAGCAGAAAGGGCAATATTAATCTCCCACTGTTTTATTTTTTTTTTCTTTTTCAGGGAGACTTTAGAAACCAAATAATAAAAAATAAATAGGCTTTCTATGGCCCACTGAGTGAGAGATGGCACACACAGGAGTCAGGAGTGGCACACAAGCAGAAAGGGCAATATTAATCTCCCACTGTTTTATTTTTTTTTTCTTTTTCAGGGAGACTTTAGAAACAAAATAATAAAAAATAAATAGGCTTTCTATGGCCCACTGAGTGAGAGATGGCACACACAGGAGTCAGGAGTGGCACACAAGCAGAAAGGGCAATATTAATCTCCCACTGTTTTATTTTTTTTTTCTTTTTCAGGGAGACTTTAGAAACCAAATAATAAAAAATAAATAGGCTTTCTATGGCCCACTGAGTGAGAGATGGCACCCACAGGAGTCAGGAGTGGCACACAAGCAGAAAGGGCAATATTAATCTCCCACTGTTTTATTTTTTTTTCTTTTTCAGGGAGACTTTAGAAACAAAATAAAAAAAATAAATAGGCTTTCTATGGCCCACTGAGTGAGAGATGGCACACACAGGAGTCAGGAGTGCACACAAGCAGAAAGGGCAATATTAATCTCCCACTGTTTTATTTTTTTTTTCTTTTTCAGGGAGACTTTAGAAACAAAATAATAAAAAATAAATAGGCTTTCTATGGCCCACTGAGTGAGAGATGGCACACACAGGAGTCAGGAGTGGCACACAAGCAGAAAGGGCAATATTAATCTCCCACTGTTTTCTTTTTTTTTTCTTTTTCAGGGAGACTTTAGAAACCAAATAATAAAAAATAAATAGGCTTTCTATGGCCCACTGAGTGAGAGATGGCACACACAGGAGTCAGGAGTGGCACACAAGCAGAAAGGGCAATATTAATCTCCCACTGTTTTATTTTTTTTTTCTTTTTCAGGGAGACTTTAGAAACCAAATAATAAAAAATAAATAGGCTTTCTATGGCCCACTGAGTGAGAGATGGCACACACAGGAGTCAGGAGTGGCACACAAGCAGAAAGGGCAATATTAATCTCCCACTGTTTTATTTTTTTTTTCTTTTTCAGGGAGACTTTAGAAACAAAATAATAAAAAATAAATAGGCTTTCTATGGCCCACTGAGTGAGAGATGGCACACACAGGAGTCAGGAGTGGCACACAAGCAGAAAGGGCAATATTAATCTCCCACTGTTTTATTTTTTTTTTATTTTTCAGGGAGACTTTAGAAACCAAATAATAAAAAATAAATAGGCTTTCTATGGCCCACTGAGTGAGAGATGGCACACACAGGAGTCAGGAGTGGCACACAAGCAGAAAGGGCAATATTAATCTCCCACTGTTTTATTTTTTTTTCTTTTTCAGGGAGACTTTAGAAACAAAATAATAAAAAATAAATAGGCTTTCTATGGCCCACTGACTGAGAGATGGCACACACAGGAGTCAGGAGTGGCACACAAGCCCTGACTGAGGCCAATATTTTTCTCCCACTGATTGATGTAGTGATTTTTTTTCAGGTAGATTTTAGAACCCAAATCAAGCAAAAAAATTAATAGGCTTTCTATGGCCCACTGAGTGAGAGATGGCACACACAGGAGTCAGGAGTGGCACACAAGCAGAAAGGGCAATATTAATCTCCCACTGATTGATGTAGTGATTTTTTTTCAGGTAGATTTTAGAACCCAAATCAAGCAAAAAAATTAATAGGCTTTCTATGGCCCACTGAATGAGA
The DNA here is from genome assembly GCF_051348905.1 of Ranitomeya variabilis. Classification (NCBI taxonomy): domain Eukaryota; kingdom Metazoa; phylum Chordata; class Amphibia; order Anura; family Dendrobatidae; genus Ranitomeya; species Ranitomeya variabilis. Next base: position 1,104,153,895 of record NC_135232.1, on the reverse strand, counting down.
GATGGCACACACAGGGATGGCACTCTAGCAGAAATGCCAATCTTAATCTCCCACAAAAAAAAGAAAAAAAAAAAGAAACTGTCCTACAATTACTATCTCCCTGCAGTAATCTCAGCCAGGTATGGCAGGCAGCAATAAGGAGTGGACTGATGCACAAATTAAATAAAAAGTGTGTACAAACAAAAAAGATAGCTGTGCAGAAAGGAAGGAACAAGAGGATATGTGCTTTGAAAAAAGCAGTTGGTTTGCACAGTGGCGTACACACGGCAATACAGCTATCAGGGAGCCTTCTAGGGCAGCCCAATGAGCTACAGCGCTGAGAGAAAAAAAAAATGTAGCTTCCACTGTCCCTGCACACCGAAGGTGGTGTTGGACAGTGGAAATCGCTACAGCACAAGCGGTTTGGTGGTTTATGGACCCTGCCTAACGCTCTCCCTGCTTCTAATGAAGCGGCAGCAACCTCTCCCTAAGCTCAGAGCAGCAGCAGTGAGATGGCGGTCGGCGGGAACGCCCCTTTATAGCCCCTGTGACGCCGCAGACAGCAAGCCAATCACTGCAATGCCCTTCTCTGAGGCTGGTTTTACACTTGCGTTTTTATCTGCATGCGTTTTTAAAAAAAACGCATGTGTGAAAAACGCATGTAAACGCGGTAAAACGCATGCGTTTTTTAGACGCATGCGTTTTTATAGAAAAACACAAGAAAACACAAGAAAACACAAGAAAAAACAAGAAAACCCTAACCCTACCCCTACCCCTAACCCTAACCCTAAACGTGACTGAAATACGTGGCACTGAAATACGTGCAACTGAAATACGTGGTACTTAAATACGTGGCACTTAAATACGTGGCACGTGGCACTTAAATACGTGGCACGTGGCACGTGGCACTTTAATACGTGGCACTTAAATATGTGGCACGTGGCACTTAAATACGTGGCACGTGGCATACGTGGCACTGAAATACGTGATACGTGGCACTTAAATACGTGGCAATATGACTGTCAGAAAATGTTCATTAAACGGTTAGGGGTGAGGTTAGGGGTAGAGTTAGGGTTAGGGTTTGGATCCCTTTATCACCTTGATGGTGGTGGGTGGCTTTTCAGTGTGTTTTCTGTTTTTTTTCTATAAAAACGCATGCGTTTTTAGCGCAAACAAACGCATGTGCTTAAAAACGCATGCGTTTACATAGACAGCAATGCATTTTTTGCCGCGAAAAAACGCATGCGTTTTTTCGCGGCAAAAAAACGCGCAAGAAAATACTGCAGGTAGCATTTTTGAAAATGAACGCATGCAGACAAAAAACGCATGCGTTTGAAAACGCGACCAAACGCATGTGCAAAAAAACGCATGCGTTTTCAATGTTAAATATAGGAGAAAAAAACGCATGCGTTTTTTGTGCAAAAAACGCTGCAGACAAAAACGCAAGTGTGAAACCAGCCTGGTGGGGACCAGGACCTATGTCATCACGCTGCCCACACTCTGCGTTCACCTTCATTGGCTGAGAAATGGCGCCTTTCGCGTCATTGAAACGTGACTTTGGCGCGAAAGTCGCGTACCGCATGGCCGATGCAACGCTGGGTTCGGCTCGGTTTCATGAGACGCCGACTTTGCCAAAAGTCGGCGACTTTTGAAAATGAACGACCCGTTTCGCTCAACCCTAATGTGCACTATTAAAGAGGATCACGATGAGGGGGAGTGCAGTGATGTCCAAACATTTGAGCACCCATCGGCCAGGAGAAAGGCACGTTGGGAAATGTTAATTGATGTCTGTAGACATGGAGGATAATCATGAGGCACAGTTGCTATCGGGTCAAGCTCAAATTGCAGCTCAGAAGGAGAATAAGATTGAGGAATTGGAAGACGATGTGGTTGATGATGAGGCCACTGATCCAACCTGGCATGTTGGCATGCCTAGCAAGCACAGCAGCGCAGAGAGGGATGGATACATAGCAAGAAAACAGGCAAGAAAAGGTAGCGGTTTGCCCAGAGGTAGAACTCGGTCAACTGTTCCACAGCCCCCCACTCGGCTAGATAACAGGCCAAGGGTGCGTTGTTCCCCTGTATGGCAGTTTTTATCTGAAAGTCCTTCAGATAAAACAACTCTAATTTGCAGCATCTGCCAAACCAAGCTAAGAAGAGGCAAGAACACTGCCAACCTGAGCACCACCAGCATGCAAAAGCATATGGCAGCCAAGCACCCCAGTAAGTGGGAGGAACGTCTGTGTACCAAATCTATATCTGAGGGTGAAACCACTGCCCCTTCCCCTTTGTTACAGCCTTCCCAATCTGCTGACCATGAAGTAGGCGCTGATGCCTCCTCCCGACTACAACCAGTTTTAACACACATAACAGTCAGCAACCATGTCCACTTCATTGTCCCAGCGCAGCATTCAGTTGTACATGCCCCAGACATTTACTAGAGAGCAGAAAAATCCAACCACTTACCCACAGGACCAAACGCTCAACACTCACATTGCCAGATTGCTAGCCCTGGAAATGTTGCAATTTCGACTTGTGGGAACTGAATCTTTCCATATTCCCACGGTGGCGGCAGCCCCACAGTACTAGATTCCCAACCGACACTATTTTTCCCGGTGTGCTGTCCCCGAGTTACATAAGCACGTGTTACACAATATCAGCCGTGCTCTGGACAACGCAGTCACAGGGAAGGTCCACCTAACCCCAGACACATGAATAAGTTATTGACTGTACATTTCCCTCATGGCACACTGGGTTAACCTCGTGGAGTCTGGGACAGAGTCAGAGGCTGAACGATCAGTGGCTCTCCCCGCTGAACCTTCAACCAGGTCAGGTTGTGTGCGACAATGGACTTAACTTGGTGGCGGCTTTAAAGCTAGGCAAGCTGGTACATATTCCATGCATGGCCCACGTGCTAAACTTTGTTGTACAGCAGTTTTTAAAACATACTCTGACTTGCCTGACATACTTGCCAAGGTACGCCGTGTCAGTGCACATTTCCGAAAGTCATCTCAGGCTTTCGCTGGGATAGCTTCGCTGCCTCATCACCGATTGATTTGTGACCTGCCCACACCCTGGAACTCGACCTTCCATATGTTGTCAAGGCTTACTGAGCAGCAGAGGACAGTCTCTAAATTCCATCTTCTCAATGCCCATCAGAGTAACACTCAGCTCCCACACATAACAACTGCCAAGTGGGTGTGGATCACTGACCTATGTGAGGTTCTTCAAAACTTTGAGCACTGTACCAAGATGGTGAGCGCTGATGATGCTGTTATGAGCATAAACATCCCAATGCTCTGTCTGTTAAAAAGTTATCTGCAGAATCTTAAAGAGGAAGCTTTGAATACCGAGCAGGTGGTTATGGAGCAAGATTGTACAGAGGCTGATTCCACACAGCCCAGCCTCACGCACCATTCTCAGGCCAAATTGGGTGATGACAAGGAACAGGAGGTAGAGGATGAGGAGGAACAGGATTTTTTGCTATAGACTAGAGGGGACTCCCAATCCCAGCTTCATGCCTGTCCAGCATGGATGACCTGAAGAGGAGGAGGCCATGTGTCATGAGGAGAGGAAGGTTAGTGTTCTTCCTGGTGAAGACACTGAATGTTTGACTCTTTGTAGTCTGCCACATGTGGTAGAGTTCATGTCCAGACGCCTTTCCCAAGACCCTCATGTGAAAACCATTTTGACCACCCTGAAATACTGGCTGTGCACCTTTCTTGACCCACAGTACAAGGAGAAATTTGCTTCTCTAATGTCGGAGGCAGACGTGCCATTTTCAGTGCATGCATGCCAGAGGGCCGTAGTGGAAGACTTTCTCAAAAGATTTCCCTCAGACAACAATGATGGCAGATGTACTGGCTCTTTTCAGCCACAAGGATTACAGGGGAGGGCCAAAAACACCAGGTGCAACTCAGGGGGTGGGAAATGACCACCATCTGGACTATTTTCATTAGACCGTTTCATCAGCAAGGGCTTTCTGTGGGTAACTATGACGAGGAGGGAGAAGTTGACCAAGATGGTGAAGGACTACTTAAGTGACCATACCAGTATGCTTCCTGATTCTTCAGTGCCCTTTAACCATTGGTTCTCCAAGCTGCACACTTGGCCCGACCTTTCCTTGTATGCCTTGGATGTGCTACCATGCCCTGCCACGAGTGTGTTGCCTGAGCATGTTTTTAGTTTGGCAGGTGCAATCATAATGGATTGGCACATACGGCTGTCAACAGAAAATGCAGACAGGCTAACTCTTCTAAAATTGAACAAGGGCTGGATTTCCTCCGATTTTGTAAGTCCTACGGATGACAGAAACATGTTTCTTAGCATTTTTCCCTTTAAAAAAATGTTTGGATGGGTAGGTGTTTTTAAAAATCCGTAAAACTGCAGTAATAGTCTGACAAAATGATTCCCAGATGCCATATGTGAGTCAGAAAGGCATGAAGGCATCTTCTTCATGCTGTTCCCATTTAGTTTTAGCTCTTTCCCATCAATTTCAGTTTTATTCTCATGCCCCCAGACCTATTTGTTGGGTCCAGCAGAAAAATATTCGGCTTTTCCAATGACTTGCATTGGATTCGTTATTTGGTACGAATACACGGATATTAGAAATTATTTGTGACGATTTTCCCTAATCCGAATATTTCACTATCGATCATCACTAGTCATTACTTTTTAGTACATTTCTTGAAAAAAACCCTGATATTACCAATACATTATGCCTGTCAAAAGTGCACAGCTGTTTAGGTTTTGAGGCAAAATAATTTCTGTGGCTCACTGTTAGGCTGTGTGCACACGTAGCAGATTGTTTTGCGTTTTTTTCGCGGTTTTTCGCTATAAAAACGGTATAAAACCGCGAAAAAAACGCTAACATTAAGCATCCTATGTAACAGAATGCAATCCGCATTTTTTGTGCACATGCTGCATTTTTTTCCTGAGCGGAATCGCATTCCAGAAAAAAACGCAGCATGTTCATTAAAATTGGGGAATCGCGGCGATTCTGCACACATAGGAGTGCATTGATCTGCTTACTTCCCACACGGGGCTGTGCACACCATGCGGGAAGTAAGCAGATCAAGTGCGGATGGTACCCAGGGTGGAGGAGAGGAGACTCTCCTCCACGGACTGGGCACCATATAAGTGGTAAAAAAAAAAGAATTAAAATAAAAAATAGCGATATACTCACCTTCTGGCGGCCCGACCTTCTCAGCGTCTTCCGAGGTGTGTGTGAAGGACCTGTGATGACGTCACGGTCACATGACCGCGGGTCACGTGACCGCTACGTCAATGGAAGGTCCTGAACACTCAGCATTAGGAACGGACGCCGCTGAGGTCTGCAGGTGAGTATAACCTTTTTTTTTACTTTTTTATTATTTTTAAACATTCTATCTTTTACTATAGATGCTGCATAGGCTGCATCTATAGTAAAAAGTTGGTCACACTTGTCAAACACTATGTTTGACAAGTGTGACCAACCTGTCAGTCAGTTTTCCAAGCGATGCTACAGATCGCTTGGAAAACTCTAGCATTCTGCAAGCTAATTTCGCTTGCAAAATGCTAGTTTTCTGTGGGTATATGCATGCTAATTCTGCATGCGATATACCCGCGGCAGGAGGCGCAGAATTGCTGCGGAAATTTCCGCGGCAATTCTGCTACGTGTGCACTTAGCCTTAGGGTTTCTGCCTTCAATACCACAAGCTCTAACTTAGAATTAAATATGTGAAAAAACAGAGAATTAATTTAATATTTAAGGACATCTGCTACTTAGAAGATGTCAACTTTTTGCAGACTTTTTGTGTTTATGGTCTTCAGATTTAGCGTAAGAAATTCATTCATTTTCCATTCTACTAAAATTTTTAAAAAGCTTGAACTCCATATTGATCTTAACATAGGATTGAACCCTATTTGATCAAGATCTTCCTTCCCCTCCTGCTTCCTAAGAACTTTTCCTTCCTGAACTAGTTTCTTCCACGACTATTGACAATTGTTACATCCTGTCTTTTGGCTGCAGCTAGGTTTAGCAGGTTGGTTCATAGGCAGGACAATAATGGCAATATGCTTGGTATGGTGTGATGTGAACACTGAGTACAACTACTAAAAACTGTTGTTAAAAATAAAGTCATATTAAAAAAAATAGGATATTAAAGAAATTGTTTGCATCATAGACACTTATGGCATATCCACAGGATACACCACAAATATCATATCTGTCAACCTATTTTGAAAACTGGATTTTCCTGACCCTCTTTCCAACTGGTGAGGTGGTCATTGTATGTAAATGGGGATTTAATTTACAGATGGCCATAAATATGCATCTCTTTCTCCATTAAGAGAAGCAGTAGGGAAAGTTGTAGGTGCCTGAGCTCCAGAATACTAACCACTTGGCAACTGAAGCCGAGCGGAATCCTAATAGCGATTACATTACACACAGCTAAGATTTTTAACGTTACACTACATTGCTGAGTCTTTTGTGTCCGAAAAGAATACCCATGGGGTTTATTAATTGAAAAAATGGCTGCTAATGTGAAAAAAGACAGGAGGTTTGGTTATCTTGGAAGAGCTGATGGTGTCGCAAATTAGTAGAGCTGGATTAGCATATTAGTGCTAGGTAAAGGAATCAAGCTTAAAGCTGTCATGTGTGTGTTTTGCTGAGGAATAACCTTTATTCTGGCAATTATATGAGTAAAATATGCAATTTTCACAATTTTTCCATCTGCTGACTCTTTCTCCATCTGTCGTCTCTGAGCTGGTGGGTGAGAACTAGCTGTTATGATGTCTTCTCTGTAGTGTACACAGAGAAGTGAGGGATTCCTACTGTTTGTCTGTATGGGGCATATGTAGCAGTGTTCAGAAGCATAGAATTGAATGTAGAACTGGAGTGCCATAAAACAATTAATAAAAACAGCAGTACAATCTGTGTGTCCCTCTGTCTCTCTCAATCTACACCTCTTCTCCTCTCAGCTGACTTCAATAAGGAACTGTAAACTGATACCTCAGTGAGCTGGTAGTTCACTTTCTTTTGAGCAAGATAGATTTTAGCAGTTTTTGAGAATGAATTATCGGTTAATGAGGCAGGGTTGGTGGAGGAGAAAAAGTGGAGGAGAAAAGTGGCTCATGAGTGAAGAAAGAAGCATCTTTCTCCGATAAGATAGAATACAAAGTTTCTTACATACACTTGTATTATTGATTTTTTTGCAAAGTTCGTTGAAATGACAGCGACCATCTAGGAAAGCAATTCCATTGCCATTCCACTCAAATAACTCCTTTGTGACATCACCATCACTATTGATAACTTCACCCCTTTGGTCTAAAACATATTTAGCCCTTCCATGCTAACCTTCACTCAGTAGAATTTTCAAGATGCCCCAAGAATGTATCCCAGCTATGAACTGGAGTAGATTTCTGCTATAAATGTATAGTTTGTTAACTACGTCCCCTTCAAAATGCCAAGCCCACCTGCAGTGCCAGAATAGAAGTGTCAAATATTGCAAAATTTTACTCACAAATTTCGAAAAATTGTGCATTTTCCATTCTTTAAAATTGGTGTAAAAAAGTTAATGAATTTATCCCCTCATTTCTTTGAAGTAATTTTTGTCCTTGAAAATTCTTGCTGATCCACAAATGACCAACCCCTGTAATTCAGTGTTAGACTCGAAAAGTCGTTAAGTCTATTTCCCATGTCACCAATATAGAACTGTCCGAATTGCCTTGTAACCTGAAGCCTGGCCATATTTCTAATGACACGCGTAATAACTACTTGTAAGACTCATCTTTTCCCATCCATTTCTTTGTATCTAATCCCTGTTCTGGCTGAAAATGAGAGCAATTTCCTTTCCTGCGGCTTCTCTCGGCTTGTAGGAGGATTTACATTCACGGTGAGTTTCCCATGTAGGCTGACAGCACTGCCACTGATTTGAAGCACATGCCCAAATGATTTGTCAAACTGCTTCCTTAGCTCAACTAAAGGTTTGCCTCCGGCGATTCCTTTGATTGCACATCCTTTGTTTATATACAGTCTACACTTAACTGGCAGTGTTGCTTCATCCCCATGGTCCAACTCTCCCTATTGATTTTTTGTCATTCCCTGCCTATAAGAGATGAAAACGGTACTACGACAGCTCTCGTAATTTAAATGCCACCATTCGTTCAAGGAGTCTACTTGTTAATCATCAATGTCATTCAGCCAAGGTCAATGACCAGCGCACAACATACAACTTGGCAGATAGTGCTCCAGATATTAAGCAGAATGTAGACAAGCCTTCAACATTCCATATACAAATATCATGCTAATTATCGAATTATCTGACCTCAAATTTACAGGATTTTATTTCTGCTTCAAATAGTGTTGCACCCTGTCATGTCTATTAGAGATGAGCAAACCTGAACTTTAAAGTTGGACATTCGTTCCAGACAGTGTCTTGTGCTAAACACCAAACATGGACTTTCCCCGGAAGTCCGTTGCAATGTTCGGACTTCCGGTTGAAGTCCATTGCAGAGAGAGAGAGACCCAAAGATCAGGTGTCTATTGTTTTCAGTATTTCAAGTAAGAGTACCGTTCTGGTTCCCGAACCGAACTTTGGAATAAAGTTCGGGTTAGGTACCGGAACACGAAATTCCACGGGTCCGTTCATCCCTAATGCCTATGTTTTAAAGTGGCTTCAGGGCTTTAGGCTGCAAGTCTGCAGTCACTACACACGCAGTGAGGATTCTCCGGTGCTGGTGCCAAGAGCTGGCAGTCATGTGACCACAAGGATGCGATTTGTATACTTCCGACTACATTCCTACTAGGCTGTGTCCAACCTCAATCAATACACTCATCTAGTCAGTGTATATGCAAATCACATTCTTGCAATCACATGCTTGCCACTCTCGACGCCGGCAGTGGAGAATCCTCACAGCTCACAGTGTGCGTGACATGACAGTTACAAGTCTGCAGTCACATAGAGTGATTACAGACTTGTAGCTTAAGACTGGACAACCCCTTTAATATACATAGGTGGAAAGGAAGAAGCTTTATTAAGTGAACAGCCATATAACTTGGATGTGAATCACAGCACAATGCTCGGACTGGCCATCAGCTCTCCCGACCCGATTGTGATAGCTACATAGAAATACATGCTGTCACACTTGGGTCAGGAAATCCATCGGCCAGTCCGAGCATTGCGTTGCAATCCTTGTCCGAGTTATATAGCCGTCTGACTCTTTCCTAAAGTGGCTTTCTGGTTTTGGAATCTCAAAGTGATTGACTTTGTATGAAACTGCGAATTTCAGGAAATTTGACTTGAATTCTTCGCGAATCGATCTTCTTACGTTATCAGTCTTTTGTCATTTATAGACAATTTGTCTATTTGGACTAATGAAAACCTAAAGCAATTTAGCCTTTCCCAGCCCAATGCATCTTAAATCTGTGCTCGTCTGAAGATTGTCTGCCTCAAGGCATGGTTCCCACTATTCAGCTAAATTTAACAGTAACCAGGCTTTATGTGCCTTTATTTATTGAACAAAGCACCCCTGAAACCTACACTTTCAAGCCTATAATTGTGACTTTGTTAATAACCAGACCACATATTATTAGTATAAAATGCAGAAATATAGTTTGTTCCAAAGGGTGCACTTACTTTTTAATGGGATTGTGTTACTCCCAAGCTTTATGCTTGATTATACCCAGCTTTTTTTTCATAATAGAAATTTGAAAACCTTGTACGTGTGCAAAGGTATAAAAAGAAGACTCCGCGGAATCTTGATTCTTGATTCTTGTTGAGAAATGTGTAATTTATTTAATTTGTATTTTAATCATTAAATATAAGTCTTTACAAGAGAAATAATGTTTTAAAATATTGCAGATATTTCTGTTATATTTTACATTTTTTCTGGGCATGTTGGATACACATACATTTACTTTCTTTACTGCCTGTACAGTCAGTAAAGCAGAATCTTTGCTTTATGGCAGCTGCAATGAATGGGGGTCAACTCACAGACAGATGTCAGAGTTCATTATAGCAAGAAGTGATGGAACATGACCCAAGAGACCATTGAATTACAGAGGTGTTATTATGTTGGCTTTTCTGAGTTTCTAGCAGTGTTATAGAGCTCTCATTAAAGCCTTGATCTCTAATAATAATGAAATAACTCTGCTTATTCAGCCCAAGTCTGTATGGCAAAGCTGATCAGTTAGTTAAAGCAAATGAAAAAAATTGTTTCCATTAAAAATGTGATATTGTCATTTTCATTTGATCTATTAACCCCTTAGTGCAAAATGACATACATGTATGCGATGGAGCTCCCTTTCTATGTTACATATCCAACATCTGTGTCTAATAGCTTCAATCCTTACATTGAGAGTTTGCTGGCGCTTACTCCCCAGCTCCCATCAGCCTCCTGTGAAACAATCATATTGCTTTGATGGTTTATCATAGCAGCCAAGTTCTTACTGATGGCCCCCATCACTGCCATCTTGATACTTCTGTGAGGCTTCACCACAGGAGCTTCGTAAGATCAGGCGATTTTCAACATATGCTGCAATACTGATGATCGCAAGTTCCAGTCCCAGGGGACTGAAAAAAAAAATAGGAAAAATAAATATATATAGAAAAAAATATATATATATACATATGAAAAAAAAATATCAAAAAATAAAATCACCCCACCTTTCTTACATTCAAAATAATGAAATTAAAAAAAAAATAAAAACAATGTAAAAGTTCTCTAAACTAAAGAGCTGCAGCATGTGCTTTTAAATTGTCACAAAATTTGGGCAAAAAATGTAGGTGTGCATAAAATAACTCCAAAGAGAACATTTACATAAAAATTTTGCATGATTGGAGAAAGACAGAATGGATGAATCAGCTGAAAACATTGGGAAACACAAAACCTTGTCCATAATGATGAACATAAAAAAGAAAATAAAACAACTGCGCACATATAAAATAAACATTTTAAAAAAGTGCAAGTTAAATAAAGAATAAGGCTCAAATGAAAAATACCTGGGAAACACCCAAAACTAGTAAAAAAGATACAAATTCAAAAATAAATAGGGTCCAAAATTTTGTGTGAACTCACACGACCAAACTGTGGCCACGATTTTCTTCGCCTATGTATGTGGGTGTGGTTCGGCCATGTGAGATTACCTGCTCGTCTGGTCTCATCGTTAGGGCTTGTTCACACCACCGTATTTTCAGTCCTTGTGCCGTCTGTGAAAAAAACGGTCTACACTTGGACCAATGCTATACAACGGGACAGTGCAGATGAGTAATTTTTTTCACTGACTGACTCTGCATGTAAAAAAAATCTCAGCATGCACTGGTTATTCCGCAAATTGGATGAGACTTGGCCAATAAAGTTTATGGGCGCGTAAAAAAAATTGGATGCCATATTAAAGCCACAGCAGAGCATCCAAGTATTACAGATACATTTTAATTCTGTAACGTAGGGAACTGTAAGTGATTCATGGCTGCTGGTGTACTCGTATCTATAATACACCACTTTCCAAATTGTTATGCAGATTGGATTTAAAGAGAACCTGACACCATGATTGAGCACAGTATCCTACGCACAGTGTCAGGTCGGCGCCGTTATACTGATTACAATGGTACCTTGGTTGATGAAATCCGTCTTGTGGTTCTTGTTTAATCTTTATTTTCAGGTTTGTGTTAATGATATGCTCGTGCCCTGGGGTGGCCTGTGGGGGGTCTTCATGTGGTGCTCTGATTAGGTATTTATACTGAAGACTGCTGACAGGTCACTGACTAATTTATTTGCTGCTCTCCTGATAGTCATAGAAAAAATCTGTTTGAAAATGGTGATCCTATAGCTGCTAGTCTCGCAGGCGCCGGCGGCGCCATCTTGCTAGGAAAAAAAAAAAAATGTCCTTCTCTAAGATGGCGACACCGGTGCCAGCTATCAGCCATCGCCATTTTAAAACTGATTTTTTTTTTAATGACTTTCAGGAGAACAGCAAACAAGTTAATTATACACACAGTACATATGCAATCAGGCTGCAGCGCAGGTGCTACCTTTTTTGCCTGCCTGCAGAGGTTTTTTTTTAACAATATAAATATAATATTCTTTATGTAAACTAGGGGGAAAGTCAGTGAGGGATCAGAAACCTTTCAGAAGCCATACAGATGAAAACCTAATCAGAGCACCACATGAAGACCCCCCACAGGGCACACCGGAGCACGAGCATATCATTACCTCAAAACTGAAAATAAAGATTAAACAACAACCACAAGGCGGATTTCATCACACAATGTATCATTGTAATCAGTATAACGGCACCGACCTGACACTGTCTGTAGGTTACTGAGCAAAATCCTGCTGACATGGGCACTTTAAGTGTCAAAAAGATTTCATTTTTCTTTTTTCCCCAATACATTTCTGAATATCTTGTCTAAGGGTTCTTTGGATCACTGAAATCAATCTCAAACACATGTGATAATTAGCTTCCCAACTTATTCAAATTAAAGGAAAACTACTTCAAGAGGTTGTTCCACAAAGTGCATTATAATTACTAGATCTTAAAATAAAAATAAGTTCTACAATAGGATGAGTAAAAAAATATTCTGAAAAGTGTCAAATACTGCAATGCCTTGGGCAAGGTATGAAAACTTTAGATATTTCACGAAAACGTAAGTGTGATCATTGTACTGTAAGAGTTTTGTTCGTGTTCTGGTTCATGCAGATAAAGGAATAATGAGGAAGGTTTTTGCCAGTCAAATACATCAGTTTAAAAAAGCAGCTTCTAAAATACCATTATACAGCAGCAAACAGTTAATTGAAGCTGTTGGTTCCTTTGGAGTCCCCGAACCTCAAGGTGTGGGATACTGCAGAGGCTAGCAGTTGTTCATAAACCTTCTATTCAGCCACCACTAAACAGTGCTCACAAGCAGAAATGATAGCACTGGGACATACATAAAGACTAATTTTTAGAAAAATCTTCTTTACTGATGAGTGTCGTGTGACCCTCGATGGTCCAGATGGATAGAGTAGTGGATGGTTGGTGGATGTCCCAACAAAATGGCTACATCAGAATGGAGCTGGCGGAGTCATATCTTGGGCTGGAATGATAAGGAGAGAGCTGATAAGCCCCTTTAGGGTCTCTCAGGCCATGTGCACACGTTCAGTATTTTTCACGTTTTTTTCGCGTTTTTTCGCTATAAAAACGTGATAAAAACGTGAAAAAATGCTAACATATGCCTCCCATTATTTTCAGTGTATTCCGCATTTTTTGTGCAAATGTAGCCTTTTTTTCCGTGAAAAAATCGCATCGCGGAAAAAAAAGCAACATGTTCATTAAAAATGCGGAATTGCGGGGATTCCGCACACCTAGGAGTGCATTGATCTGCTTACTTCCCGCACGGGGCTGTGCACACCATGCGGGAAGTAAGCAGATTATGTGCGGTTGGTACCCAGGGTGGAGGAGAGGAGACTCTCCTCCACGGACTGGGCACCATATAATTGGTCAAAAAAAAAGAATTAAAATAAAAAATAGTCCTATACTCACCTGCGATGTCCCCTGCAGTGTTCCCGCCTCTCCGCTGCATGCTGCCGCTTCGGTTTCTATAGCTGGTGTGCGGTGAAGGACCTGTGATGACGTCGCGGTCTTGTGATTAGTTGAGACCGGTCATGTGACCGCTCACGTGACCGCGACGTCATGGAAGGTCCTGAACCACACCATCTATAGGAACGGACGCCTGCAGGTGAGTATAACCATTTTTTGTTATTATTTTTAAACATTCTATCTTTTACTATAGATGCTGCATAGGCTGCATCTATAGTAAAAAGATGGTCACACTTGTCAAACGCTATGTTTGACAAGTGTGACCAACCTGTCAGTCAGTTTTCCAAGCGATGCTACAGATCGCTTGGAAAACTTTAGCATTCTGCAAGCTAATTACGCTTGCAGAATGCTAAAAAAACGAGAAAAAAACGGAAAAAAAAACGCAAAAAAAAAATGCGGATTTCTTGCAGAAGATTTCCGGTTTTCTTCAGGAAATTTCTGCAAGAAATCCGGACGTGTGCACATACCCTCAAGGTGTGAAAATGATCTCAGCAAAGTATACAGAGTTTCTGACTGACCCCTTTCTTCCATGGTACAAAAAGAAGAACCATGCCATCCAGGGCCGGCTCCAAGTTTTTGAGGGCCCCGGGCGAAAGAGTCTCAGTGGGCCCCCCTTTTAACACATACCCCGATTTATGATGCACAGATACGGCAGAGAAATGTATAGTACAATGCCAGATTTCACTTCTTAAATGACTGACAGCTATTGTAAATTCTGCAGTGTATATATACAGGACAGGATGAGTGGTACTGTGCAGTGTATATACAGGACTGGAGGAGTGGTACTGTGCAGTGTATATATACAGGACAGGAGGAGGAGTGGTACTGTGCAGTGTATATATACAGGACAGGAGGAGTGGTACTGTGCAGTGTATATATACAGGACAGGAGGAGTGGTACTGTGCAGTGTATATACAGGACAGGAGGAGTGGTACTGTGCAGTGTATATATACAGGACAGGAGGAGGAGTGGTACTGTGCAGTGTATATATACAGGACAGGAGGAGTGGTACTGTGCAGTGTATATATACAGGACAGGAGGAGTGGTACTGTGCATTGTATATATACAGGAGGAGTGGTACTGTGCAGTGTATATATACAGGACAGGAGGAGTGGTACTGTGCAGTGTATATATACAGGAGGAGTGGTACTATGCAGTGTATATACAGGACAGGATGAGTGGTACTGTGCAGTGTATATATACAGGACAGGAGGAGGAGTGGTACTGTGCAGTGTATATATACAGGACAGGAGGAGTGGTACTGTGCAGTGTATATATACAGGACAGGAGGAGTGGTACTGTGCATTGTATATATACAGGAGGAGTGGTACTGTGCAGTGTATATAAACAGGAGGAGTGGTACTATGCAGTGTATATATACAGGACAGGAGGAGGAGTGGTACTGTGCAGTGTATATATACAGGACAGGAGGAGTGGTACTGTGCAGTGTATATATACAGGACAGGAGGAGTGGTACTGTGCAGTGTATATATACAGGACAGGAGGAGTGGTACTGTGCAGTGTATATATACAGGACAGGAGGAGTGGTACTGTGCAGTGTATATACAGGACAGGATGAGTGGTACTGTGCAGTGTATATATACAGGACAGGAGGAGGAGTGGTACTGTGCAGTGTATATATACAGGACAGGAGGAGTGGTACTGTGCAGTGTATATATACAGGACAGGAGGAGTGGTACTGTGCAGTGTATATACAGGACAGGATGAGTGGTACTGTGCAGCGTATATATACAGGACAGGATGAGTGGTACTGTGCAGTGTATATACAGGACTGGAGGAGTGGTACTGTGCAGTGTATATATACAGGAGGAGTGGTACTGTGCAGTGTATATACAGGACAGGATGAGTGGTACTGTGCAGTGTATATATACAGGACAGGAGGAGGAGTGGTACTGTGCAGTGTATATATACAGGACAGGAGGAGTGGTACTGTGCAGTGTATATATACAGGACAGGAGGAGTGGTACTGTGCAGTGTATATACAGGACAGGATGAGTGGTACTGTGCAGCGTATATATACAGGACAGGATGAGTGGTACTGTGCAGTGTATATACAGGACTGGAGGAGTGGTACTGTGCAGTGTATATATACAGGAGGAGTGGTACTGTGCAGTGTATATACAGGACAGGATGAGTGGTACTGTGCAGTGTATATATACAGGACAGGAGGAGGAGTGGTACTGTGCAGTGTATATATATATAGGAGGAGTGGTACTGTGCAGTGTATATATACAGGACAGGAGGAGTGGCACTGTGCAGTGTATATATACAGGACAGGTGGAGTGGTACTGTGCAGTGTATATACAGGACAGGAGGAGTGGCACTGTGCAGTGCATATATACAGGACAGGAGGAGTGGTACTGTGCAGTGTATATATACAGGACTGGAGGAGTGGTACTGTGCAGTGTATATACAGGACAGGAGGAGTGGTACTGTGCAGTGTATATATACAGGAGTGGTACTGTGCGGTGTATATACATTACAGGAGGAGCGATACTGTGCAGTGTATATACAGGACAGGAGGAGTGGTACTGTGCAGTGTATGTACAGGACAGGAGGAGTGGTACTGTGCAGTGTATATACAGGACAGGAGGAGTGGTACTGTGCAGTGTATACAGTCATATGAAAAAGTTTGGGCACCCCTATTAATCTTAAGCTTAATGTTTTATAAAAATTGTTTTTCTTGCAACAGCTATTTCAGTTTCATATATCTAATAACTGTTGGACACAGTAATGTTTCTGCCTTGAAATGAGGTTTATTGTAGTAACAAAAAATGTGCAATCTGCATTCAAACAAAAGTTGACAGGTGCATAAGTATGGGCACCCTTATCATTTTCTTGTTTTCTCCTATCTACTTTTTACTGACTTACTAAAGCACTTTTTTTGGTTTTGTAACCTCATTGAGCTTTGAACTTCACAGCCAGGTGTATGCAATCATGAGAAAAGCTACTTGCAAGTTGTTCTCCTGTTTGAATCTCCTCTGAAGAGTGGCATCATGGGCTCCTCAAAACAACTGTCAAATGATCTGAAAACAAAGATTATTCAACATAGTTGTTCAGGGGAAGGATACAAAAAGCTGTCTCAGAGATTTAACCTGTCAATTTCCACTGTGAGGAACATAGTAAGGAAATGGAAGAACACAGGTACAGTTCTTGTTAAGGCCAGAAGTGGCAGGCCAAGAAAAACATCAGAAAGGCAGAGAAGAAGAATGGTGAGATCAGTCAAGGACAATCCTCAGACCACCTCCAGAGATCTGCAGCATCAACTTGCTGCAGATGGTGTCACTGTGCATCGGTCAACTATACAATGCACTTTGCACAAGGAGAAGCTGTATGGGAGAGTGATGCGAAAGAAGCCGTTTCTGCAAGCACGCCACAACAGAGTCGGCTGAGGTATGCAAAAGCACATTTGGAGAAGCCAATTTCTTTTTGGAAGAAGGTCCTGTGGACTCATGAAACCAAGATTGAGTTGTTTGGTAGTACAAAAAGGCGTTATGCATGGCAGCAAAAAAACACAGTGCGCTGTATAGTTGACCGATGCACAGTGACACCATCTGCAGCAAGTTGATGCTGCAGCTCTCTGGAGGTGGTCTGAGGATTGTCCTTGACTGATCTCACCATTCTTCTTCTCTGCCTTTCTGATGTTTTTCTTGGCCTGCCACTTCTAGCCTTAACAAGAACTGTACCTGTGTTCTTCCATTTCCTTACTATGTTCCTCACAGTGGAAATTGACAGGTTAAATCTCTGAGACAGCTTTTTGTATCCTACCCCTGAACAACTATGTTGAATAATCTTTGTTTTCAGATCATTTGACAGTTGTTTTGAGGAGCCCATGATGCCACTCTTCAGAGGAGATTCAAACAGGAGAACAACTTGCAAGTGGCCACTTTAAGTAGCTTTTCGCATGATTGCATACACCTGGCTATGAAGTTCAAAGTTCAATGAGGTTACAAAACCAAAAAAAGTGCTTTAGTAAGTCAGTAAAAAGTAGGTAGGAATATTTTAAACAAGAAAATGATAAGGGTGCCCATACTTATGCACCTGTCAAATTTTGTTTGAATGCAGATTGCACATTTTCTGTTAGTACAATAAACTTCATTTCAAGGCAGAAACATTACTGTGTCCAACAGTTATTAGATATATGAAACTGAAATAGCTGTTGCAAAAAAAAACAATTTTTATACAACATTAAGCTTAAGATTAATAGGGGTACCCAAACTTTTTCATATGACTGTATATACAGGAGTGGTACTGTGCGGTGTATATACATTACAGGAGGAGCGATACTGTGCAGTGTATATACAGGACAGGAGGAGTGGTACTGTGCAGTGTATGTACAGGACAGGAGGAGTGGTACTGTGCAGTGTATATACAGGACAGGAGGAGTGGTACTGTGCAGTGTATATACAGGACAGGAGGAGTGGTACTGTGCAGTGTATGTACAGGACAGGAGGAGTGGTACTGTGCAGTGTATATACAGGACAGGAGGAGTGGTACTGTGCAGTGTATATATACAGGAGGAGTGGTACTGTGCAGTGTATATATACAGGGGGAGAGGTGCTGTGCAGTGTATATATACAGGAGAGGTGCTGTGCAGTGTATATATACAGGAGGAGAGGTGCTGTGCAGTGTATATATACAGGAGGAGTGGTACTGTACAGTGTATATACAGTACTTCAGCATCTCAGCTGCAACCTGCAGCCGCCCAGCTCACCCAGAACCCCAGAATACAAGGATACCATTGCACTCAGAGTCACTCAGGCGCCGGTAGGAGCTCCTCCGGAATCTGCCTGATAAGTTCAGCATGCAGGAGCCGCTCGCTCTGTATTGCCGTGTGTACATGAATGTGTCTTATGTCTCATGGGGTTCAGTTATGTGCTACTCTATTATGGGGGCACTGGGGTACACAGGACGGATGCAGAGCAGGGAACACAGGCAGGGTGGGGGTACACAGGACGGCTGCAGAGCAGGGCACACAGGCAGCGTGAGGGTACAGGACGGATGCAGAGCAGGGCACACAGGCAGGGTGGGGTTACACAGGACGGCTGCAGAACAGGGCACACAGGCAGGGTGAGGGTACAGGACGGATGCAGAGCAGGGCACACAGGCAGGGTGGGGGTACACAGGACGGCTGCAGAGCAGGGCACACAGGCAGGGTGAGGGTACAGGACGGATGCAGAGCAGGGCACACAGGCAGGGTGGGGGTACACAGGACGGCTGCAGAGCAGGGCACACAGGTAGGGTGAGGGTACAGGACGGATGCAGAGCAGGGCACACAGGCAGGGTGGGGGTACACAGGACAGCTGCAGAGCAGGGCACACAGGCAGTGTGGGGGTACACAGGACGGCTGCAGAGCGGGGCACACAGGCAGTGTGGGGGTACACAGGATGGCTGCGGAGCGGGGCACACAGGCAGGGTGGGGGTACACAGGACGGCTGCGGAGCGGGGCACACAGGCAGGGTGGGGGTACACAGGACGGCTGCGGAGCAGGGCACACAGGCAGGGAGGGGGTACACGGACGGCTGCAGAGTGGGGCATACAGGCAGGGTGGGGGTACACAGGATGGCTGCGGAGCGGGGCACACAGGCACTCACTGTAGCTAGCCAGGGACGCAGAGCAGAGCAGGAGAACGTGCTCTCTCCGCCCACAAACAGGGCTGGCTATGTTCTCTTAACCCCTATGTGCCTACCTGCCTGCCTGGCTGAGTGACGAGTGAGAAGATGCTTGTGCCATGCTGTATCTATGACAGCGTGAGTGGGCCCCTCTGTGTCGCCAGGGCCCCGGCACTTGCCCGGGTGCGCCGGGTGCTGACGCCGGCCCTGATGCCATCCATAGCAAAATCATCTTGTTGCATTGCACTGCATCTCATGCTGCAAAGAATGCTTCTGAGTGTTTGGCTGTTATGGCCATAAAAGGAGAGAAACTCATGGTGTGGCCCTCATGTTCCCCTGACCTCAACCTTAGTAATGGGAATCTGTCACCTCATTTTTCGTATATAAGCTTTGGCCACCGCCATCAGGGGCTTATCTACAGCATTCTGTAATGCTGTAGATAAGCCCCCGATGTAACCTGAAAGATAAGAAAAACAAGTTAGATTATACTCACCTGGGAGGGCGTTCCGATGAGGTCTGGTCCGATGGGCAACGCGGTCCGGCGCCTCCAATCTTCATGCAATGATGTCCTCCTCCTTGCTTCTATTAATTGCACAGAGCTTTACAGTTATTAGTAGAAATGAGCGGACTCAAACAGTAAAGTTTGGTGTACATACCAAACACCTATTACATGACAGCTCGGCAAACACCACTTCTGAACAGCGGTAAAATGTCACCACTAGTCAGACAGCCTCGGTTCCAACGCTGTCAAAAGACAGCATGAGCCTGCAGCTGTGATTGGAGGTATAAAGTTTATCTCCAGTCACTGGTGTCCGCTGATGGGATTACAGCTCCCATCAGCTGCCGCCGCTCATAACAGTGAGAGCAGGAGCAGCGGATGGGAGTATTCATCAGCTGGTGCCTGTGCAGTAAATAAATAATTAAAAAAAAACAGCATGGGTTCCCCTGTATTTTTGATAACCAGCCAGGAAGCACTCACAGATGGAGTCTGCAACCCTCAGCTGTCAGTTTCAGCAAGGCTGGTTATCAAGAATAGAGGGGTCCCCACGCCATAGTTTTTAATTATTTAAATAAATAATTTTAAAAAACGGCATCGGGTGCCCCTTCAATTTTGAAAACCAGCCTTGCTAAAGCAAACTGCTGGGGGCTAAGTGGGGTTCATATTTGTGGGGTCGATGTTATCTTTGTATTGTCTTGTGATATTGTAAGATGGGGGAGCCAGGGAGGTAGCCATGGCCGATAGCAATCCCTGTATCACTCCCTGGACCCCTTCCCGCATAGGATCACATCTTTATGTTGCAGTACCTTTTAGCTGGTTCTCTGCGCCATGCTGGACTCACCCAGTACGGGGATGTATTCCTCACAGACGGTTCTGCAATTTAGGAGACACACTCCAGCTTAACTTCAATGTTAACTCTTTTACTCAGCACAGCTTGTTCAAAGAAAGGCACTTCAAGTATCACAGTTGATTTCTTCCTTTCTGTCCCTTCTCTGTCCCTTCCTTCTCTATGCTCAGCCCTGGGTCAGACCGTACCTTCCGGTCCCACAGAATCTGTTCTATCCAGAATTCTTGCCTCAGATGGGAGAGTCCTACACCGTTTCGCCCCGTTTTAAGAACTGCCGCTCAGGCAAAGATCTGCCACATCTCGTGAGTACTGCCTGTGCTGACCAGACTTCTCTCTTTGTAGGGACAGACGTCTATCAGCCGCATCTGCAGCGCTTCCATGCTTCTTCCTCCTAGTGGAACCTTTAGTGTAGCTGTTCTATGCTGGGCCCCTTTCTTTAATGATGTTTTAACGCACAGTGACTCCTGGCCAGGAAGCCGAGTGAGCTGCATGAGCGCCCAGGCCCCGACTGACTAAACCAGGAAACTTCCACTATTCTTATCCCACTGTGCCCCTCCTACTCTAACTATATACTATAGTGCCCCCCTCTAGTGGCCAACTAGGAACATTATGCCCCTAACAATATATTGGGCCTGGGGCCCATTGGAGCAATACACTTAGAGTGTAGCAGTACTGTTATACACGGTGGTAATACACTTTATGTGTAGCAGTACCGTCGTGTATGAACACATTATACACATTAAAAAGAAGGGGTTGGGGAGAAGAGGGAACAACAATACTTTCACATCCCTTACAATTCCCCCTTTCTTTAAACATGGTTGTCCCCAACCATTGCAAAACTTTAATACAAATGTAGAACATTGTAAAACAATAGAGAGGACTCAATATAGGTGTTGTCCATAATATCTTTAAAGGGAGACGGCCCCCTTTCTTTAAATATGGTACTCCTGTACAGGTAAGCATAGTTCCCTGAAGAGTCGTGCTTCTCCAGCAGAATTGGCACAACGAGTGCAACAAAAAGAAGAAGAGTCCATAGGCTCTAAATATTATTCATATCCGGCTGGCAGTCCTCCGGAACAAACAGACAAAACAAAACGTAGGCTCTTATGACCTCTTCCGGTCATGAAACTGCAGAGCATTTTCCTCTGGGAAAAACAATAGGGCATCTCCTTTGCCCCAACAGAACACGGGACAGTCCTTTCACAAATGGTGCAACGGCACCACAAGCTTTATGGATTCAATTCCTTATTCTCAATGGCATGCGCCTCGTGCTGCTCCGATAATATCAGGTTCCCTTTCCCAGTCCCGCGTCAGGGGTGTCTCTGTGGCCGCAGCAGTCACCGGTTGTCTCGGAGAGTCAGGGGTGGCAGGAGGCTGGGAGGCAGGAACATCACGGACACTCGACAGTGCCAAGCTCGAGTCCACACGTTGTGCTATCTCCCCCAGGGTGCATAGGGCCACTGCCACCGCAAAATAGTCCAGTGGGCAATGCTCTTTGTAGAAGGAGACCCAGTCCCCTTCTTCCAGGGGTCTCCCGAAGTTAGCAGAGGCCGCGTTCACATAGCCCTTATGATGGGTCAGAACCTCGCGAATGAAGCCGTAGGCGTGGCCTGTTTCCACATAGTAAGCTGGCCATAGGTGTGGCAACCAGCCATAGCGCCACCTCCTGGCTGGCACAACTCAGCGCAAACTTCCTTCTCCCTCTTCTTCTTTTGCTCTACTACCCCAGCGATCCAGGCCAGTTGGTTGGGGGAAGGGAAGGGACCCCCAGCGAGGCAAGCAGAACCCGTGGCTCCCTGGGGCGCCTGGCGACACATGGTGCACCTCCCCTCCAGCACCCGTCAAGCTGTAGCCCGGCTCTGGACCTCCGACTCCCTGTGGATGGGCTGAGATGGGACCCTGGGAGCAGGTGACGTGGAACAGGACTCACTGCCTTGGGTTGCGGATCAAGGCTCACTCACTGCCTCATGTTGTCGCTTTCCGGCCCCTTTGCTGGTGTTGAAAGCTGTCTCCTTCAACGGAGATGGTGCAGATCGGTCTCTCCAGTAGTAGTCCCAGCTTCGGCCTTGCTTCCGGTGTAGGCCCTTGTTCGTGTGCACCTTCTGGTGGAAATAAAGGCTCCAGCATCTTGCCTACATGTCCCGCTCCTGACGGATGTCTTGATTCCAGACCCGGAAGCTTCGGACAGGCTGTCGCTTGCTCTACTGGGGCTTGTCGCCGTTCTTCCTTGGACGGCACACGGTCTCGAGCAGATGCCGAGGTTCCCCGGCTTCAGGTAGGGACTCCACTCCCCACGAGACATTGTTCTGCTGCACGGACCGGGCCCGCTCTTTCCATTGCCACTCGAGGTGGCTCACTCCTCCACCGCCACAGGACCAATGCATACCTGCCGGTGCCAAATTGCATAATGACACTGCGCAGCTGCACCCATAATGTTCTTCTGGGCCCCATCCGTTCCAGGGTGGGGTCGCTTCCAGTTGCTCCTCCCATTCCTTTTCAAATCGCTTCAGTAGGTGTGGGGGTAAATTTCTTTGGCGCATCCTCTGGAGGCGTCGCTTAAAGGATCTTCACTCCATTTCAGCGCAGACACACCGACGAAGAGTACAATTATAGCAATAGTCCTTCTTTTTGGCACCACTCACCGCAATCTTGGTCGACATCTTTGCTATGTCAGTCCTTAGTAAGTTTACGGTCATATCCAGGTTTTCCGCTGTCTCCAGGGCATTCATACCTCCTGAAGTTGCGGCACTAGTCATGTCCAAAACATTTTCTTTTTTCTTCATCGTCACGCCAGCTTCACCGCCATATGTGGCAGTGAGATCCTGCTGACTATGCCAAGTGTAAGATGGGGGAGCCAGGGAGGTAGCCATGGCCAACAGAAATCCCTGTATCACTCCCTGGACCCCTTCCCGCATAGGATCACATCTCTGTTGCCGTACCTTGTAGCTGACTCTCTGCACCTTCTGGACTTGCCCGGTACGGGGATGCATTCCTCACAGATGGTTCTGCAATATAGGAGACACACTCCAGCTTAACTTCAATGTTAACTCTTTTACTTAGCACAACTTGTTCAAAGACAGGCACTTCAAGTATCACAGTTGATTTCTTCCTTTCTGTCCCTTCTCTGTCCGTTCCTTCTCTATGCTCAGCCCTGGGTTGGACCGTACCTTCCGGTCCCGCAGAATCTGTTCCATCTGGAATTCTTGCCTCACATGGGGGAGTCCTACACCATTTCGCCCTGGTTCTAAGAACTACCGCTCAGGCAAAGATCTGCCACATCTCGTGTGTACTGCCTGTGCTGACCAAACATCTCTCTTTGTAGGGACAGACTTCTATCAGCCGCATCTGCAGCTCTTCCGTGCTTCTTCCTCCTAGAGGAACCTTTAGTGTAGCTGTTCTATACTGGGTCCCTTTCTTTAATGTTGCGGGGCACAGTGACTCCTGGCCAGGCAGCCCAGTGAGCTGCATGAGCGCCCAGGCCCAGACTGACTAAATCAGGAAGCTTCCACTATTCTTATCCCACTGTGCCCCTCCTACTTTAACTATACACTATAGTGCCCCCTTGTAGTGGCCAACTAGGAACACTACGCCCCTAGCACTATACTGGGCGCGGGGGCAAACTTTCCCTATCAACTATATGTCATCGGGGCAATACACTTAGAGTGTAGCAGAACTGTTATACATGGTGGTAATACACTTTATGTGTAGCAGTACCACCATGTATGAACACATTATATACATTAAAAGGAGGGGGTTGGGGAGAAGAGGGAACAACAATACTTTCACATTCCTTACAATATCAAGCCCACTGATTACTAATGGAGAGGTGTCTATAAGACACCTATCCATTACTAATCCTATAGTGGTATGGTAAATGAAGACACAGCCAGAATAAAGTATTTTATTTGAAATAAAACAAAACACACTTTTACTTTTTTATTTATTCATTGTAGCATAATGACTTTTTTTTACTTTTTTATTTTTAAAAAGGGAAATTCTGATATAATCCTAAAATTTGGTACAGTTCTGTTACTGGAGTTGATATGCTAAGGTGAAGGCAAGGAGGAAAGGATGCTTAAGAAACTTCGGCTTTGCTAAAAACTGTGATGTGCCTGGTGGGAATAGAGCTTTTACGTCTTCAAATAAAACAATGCAGCTTTTTTAAGCTGGAAACGTAGAAGATAAGACTAGTTTTATCTGTTACGGTTGGGTTTGCCCCTCCTTCCTGCGGATCTCCTATCGGTTCATTTCAGGCCAAATCAATGGAGCTTCTAAACACAAAATAAATGAGTTCACCCTAAATTCTCCCACTAGACATTTCAAACAGGATTCGCTGTTATACAAGGATGTGATCAGTATTGAGAACACTTAGGAAAAATGATCAAACTAAAAGCCACAGCGTCCATAGGCAGTGGGTGCAGATACCATTTTTAATTCAGGTTATAAAATGTTTTAATAATGTCTAAAGGCTCTGTTTGATTGTGCATCAGTGTCTGGGCCTGTCTCACCCTTCATCTGTTGTGCTGGTCAAATGTGAAAAGTCTATGTTTGGACCTGGTCAAACTTTATCTACGCTTGTCCTTTCTTGCACCATGGGAGTGATTCAGAAACGCTTCAGGTACAATTTGCATTTAATGTGGTATTGCTTTTAATACATTTAGGAGGCTATAATGGCACAGCAAATATAAAAAACGTAGAGTAGGACTGCCCCATTATGAGAATGCCTTGGCGTGGCGGAGTGGCTCAAAGAATTGATCAATTGTTTGCTAAATGTCTCATTTTGAAATACAGTTAGAAATCAGTATGTGCATGTGCACTTTATGTATTGTGTTCTGACTATAAGCAGCGCTGGCTTCTCCCCTTTTTTATTTTCACGTTAGAGTACACATTGAATTTTATTGAAGAAACCTCCCAATGATAACAGTATAATCTTCAAAACAAATAAAAACTCAAAATGCACTGTTCCAAATTATTAGGCACAGTAGAATTTCTAAACATTTGATATGTTTTAAAGAACTGAAAATGCTCATTTGTGGAATTTGCAGCATTAAGAGGTCACATTCACTGAACAAAAAAGCTATTTAACTCCAAAACATCCTAACAGGCCAAGTTACATGTTAACATAGGACCCCTTCTTTGATATCACCTTCACAATTCTTGCATCCATTGAACTTGTGAGTTTTTGGAGAGTTCCTACTTGTATTTCTTTGCATGAAGTCAGAATCGCCTCCCAGAGCTGCTGTTTTGATGTGAACTGCCTCCCACCCTCATAGATCTTTTGCTTGATGATACTCCAAAGGTTCTCTAAAGGGTTTAGGTCAGGGGAAGATGGTGGCCACACCATGAGTTTATCTCCTTTTATGCCCATAGCAGCCAATTACTCAGAGGTATTCTTTGCAGCATTGTCATGCATGAAGATGATTTTGCTCCTGAAGGCACGTTTCTGCTTTTTATACCATGGAAGAAAGTTGTCAGTCAGAAACTCTATATACTTTGCAGAGGTCATTTTCACACCTTCAGGAACCTTAAAGGGCCCTACCAGTTGTTTCCCAATGATTCCGGCCCAAAACTTGACTCCTCCACCTCCTTGCTGACGTTGCAGCCTTGTTGGTACATGGTGGCTATCCACCAACCATCCACTACTCTATCCATCTGGACCATCCAGGGTTTCTTGACACTCATCAATAAACAAGACTGTTTGAAAATTAGTCTTCATGTATGTCTGGGCCTACTGCAACCATTTCTGCTTGTGAACACTGTTTAGGTGTGCCCGAATAGTAGGTTTATGCACCACAACAAGCCTTTGAAGGATCCTACACCTTTAGGTTCGAGGGATTCCAGAGGCACCAGCAGCTTCAAATATCTGTTTGCTGGTTTGTAATGGCTTTTTAGCAGCTGCTCTCTTAATCCGATGAACTTGCCTGGCAGAAACCTTCCTCATTTTGCCTTTATCAGCACAAACACGTCTGTGCTCAGATTCAGCCACAAATCTCTTAACAGTACAATGATCACGCTTACGTTTTTGGGAAATATCTAATGTTTTCATCTCTTGTCCAAGGCATTGCACTATTTGATGCTTTTCGGCAGCAGAGAGGTCCTTTTTCTTTCCCATGTTACTTGAAAACTGTGACCTGCTTAATAATGTGGAACATCATTTTTAAGTAGTTTTCCTTTAATTAGAATCACCTGGAAAACTAATGATCACATGTGTTTAAGATTGATTTCAGTGATCCATTGAGCCCTGAGACACAATACCATCCATGAGTTTATTTGAAAAACAAAACAATTAAATCTTTATGACACTTAAATCCAATTTGCATAATAATTTGGAACACGGTGTAAATATAGCGGTGAAGAGATTGCAGTTCTACATGGGCCACGGTGCGTAAGGTGGCCCGAAAGGTCTCTTTGGCACATAATAATAATAATAATAATAATAATAATTTTATTTATATAGCGCCAACATATTCCGCAGCGCTTTACAACTTATAGAGGGGACTTATACAGACAACAGACATTACAGCATAACAGAAATCACAGTTCAAAACAGATACCAGGAGGAATGAGGGCCCTGCTGCTCGCAAGCTTACAATCTATGAGGAAAAGGGGAGACACGAGAGGTGGATGGTAACAATTGCTTTAGTTATTTGGACCAGCCATAGTGTAAGGCTCGGGTGTTCATGTAAAGCTGCATGAACCAGTTAACTGCCTAAGTATGTAACAGTACAGACACAGAGGCTATTAACTGCATAAAGTGTATGAGAACATGATGAAGGAACGTGATTATGTTGTTGTTTTTTTTATTAATAGGCCACACAGGGATAATTAGGTTAATGCGTTGAGGCGGTAGGCCAATCTGAACAAATGAGTTTTTAGTGCACGCTTAAAACTGTGGGGATTGGGGATTAATCGTATTAACCTAGGTAGTGCATTCCAAAGAATCGGCGCCGCACGTGTAAAGTCTTGGAGACGGGAGTGGGAGGTTCTGATTATTGAGGATGCTAACCTGAGGTCATTAGCAGAGCGGAGGGCACGGGTAGGTTGGTAGACTGAGACCAGAGAGGAGATGTAGGGTGGTGCTGAGCCATGGAGTGCTTTGTGGATGAGGGTAGTAGTTTTGTACTGGATTCTGGATTGGATGGGTAGCCAGTGTAATGACTGGCACAAATAAGAAGACCAATACTAGTAAAGATTCATGAATCTTTCATACATAAAATACTGTGGGGAGAGGTTTCTGCTGCAGCAAGATTAAAAAGAAATATTTTTTTACGTAAAAGGCAGGGGGGGGGAGGTTTCTGCTGCAAGATGGAGATGTAAATTGTGTAATATCTGACTTTCTTGAATACAAAGCACACAGCGTGAAAGTAATAATGGATAATGTAGATGTTTCTGATTGTATATAAAAGAGAACTTTTTTAACAGTTTTATTATAAGAAAGAAAATGCAGAAATTGAAAATATCTGGGGAACAAACTGTATTTCTTTAATTCAGTTAAAGGATTGGCTTTGATTTAAAGGGGTTGTCTGGCCTCTAAAATCAGTGTTTTTTTTCCTGGTGACAGGTTCCCTTTAAAGTAACTTTGCATAGGGAAATTGCTTTGTTTTCCATTAAACCTTGTCGATATCTGTAATTAGTAAATCTCAACCAATATTATGGATAAGTCACTTAGTGCAAATCATAGCTCTCACCATATAGATCTATTTAATTCCCCTTTCTAGAAAATTAATATTTTGAGTAGTTAACCCTTAATATATAGATATACAATAGTCCTTTTTTCCCTTGTATACAAGATCTCACCTGCTAATAAACATTTATGGTCTTTCAACTGAATTTTTTTTCCTTTTATTTTTCAGTTAATTTTGACCATTTCCAAATATTACGAGCTATTGGAAAAGGGAGTTTTGGAAAGGTAAGTCGCCTCATGCTACCTATGGTTGTGTCACTATATTATCATTAAAGAAGCACTCCCTTCAAAGTTTTCATCCTTCTAATACTGAATATTGCAGTCATCATATTATATAGCACTGTGCACCTACATTTGCTCATTTTGCCTTTCTACCCAGTTAATTCTTCTCTTTTATCTGCTCTATGTAGAAACAGGAAGTCTCTTGTCCAAACATTTATCATCTCCCTCTTCAACTTCTGACCCAGATGCTCCCTCGTCCACCTGCCAGGGACTTTTGCAGTGATTCATGACATGGGCAGACAAAATTGACCTCCTGTTTCTGCATAAAACTTAGATGGAGTCAGCTAGTCAGTTTTTAATCTCGTGATGTCATAGACCAAATGGAAAAGAGTAGAATTAACTGGTAGAAAGGAAAAATGAGTAATTGTAAATTCACAGTGCTATATAATATGATGACTGCAATATATTAAAGTGATACAGATTCTGATGGGAGGAGTAAGAGAAGGAGGAAGAGGAGGAGGAGAAGGAGGAAGAGGAGGAGGAGAAGAAGGAGGAAGAAGAGGAAGAGGAGGTAGAGAGGGAGAAGGAGGAAGAGGAACAGGAGGAATGCTTCTTTCCTTAACTCAGGGTAAAGATTTGACCAGTTCTGTCAAAATCAGCCGCTTCAGCCAAACTTAGAGTTGAATTATGTTACATCATTTTTTTTCTCTTCACATAAATCTATAGAACACAATAAAATACAAAACTTTGTCATATATCCAATCAAAGAAATCAGCATCTCCTGAACTGATCATGTATTATCAAAATTCTCAACTCACGGGTAAAATTTGGATTCACTGAATACAGATTTTTACATTGCTAAGATAGGAGATGACAGTTGGTGCTAATAATATTTTATGGAGAACTTTAACTTGTCCTTTCCGAAGAACTTGCAGTAGAATTCTAATGTCTTCCTCTAGCTCCTCCCCTCTTCATAGAATATTAAAAGCAGCAGCTGTCATCTCCTATCTCAATAATGGGCAAATCTGTCATCTTTGAATCCAGATTTTGACCCTGAATTGAGAATGAAAGATCAGTCCAGGAGGAGAAAGAAGCAAATGTTTCTGATAATATATATGACAAAGTTGCAATTTTCATCTGAACTATTTATATATGAAATGAAAATTAAAACGACGGCTACTCTTTAATACATCATTAATGGCCGTGTCAAAATATTGCCCCACCGCTGTGAGTTCTCCTTCATATAAACCCAATGAAACAGCAAAAATTAATTGAACCCATGTCTATATAAATAGTAGTAACCAAAATGCTGACAAAAATGATATGCAGAATGCACAATATGGCTCAATAATAGAACATAAATCATAAAAAGAAAGACCGAAAAGTTACTCGCTGACATTCAAGGAGCAGCCTAAAACCTTTATAAAATATAAGGAATGGCTAAAAATGTATTACGCAATAAAAAAAATTCATATCATCCAATCAAAAAGGGCTCTAATTATACTAACAAGTGAGTGTATAATATGGTACAAAAAGTTATAACAGTACAACAAGT
The DNA here is from genome assembly GCF_051348905.1 of Ranitomeya variabilis. NCBI lineage: Eukaryota > Metazoa > Chordata > Amphibia > Anura > Dendrobatidae > Ranitomeya > Ranitomeya variabilis. The sequence continues at coordinate 1,104,123,918 of NC_135232.1, read as the reverse complement.
ATCACCAAGATATCATGCATGCTAGTGATCCTATAATATTTGATGCCACTTGGCCCCAATGCAAAATCTCCAACAGGACCCTGAGTCTTCTTATATGTACCAAAGAGGCCTTTCGGGCCACCAACCTACGCGCCATGCCCAACTAGAACTGCAACCTCTGCACCCACTATTGTTACACACCGGCCCATCGACCCCGATTCATCAAAGCTTTTACACCTGAAAACTATTCTAAAAAGTTTTGAAAAATAGGAAATTTGTTTTTGGACAACTCAAGGCTGCTCCAAATTGTTGCAACTTTTGCAGTTTTCATTCCATTTTCATCCAGCTCCGTCAAAGTACGGGGATCTGGTGCATGATGAGGTCAAAGTCATGATGAGTGGTGGCGTTTCTTTAAGGCACAAATCTTACTCCTGTCCCAGTGGAGTAAGATTTTCGGTAAGGCGCATGAAAGTACACGTCATTTTGCGCCTTGCCTGATTCGTTAAGAGGCTTGCAGACTCCAATCTGCTCCATCACCGAGACAAACGTTAAAAACTTCATTTTTGATGAGTCAGGGCCATTATATTTACTCTGGTTGTGTGTACAGTTTCTATTTAAATGGCATTGTCTCATTGTCATGGATCGGTAACAGTCTCACATGGGCCAAAGGCACCTTTTGTGTCCCCCTGGAATCCAGGACCGGATGCAACTTCAACTACTTCACCCACTATAGTTACACCCCTGATAGAGAACTTTTGGTACCATACCACATTATATGATCATGCACTGTAATGTCACATGCATAGATGTAGAAGAAGACATGGACCACACATCCAAAAATTTACATTCATCTACTGCAGCAAAGCAAAAATGTCAAAAAATTGAACACGTGGTTCTTAATTTAACATTGCATCATGGGTGCTTTGGGGCACTATTTCATTCTCCCTGCTGGTGCTCCAATACTTCAGCAGTGGTCAGCAGATGCCGCTGTTCATTTAACTTCTAGGAACTTCCCTAAGAGGTTCTGCATGACGTGGCAGTGGGCTTCATACAATCTGATCAGAATGTTAAACTAAGAACTAAGGTTTGTAAATTTTTGTTTAGCATCAATAAATCATTGTTTATGTTTTGGATGTGCATTCCATGTCTTTTTCTACAGCTATGGTATATGGACATGCACATGAGTCATTCATGTTAGCCCACAGATTTCAGCAAAATTGTGTGTGAAGACCTCACAACTCTCCTCCCAATAGATGATGATGTTGGGAAAACAAGGATCAGCAGTGTTAATTTTCAACACCTGATCTTTTTGTTCCCAGGGAACATGAGCCATCAGCAGTGGTTTCTGGCAACAAAGTACGCCACACCCAGTCAAATATATATATATTTAACCTAACTGATTTTATGTGTTGGGGGAGGGGGTTGATAGGAATATATGTTGAAGAGGGAACAATTGGCTGAAAACTCTCTAATGTGCATGGTCAGCTTTACTAAGTGTAAAGATTAGTGTGTTCTCGAAAGCTAAATATGAGATTCCTGCAAAAATGTACAAATCAAGAGGTCAAATACCTGTTGAGTCCATATATTGTGTAAGTTGAGTCCATGTGTTGTTGATTCCACATGTTGAGTCCATATATTGTGTTAGTTGAGTCTATATGTTGTTGAGTCCACATGTTGAGTCCATATATTGTGTAACTTGGGTCCATATGTTGTTGAGTCCACACGTTGAGTCCATATATTGTGTAACTTGAGTCCATATGTTGTTGAGTTCACATGTTGAGTCCATATATTTTGGCGAATCCATATGTTGTTGAGTCCACATGTTGAGTCCATAAATTGTGCAAGTTGAGTCCATATGTTGTTGAGTCCACACGTTGAGTCCATATATTGTGTAAGTTGAGTCCACCATATGTTGTTGAGTCCATACGTTGAGTCCATACATTGTGTAAGTTGAGTCCATATGTTGTTGAGTCCACACGTTGAGTCCATAAATTGTGCAAGTTGAGTCCGTATGTTGTTGAGTCCACATGTTGAGTCTATATAATGTGTAACTTGAGTCCATATGTGGTTGAGTCCACATGTTGAGTCCATATATTGTGTAAGTTGAGTCCATATGTTGTTGAGTCCACATGTTGAGTTCATATGTTTTTGAGTCCACACGTTGAGTCCATATACTGTGTAAGTTGAGTCCAAATGTTGAGTCCATATGTTGAGTCCATATATTGTGCAAGTTGAGTCCATATGTTGAGTCCATATATTGAAAAGAAAATTGCCATGAAGACTTGCAATTAATATTATCCAGAACTGAGATCGTAGCCTTCATTCCATGAATTGGTGGAAGTCTCAGCTCATGTTCACCCACAGATGACATCTTCTGACATCTGTCAATGACATTTCAGAAGAATTATCTCTCACCTAAACATCTTCTGATTGGCTATCTGTATTCTACACTTATAAATTGTGCATTGTATCTTCAGGTATGCATCGTACAGAAGAGAGACTCCAAGAAGATGTATGCAATGAAATATATGAACAAGCAGAAGTGTGTAGAAAGAGACGAAGTGAGAAATGTCTTCAGAGAACTTCAGATCATGCAGTGCCTTGAACATCCCTTTCTGGTAAATCTATGGTATGTGAGATTTCTTTCTATTGTCTTTATGCACCTTTTGCTGTGTGGGATGATTATGTTGATATGAGAAGTGGCATATCCAAATTTGATGTCAGAAACCAACCTCACCATGCCATCCAGAGCACCTTTAAAACTTAAAGGCAAGGCAAGTTTTTCAAATAAGCTGCCGTGTAGTTACATGAGAAGTAACATTATTTCTGACCATTTGTGACTTATATCTTGCATTTTTTCACCAATTTTTCACTCAGGTTCATGCTCCATATCTAATTTTGTGGTTATGATGTTTCTTATACAAAACATAAACAGGCATAAGAGTTTCCTGCTCTTCCATCTCTTTGTATGACACATTCAGAAGCAGTAACAACATGGAGGACATTACACAGCAGTACTGAGCAGTGCAGCTGTAAATCCAGCACCAGGATATTCTAAAACAATTACTAGAAAGCTATAGCATGATCTGCCTGTGTGTTTCTCTGCTTGTGTTTCACTGTGTTTCTGCCTCTTCCTCACCCTCCAATCTCCAGATAATTTAAAAGGAGCTGTAATCTGATACATCAGTGATCTGGCAGTTCATCTTGTCTTAAAGTGGTTTCGATATATGTAAATACCCTGCCTAATAATCCCTTTATTAGATTACACACATAAACAGATCTTTAGAAAAAGTAATTATAGTCAGATTATGATATGTAAATGAGGGTTTTGACTAGTCTATGGAGCGTTAGTTTCCCCAGTCTAGTCTGCCTACTTAGATGTTATCACACCCCGGTGGGCATGAGAACATAACTTATGTGCTGGCATCATCATTAGCGCTATTCTTACCTTGCGCATGTGGGCGGCTTCTTCCCTCCCATCATTGATCCTCTTAAGCCGGTTGTACACGTGCCAGCTTCACAGAAGCGCACTGCAAAGACACAACAGCTAGTAGTTCAGGGGGCACGGTGGACCTGACAGGTTCCCTTTAAACAAGACAGATTTGAGCTGTTTTATCAGAGTGAATGAGGATAATAGTAGGCAGGATAAGTGGCAGGGGAGCATAAAAAGTGACCGATTGTTATGATGGCCTGGTGGTTAGGAGCACCCGGAATGACCTGATGAGTAAATTGAAAATCGGAACTAGCTCTGGGTAAGTGGGAACTCTGCTGACCGCAAGCCTACTCCTATAACACACAACTAGAAATAGCCGTGGAGCGTACCTAACTCTCCCTAGACGCCTCTTCACAGCCTAAGAGCTAACTACACCTAAAGACAGAAATAGAAGCCTTACCTTGCCTCAGAGAAATTCCCCAAAGGTAAAGGCAGACCCCCACATATATTGACGGTGAGTTAAGAGGAAAGTCACAAACACAGGAATGAAGCAGGTTTTAGCAAAGGAGGCCAGATTTCACTAAACAGTCAGAGGATAGAAAAGAGATCTATGCGGTCAGCACAAAAGACTACAAAAAACCACGCAGAGTAAGCAAAAGGACTCCCCACACCGACTCACGGTGTGGAGGTGCCACTCTGCACCCCAGAGCTTCCAGCTAGCAAGGGAACATCATGATAGCAAGCTGGACTAGAAATTGGCAGTAACAACAAAATGAACTAGCAAAGACTTAGCTTATGCTGGAGCAGACAGGTCCTCAGAGAAGTCCAAGAGAGATCTAAACCAATACTGAAACAACGACAGCTGGCATGAAGTAACGATCTGAATGGAGTTAAATAGGGAAGCAGCATAGCAATAAACGAGAGCAGCTGATAAAGTCAACCTTAGTGACCAGCAGTTCCGCTCGAAGCCACCAGAGGGAGTCCAAGAGCAGAACCAACCAAAGTACCATTCATGACCACAGGAGGGAGTCCGAGAACAGAATTCACAACAACCGATAACAGGAGATGTTTGTGGAAAGGACAGTGATCGTTCAAGAAATGCTAATTTTAAGGGAAACGCATAAGCCCTGATTCATCAATACTGACTGTTCTCTTGCTGGTCTTGATGAGGGGGCATGTTGGAGCAGATGCCCTTGATTCATTAGGAGGTGTGTATGACTATGCGCACCTCGCCACGAATCTTACTCCAGCCTCTGCTGTGGCTTAGCGAATGCCGCTGCTCGTCATGAAATTGCTGAGTGTGGGTCGCCAAACCCCATCATGCCCCCATCCACTTTGTCATTGCTGGGTGAGAATGACATGAAAATTGCGACTTTTCAAAACTTTTTTCACCAGAAGTCTGGCAAAAAAGTTTTGATGATTCGTCCCCATAGAATTTTACAAAGCTATATAAAAGTACTGAGCTGTAATCTGATCCCTATGGCTAGGTTGACATTACGTTACGGCAGTCCGTTAGACGGACTGCGTTACACCACAGCATAACGCTGCCATTGAGCTCTATTTCGGGTGCATTGCTAGTGCACGCCCATAATGGGCGTGCACTAGCGATGTGCCGTCATTTAGTGATGGACCCTGGGACGCGGGCTGCAGCGATTTCGGGTCCGTCACCGCTAGCGCAGATAGAGCATCTGCTAGCTCTATCTGCCCTAGTGCGATGGCATGTCGGCACTTACGTTAACGCAGCCCGTTTAATGCATGTGTTGAACGGGCTGCATTAACGCAATGTGAACCTAGCCTTAGTGAGCTGGCAGTCCATCTTGTTTTGAGCAAGATGGATTTTATCTTTATTTCTGAGTAAATTATAGATTCGGGGGGAAAAATGGCTCATAAGTGGTGAAAGAAACATGTTTCTCTGATAAGATACAGTAAATATCATAGTTTCTTATATTTGCCTGAACTATTAATTTATTCATAGCTTGTTGAAACAACACTGACCATTTAAGAGCAGCCGGACTAAAGGAGTAGTCAGTAAAATGGACCTGTTTCCTATCGCGGTTAGTCATGTACAGTGAAAATAGGGCTGACAGTAAAATCATTAGCGTCATATCATAACGTTTTTCCAGTACTCCAAGTCTGACCCTCTAAACAGGGTTTCTGGATCCACAATGTTCTATATTTCAAAATTTCGAGTACAGTAAAGTGTTAAAGGGAACCTGTCATAATGGAACGTGTGGACAGGCACTTTCATGCTGATTAGATCCATACCATGATTGTACAAATCTGTTTTTCCATTTTAGAGAAAACGAATGTCAAAATCCGCTGCAAGTGCTCAAGGTGGGACATTGCACTTGCAACTTTCCTGCCCCCCTTGTATTTTCCTGGTCCACTGCCTGAATCCTATATCTGACTGATAGATCACTCTTGTTTCACTAACCTGCCTCCGATAATCTGTCATTCAGACACAGAAGGCTGGCACAAGGGGAACATAGGGAGGGCAAAAGAGCTGCAAGTGCAATGTCCCACCCTGAAGCACTTGCAGCAAATTTGCATATAAATTCAACACTGCTTTTCTCAGAAATGACAAAATGGATTTCTACAATCGGGATATGGATTTAATCAGCATGAAAGTGCCTGTACATACATGCCTTTAGCTGGATGAATAGAATGCTCCTGACAGGGGCTCTTCTAGTTCTTAAAAATTGGATGAGCGTCAATGTGAGTCTCGATTGCTCACATTGATTGCACACGTTGATTTCGACTGCACATGCCATACTGTTTAACCCTATCAGTTACCACTTGTATTTCAGCTTGGTCACATTCAGTTGCGTCTCAAAATACTCTAAATGCTCGATCCTAACTAAAGGTTCTTTCCGTTAATCCTCACCCACTTATCATTCCAAAAAATAATATTAATGGCTATCAAATATATATTTTCGTGGACAGAATCTGAAAATAAGCTTCGCTTGGCAAAATAAACCTGTTTTGTGATTCAGCAAATTTGCAGAAAACTGTTTGATGAATGTTGAAATCTGATTCAATTCGTGCAGAAGCACGAAGGCGGCTGGACGAGGATAAACTAGAAATTACGTTACGCAAAGAATCCAGCCACCGCAACTCGATTTTGGAAGATGACTTTTATTTTACAGTGTGTGGAAAAATGAGATTTTGACAGACTAATCTTTTTTATTTAATGCATCACTTTTTTCCTATCGCAATTTTCATTTTCTAGTTCAGGTAGTCAAGGACATGGAGGAGAAAGGAATATTTCACCATAAGCAAAAAGCTCAATGATGTAGGAATCCATAACACGGAAATAATCATTAATATGATGGCTTTTTTGTTCTAAAAATCACATTTATGGTTTCACATTCTGTCAGACTCCCTTTTACAAATGAGCTAAAATAGTTCTGAAACATAATATGCATTTGAATGAGAATAATATATATACACTTTTATGAATCATAGAATTATAGAATGTCAGAGTTGGGAGGGACCTCAAGGGTCATCCTGTCCAACCCCTGCTCAATCCAGGATTCACTAACCCATCCCAGACAGCTGTCTGTCCAGCCTCTGTTTGAAGACTTCCATTGAAGGAGAACTGACCACTAGGGTTGAGCGACCTTTACTTTTATAGGATCGGGTCGGGTTTCACGAAACCCGACTTTTTCAAAAGTCGGGTCGAGTGAAATCGGCCGATCCTATAAAAAAGTCGGGGTCGGGGTCGGCCGAAACTCGAAACCCAATGCAGTGCATTGGGTTTCCAATGGTTCCCAGGGTCTGAAGAAGCGGAAACTGTCCTTCAGGCCCTGGGATCCATATTTAAGTGTAAAATAAAGAATTAAAATAAAAAATATCGCTATACTTACCCTCTGATGCGCCCTGGTACTAACCGGGAACCTTCCTTCCTTAGAATCAGCCTTCCAGGGCCTTGCGGTGACGTCACGGTGACGTCGCGGCTTGTGATTGGTCGGGCGGCCCCCATGTGACCGCTCGCGCGACCAATCACAAGCCGCGACGTCTCCGTGACGTCACCGAAGGTCCTGGAAGGGCTGATTCTTAGGAAGGAAGGCTGCCAGAAAGAAGCCGAGGGTGAGTATATTCCTATTAGCTATATACTCACCCTCGTACATGCCCTGCTTCTTTCCGGCAGCCTTCCTTCCTAAGAATCAGCCCTTCCAGGACCTTCGATGACGTCACGGAGACGTCGCGGCTTGTGATTGGTCGCGCGAGCGGTCACATGGGGGCCGCCCAACCAATCACAAGCCGCGACGTCACCGTGACGTCACCGCAAGGCCCTGGAAGGCTGATTCTAAGGAAGGAAGGTTCCCGGTTAGTACCAGGGCGCATCAGAGGGTAAGTATAGCGATATTTTTTATTTTAATTCTTTATTTTACACTTAAATCTGAATTCCGATACCAATTCCCGATATCTTAAACATATCGGGAATCGGTATCGGAATTCCGATTCCAGATTCAGAAGATCGCCGACCTCATGGCCGACCCCACACAGGGGTCGGGTCGGGTTTCATGAAACCCGACTTTGCCAAAAGTCGGCGACTTCTGAAAATAGTCGACCCGTTTCGCTCAACCCTACTGACCACGACTCGTGGCAGCCTGTTCCACTTATTGATCACCCTAACTCAAAAGGTTTTTTCTAATATCTAAAGCTAGTTTCACATTTGTGGTAGAATCCGCAGCGTTTAATCCGCAACCTGAACTGCACGATAAACCGCATGCAAACGTGTGCAAACGCTGTGTTTTTTAGACACATAAGGTAACGCATGCAGTAAAAAAAATTGGCGTTTACACACTTTTCCAAGCGTTTAGCATGCGTTTGCGTTTTCTGTGCGCATGGTGGAAAATTTAACAGGAGAAAAATCTAGATAAACAGACACCGCCAATGGGACTACAGTGGGCGTGTATTATGGGATATCTACAGTATATATAGACCCTTGTACTGCTGAAATCTTCACAGTTTGCTACTGTATCCTGTGTCATGATGGATCTTCGTGTAGCGTCCCAGGGTCCTGGTCGTTGCAGTAATATCATTCTCCTCTAGGGGGGAGTGATGTTACGTTTGGAGGCAAAGAAGGACAACCAAATCCAGGTAAACACAAACATGCAACACATTTCGCACTCGAGGCCACCAGAGGGAGCTATGCTCCTATTTGTTAGGGCACTCTTCACACTTAGGTAAAACTGGTGACCTGGGGAGGAAATTAGGCAGTTGCTGGCTGAGCTTCGCTCAGGTAGTTGGTCCCTGACAGGGGTGGGAGCCTGTCAGAGGCTGAGACAGAAGGACACGGAGCTGTGCCTGCCCTAGGTGCGGCTGCTTCTAAGAAAGAGACACTGAAAGAGAATTGTATTGTAGAGAGGGTGAAGAAGTCATAGCAAAGGAGTGGATACCACTAGGAGTTCTGCCCTACACAGGCTGCCTCCTTCTGAGGCACAGGATCCCGGTAGCCAGAACACCGAGGGAGCAACAGTCCTTTATGCCTTGCTCCAGAGACCGGCAGGACAGCTAATTTCACGTTACCTATCCGCCCCTACACCCAGGGGCAAGGTGGCACCGCTTAGAGGCTGGGGCATGATAGAGTCCCTGTAAAATGCCTCAAGCCACCGGTCATACCGGTTTGTCCTATCCATCTGGGGGACAGAGAGAGACATAACATCTACAACATCTGTGAGGACCTTATGAGACGCTTAGCAGTAAGGTACAACACCACGGCGCTAGAGGAAGGCTACTGATTTCTACCTGGATGAGGGGACTCTGTACTTGCCTCCAAACTGGCCAGACTCTGTCTGCCCTGTGATCTGGTGCTCTGGACTGTGGATGCTGAAGCCTTCAGTAAAAGGTAAAGAGACTGCAACCTTGCGTCCTCGTTCTTCACTGCGCCTCACACCATCCACCATCTACACACTGGGAAGCCCTGGGGATATACTTCACCTGTGGGAAGGTATACCATCTAGCTGCCATAACATCACCCCAGCGGACCCCTTAAAGCAACGTCGGTCACCCTGACCGAATACCACAGGTGGCATCACGAACATTCCCTTTAAAGACCTTTCCCCTTTAGCATGGACATACTAAGGGCCACAGACCGGGTCAGCCACCGTGACATCCCCCTGAGAACCGTAGGACCTGGTACCGAGTACCCCACGGCCCCATTGGGGGCGATCCATTTGCATGGAGAGCCTTTATTTCAACCTGGATTTAAGCATCAAGCTGTTTCTTGCCTGTGCGTTTGTTGGGAGCAACAAAGAAATAGAGAACAACAGAGAAGGACACCACATCGGCGTTTTTGGAGAACACCCATTACTGAACTCTGGGAGATTCGTGGAGCCTACCACACGCTATATGGCTAGCTTAATGCCAAACCGGACAAATTCCCAGAATATACCAGGATGTCTCAAGAGACTTTTCAGAATTTGCTTGGTCGTGTCCAAGGAGCCATCCGGAGACAGGACACCCAGCTCCGTAGAGCGATTCCAGCAGAGGAACGTCTCCTGGTCACACTAAGGTACGTAATAATTCTAAACAAATGCCTGTCATAATTATTATTGGTCTGCCATGTATTATTTGTATTTTCCTTTATGTGTTTAGCTAAACTCCTCCATAAATAGAATTGTTCGTAATTTTTTCTTTTTTTTTTCTTTCAGATTCCTGGCTACCAGAGAGAGCTTATCATCGCTCCAGTTTCAGCACCGGCTTGGAATTTCAACCTTGTCTGGAATAGTTGCGGACACCTGCCGGGCTTTGTGAAACATTCTGCAGGATGAATTTATCCCCCTACCCACCACGGACATGTGGATGGAAATTGCCGACAAATTCTGGAGTATGTGTAATTTCCCCAACTGTTTGGGAGCAGTGGATGGAAAGTACATACGGATTACCAAACCCGCCAGAACTGGATCTGAGTACTTTAACTACAAGAAATATTTTTCTGTAGTGCTCATGGCAATAGCAGATGCGGACTGTCGCTTTATCGCTGTAGACATTGGAGCTTTTGGCAGTGGCAATGATTCCCAGACTTTCAAGAACTCGAATATGGGCCGACATTTGTATGGCAAAAATGTTAATTTTCCCCTGCCACAACCTCTCCCCAACACTCAAGGCCCACCGATGCCACTTGTTATGGTTGAGGATGAGGCCTTTCAGATGTGTGAAAACCTACTGAAGCCATATTCCAGTCAGGACTTGAACCACACTAAAAGGATTTAGAACTACAGACTGACCAGGGCCCGAAGAACAGTTGAGTGTACCTTTGGGATTCTTGTCTCAAAATGGCGCATTCTTGGGACAGCCATTAATCTAAAAATGGAGACATTCGATAAAGTTGTCAAAGCCTGTGTGGTTCTCAACAATTACATAATGGCTAAGGAGCGACCAACATTGAACTGGATGAACCAGTTGCAAACCCATTGCCAGATTACAAACATCACCCTCTGCAGTCAACTGTTGAAGTTGCCCACATGCCAACCAATTTGCTGCCTATTTTGTTTCTGACATCGGACGTGTGCCATGGCAAGATAGTATTGTGTAAAATGTGCTGTTGGGTGTGGGTCTGTACCAGTTATGTTTTAAATGTTACTAATATTTTTTGTTAATAAACAACATGTTTTGATACCTGTACTGAGTCTCCTATGTCTTTCCTCTAAAAAACACTTATGTTGTTAGTGGTAAGGTAGTTGACGTCATTACATCCTGAATCTCTTCTGCAGTATCTATTGGATGCAGACTGAAGAGACAATGAAGGTATAATACAAAGCAGATCTATACTCTCCAGTTCATGTGTGAGAAATAATGACTTCATGATGCACAAAACCCAGCCTCATGAATTCACTATTTCTGACACCTGTCCAGGTGAGTATAGATATGCCTTGTATGACCTCCATTGTCTCTTCAGTTTGTGTGAAATAGATTACGTAGACTGAAGAGAAAATGGTGGTTATACAAGGCAGTTCTCTACTCACCAGGTCAGGTGTCATAAATAATGAGTTCAAGACGCAGAGTTTTGTGCATCATGAACTCACTATTTATGACACATGACCTGTTGAGTATAGATCTGCTTTACATTACCGCCATTGTCTCTTCAGTCTGCATCACATAGATTAAGCAAACTGAAGAGATTATGGAGAAAATACAAGTAATATTAGTTTTTGACAACTCATAGCTCCATACCAAACACACAAAGCTGCAGTGTTCTACTTAATAACTCCTGGAGCTATGAGGTGGCAAAAAAACAAAGTGTATGGCCCAGTGTGTTTATTCGGTGCACGATATGTGTTGCCGGCGGCAAAATACACAAATAACCAAACAGTATTGGGGGCAAAAAACTATTAACATTTATTTAAACCCAAAAAAATTAACTGCGCCGGCTTGTGGTAGAGTGATGGAACTGGGGGCTTGTAGCTGTGAGGCCTGGCTGACTGAAGACGACGCAGGGGTTGCAGGAGAAGGGGCTATTAAACTAGTGGGGTCAGGGGGTTCAGGGATGGTGCTAGAGGCATGGGATGGCAGAGACACACTGGAAGGGCAAGACAAACCTCACATCACAGACACATTGGGAGGTGAGCAGGGAGGGATAGCGATAGTCCGCTTCTTTTTCTTTTTCCCTTTTTGGGATCGATGCCGCAGTCTGGGGAGCCTCAGTGGGCTCATTTCTTGCCGCCCGCTCATGGTAGTCAACCTGTCATTGTCCGTGTGCTGCTGCTGCTGCTGCATGGTGGTGGTGGTGGTGGGGAAGGCAATTCCAAGGTCCGAGTGCTGCTGCTGCATGCTGGTGGTGAAAAGCATGCCAGGGTCCGGGTGCTTCTGCTGCTGCAGCTGGGACCTGGTGATGGTGGCTGACCTGTCCTGATCTGGGTGCTGCTGCTGCATGGTGGTGGCAGTGGAGGATGTCCTAGCAGGAGCAGCAGTTGGCATGGTGGTGGCGGTGGGCTGTCCAACAGCACTCGGCATGGTGGTGGCGCTGTAGTGGTGTCCGGCAGTGCTTGGAATGGTGGTGGCCATGCAGTGGTATGCAGCAGAGTTCAGCATTAAGGTCAAGCGTGACAGTGTTGGCACAGGTGGAAATGCCACCACTGGCTGCTGAAAATACTGAGTCTTCTGCATAGCCTGCATGTAAGCAGCATTGCAGGCATGACACTAAGCTGGAGATCAGGAGTAAGGTGCTCCGACATGCCCTGTTCAATTTGATTGAAAAAATGATGTGCTGGAGGTCGGCTTTCATTTGGTGAAGGCTTCTGGTGACATCCTGGATAAGTGTATTCATATAGTTTAACCCATTACTTGCCAAATTAGCAATTTTCATTGATTTTTTTTTTAATGACAGATTTTTAATGATTTGGGTCCTAATGAATCAGAAACATAATTTTCAAAATTTTTACAAGTACGGATTTTTCAGAAAAGGGCGTCCCAATATTCAATTAAAAATGACAATGACATGATTTCCTATTTTGAAAAAATTTATTTTACAAACACAACACAAAAATTGACCTAATTATAAAAATTATAAAATCTTAGTTGCTAGAAGCTAAAGATTAGGCGTCCCAAAAAATGGACATTGGTTGATAATGGGTTAAGCCACGATCCAGTCTGTCTCCCATCACCTTGAGTACATCATGAAAGATCGAGGTCAAGTGCAAAAAGTCGGGCATGAGTGACTTGTCCAAGGCCCTCTGCCGCTGCCGGGAAGAGCCCAAAAAAAAGAGGCAGAGGACTGGGACAGGGGAACACTTGATGGACCAGCTTCCTGGTCTCCAGTCTGTGTTGCAGACCCTCTTGCTGCTGTGCTGCTGGATTGGGTCCGTGGCTGTTTGATGAAGGACCGCTCCGGAACCAGGGACAAGAGTGCTGACCAGGTGCTGTGAACAAAACAAACAAAAAAACATTAGTACAAAACATTTATAATAGTAAAAGCGCCAACTCCTGTGGAATTGAAAAACACAGATTAGGCAATACAACACAATTCAATGCAACACAAAAATACTTACCATTTCTGGGCAAGGACTGGTCTCAAAAATGCCAGCATGCGGTGATGCTTATATTTTTTGATCCTTGCTCCAGAACCACTGGGAACCCGGCTCTCTTGACGAAGGTCCTTGTTGAAGCAATCCTTCATCATATGCCAACATGTTCTGACTTTGAGCACTGTTGAAAAATAAAAATAATGGTTAGACAATGCACTTTTGGCCGGGATCACACAACTGTGTGTGATGAGAGAAACTCTCAGGAGTTTCTCTCATCACACACAGTTGTGTGATCCCGAACAAGGTCACTGCTGCATCACACCGCATTGCAATACTTACGAAATGCCTTGCAGACCTGAGCAGGGGTGTTGTCCCAGCCATCCCACATGACTTGGGCCACCTCATTCCATAGCCGCCGAATCGTCACGTTGTCCAAGTGCTGCGAAACCCGGGTGTCCCACAACGGGACTCGCTCATGGACCAGGGAGATGAGGATATCGTTATCAATGAAGTCCTCATCCCATTCTGCAACCTAGAAAATAAAAAAATACTTTAATGTTGGAGACATTAACATAAGGAAAAGAAAGAAAACAACAGAGACAGAAAACAGGCAAGAATATTCAAAGTCAAGAAAAAAAAAGGAGTCAAGAGGAAAAAGGTAAAAGAGCAAAGTAAAGTAATGATCAGTCAATACTAGTAAAGTCAGGATATATTAAACAGAGGACAATCAGTTAGGTATACTTAAACGCCGCCTTTCCACACGACCTTGTCCACGCTGCTCCTGCTCGGCCTCTGCTGCAGTTGTAGAACTGTTCTGAAAAAGAAAAAGAAAAAACAATTTGTCACATGTGTAGATGTGAAAGAGAATACTTACCAATCTGAAGAGGTGAATACTCCACTGTCATTTCCACCATGTTCAGGCCCAAGTAGTTGCTCCTCAGAAGAAGACAGCAACGACATTCTGATGCATGCAGCAAGAAAAAAGAGACAGAAATTATTAGGACATATAGGGAGAGGAAAAAAAAATAAAGACATTGGCTTTGATAGTCACATTATCCAAAGTGGAGATTCCTCACAGGTTATTTCCAGTCTCACAGCTTCGTCCAGTCTGCAGAGTTGTGGACTGTAAATGCCCACTCCCTCCTTTTATCAGTTTGTATGTGGGGGGTGGCTAATCAGTGTCTAGACATGTTTTCCTGTGGTAAAACGAATGCGTTCACAAACGCAAACAAACGCATGTGCTTGCGAACGCATGCGTTCTCATAGACTGTAATGCGTTTTTTCGCAAACAACCGCATACGTTTCGAGGTGGCAAATTCATGCCCCTGAAATTACAATATGTAGCGTTTACCACGCCAAGCCGCAGACAACGAAATGACATGCGTCATCAAACGCGGCAAAATGCATTCAATCGCAGGCACCTGCGTCTCTAATGTTAAAAATAGGAATACACGACGCATGCTGAAAATTGCGGCATAAACGCTGCGGACACAACCACAAATGTGAAATCAGCCTAATCTGTATCTTCACCCTTTCAGTTTCATTTCATTGCTTCTCGTGTTTCCATGCGCAAACGAGAATAAGGATGATCCCTCTACACTGTGACAGCCCTTCAGATATTTGTAGACAGCTATTAAGTCTCCTCTCAGTCTTCTTTTTTGCAAGCTTAACATTCCTAGATACTTTAACTGTTCCTCGTAGGACATAGTTTACAGTCCACTCACCATCCTGGTAGCTCTTCTCTGAACTTGCCCCAGTTTTTCAAAGTCTTTTAAAATGTGGTTCCCAGAACTGGACACAGTATTCCAGATGAGGCCTGACCAATGAGGAGTAGAGGGGGATAATTACATCACGTGATCTAGACTCTATGCTGCTCTTAATACATTCTAGAAGTGTGTTAGCCTTTTTTGCTGCTGCATCACACTGTTGACTCATGTGCAGTCTGTGATCTATTAATATACCCAAAGTCTTTTACACACGTACTGTTGCTTAGTTCTATTCCTCCCATTCTATACATGTAATTTTCATTTTCTTTTGCAGATGAAGAATCTTGCATTTCTCCCTGTTATATACCATTCTGTTAGCCACTGCACATTATTCCAACTTATCTAGATCCTTTTGAATCCTTTCTCTTATCTTCTCTAGTGTTAGGGTACCGTCACACAGTGAAATTTCCATCGCTACGACGGTACGATTCGTGACGTTCTAGCGATATCGTTACGATATCGCAGTGTCTGACACGCAGCAGCGATCAGGGACCCTGCTGAGAATCGTACGTCGTAGCACATCGTTTGGAACTTTCTTTCGTCGCTTGATCACCCGCTGACATCGCTGGATCGTTGTGTGTGACAGCGATCCAGCGATGTGTTCGCTTGTAACCAGGGTAAACATCGGGTAACTAAGCGCAGGGCCGCGCTTAGTAACCCGATGTTTACCCTGGTTACAAGCGTAAACGTAAAAAAAACAAACAGTACATACTCACATTCCGGTGTCTGTCCTCCGGCGTCTCAGCTTCTCTGCACTGTGTGAGCGCCTGCCGGCCGGAAAGCGAGCACAGCGGTGACGCGGTGACGTCACCGCTCTGCTTTCCGGCTATGGCGCTTACACAGTGGAGAGAAGCTGAGACGCCGGGGACAGACACCGGAATGTAAGTATGTACTGTTTGTTTTTTTTACGTTAACGCTGGTAACCAGGGTAAACATCGGGTTACTAAGCGCGGCCCTGCGCTTAGTAACCCGATGTTTACCCTGGTTACCCGGGGACTTCGGCATCGCTCCAGCGCCGTGATTGCAAAGTGTGACCGCAGTCTACGACGCTGGAGCGATAATCATACGACGCTGCGATGTCACGGATCGTGCCGTCGCAGCGATGGAAATTTCACTGTGTGACGGTACCCTAAGCTATCCCTCCTAACTTTGAATTGTCTGCAAATTTTATTAGTTTATCTTCAGTTCCCTTATCTAGATCATTTATAAAAATGTTGAACAACACTGGGGCCAGGACAAAGCCTTGTGGTACCCCACTTGAAACACTCTTCCAATTGGATGTGCAACCATTTATTACCATTCTTTGAGTACGATCACTGCCCCAGTTATGAATCCACCTAACCGTTGCCTTGTCAATCACATACTTGGTCAATTTTTCAATGCCTTCAGTTCCTGCCTACACTGTAATAACATTGCACATTATGGTCTGCTTTAAACAGAAAAAATGTTCAAAAGATTAAAAGATATTCCAGCACTTCCTCACTAATTTTAATTTTCTATTACCCTATTTTGTATAATTATATTGTGTAATATTAGAACTCAAACTGAGAAATATGTTATGAAATCATTTCAGTGTCTCAGTTCAGCCATGTCTTGCTCCTCCTCATTGTTCTCTGTGCAGCAGTAGTCAACAGGCTGCAGCAGGAGCCTCCCCCTCAAAAGATTGATAAGCCCTGCCCCTAGATTAAGGAAAAGTGTCTTCAGCTGTTTACCAAATGAATAAGAAACTAATCAGCAAAAAATTAGACCTATCTTCTCTACAGGATTTCTACAAGACTGACTGGTGCAGGATCATGCAAAAAATGTCGCAAACAGTGAAGACAATTATATTTTTTACAATTTAAACAATAATTTCTACATCCAAAGCTATATCTCTCTGACTTCATGTGGTTCTATTATTCAAAACTATGTTCATCAGTTCTAAAGTGGTCTAAGCTGAATTAATGACTCAATGGGGGGTCTGTGGTCTTAAAGTGGTTGCCTTATGAAGGTGCCAAGTTTTCCATATACAGGGGTATGGATAGTATTCAGAGCCCTTTAAATTTTTCACTCTTTGTTTCATTGCAGCCATTTGGTAAATTCAAAAAAGTTATTTTTTTTTCTCATTAATGTACACTCTGCACCCCATCTTGACTGAAATATAACAGAAATGTAGTAATTTTTGCAAATGTATGGAAAAAGAAAAACTGAAATATCACATGGTCATAAGTATTCAGACCCTTTGCTCAGTACTGAGTAGAAGCATCCTTTTGAGCTAGTACAGCCATGAGTCTTCTTGGGAATGATGCAACAAGTTTTTCACACCTGGATTTGGGGATCCTTTGCCATTCTTCCTTGCAGATCTGCTCCAGTTCCTTTAGGTTGGATGGTGAACGTTGGTGGACAGCCATTTTCTGGTCTCTCCAGAGATGCTCAATTGGGTTTAGGTCAGGGCTCTGGCTGGGCCAGTCAAGAATGGTCACATAGTTGTTCTGAAGCCACTCTTTTGTTATTTTAGCTGTGTGCTTAAGGTTATTGTCTTGCTGGAAGGTGACCCTTTGGCCAAGTCTGAGGTCCAGAGCACTCTGGAAGAGGTTTTCATCCAGGATGTCTCTGTATTTGGCAGCATTCATGTTTCCCTCAATGACAACCAGTCATCCTGTCCCTGCAGCTGAAAAACACCCCCATAGCATGATGCTGCCACCACCATGTTTCACTGTTGGGATTGTATTGGGCAGGTGATGAGCAGTGCCTGGTTTTCTCCACACATACCACTTAGAATTATCACGAAAAAGGTCTTTCTTCATCTCATCAGATCAGAGAATCTTATTTCTCATAGTCTGGGAGTCCTTCATGTGTTTTTTAGCAAACTCTATGCGGGCTTTCACATGTCTTGCACTGAGGAGAAACTTCCGTCGGGCCACTCTGCCATAAAGGCCCGACTGGTGGAGGGCTGCAGTGATAGTTGACTTTGTGAAACTTTCTCCCATCTCTCTACTGCATCTCTGGAGCTCAGCCACAGTGATCTTGGGGTTCTTCATTACCTCTCTCACCAAGGCTCTTCTCCCATGATTGCTCAGGTTGGCTGGACGGCCAGGTCTAGGAAGACTTCTGGTGGTCCCATCTTCTTCCATTTAAGGATTATGGAGGCGACTGTGCTCTTAGGAGCCTTGAGTACTGCAGAATGTCTTTTGTGACCTTGGCCAGATCTGTGCCTTGCCGCAATTCTGTCTCTAATCTCCTTGGCCAGTTCCTTTGACCTTATGATTCTCATTTGGTCTGAAATGCACTGTGAGCTGTGTGGTCTTATATAGACAGGTGTGTTCCTTTCCAAATCAAGCCCTATCAGTTTAATTAAACACAGCTAGACTCTAATGAAGGAGTAGAACCATCTCAAGAAGGATCACAAGGAAATGGACAGCATGTAACTTAAATATGAGTGTCTGAGCAAAGGGACTGAATACTTATGACTAGTGTTGAGCGATACCGTCCGATACTTGAAAGTATCGGTATCGGAAAGTATCGGCCGATACCGGCAAAGTATCGGATCTAATCCGATACCGATACCCGATACCAATACAAGTCAATGGGACTCAAGTATCGGACGGTATTCCTGATGGTTCCCAGGGTCTGAAGGAGAGGAAACTCTCCTTCAGGCCCTGGGATCCATATTAATGTGTAAAATAAAGAATTAAAATAAAAAATATTGCTATACTCACCTCTCCGACGCAGCCTGGACCTCACCGAGGGAACCGGCAGCGTTCTTTGCTTAAAATGCGCGCGTTTACTTCCTTCCGTGACATCACGGCTTCTGATTGGTCGCGTGCCGCCCATGTGGCCGCGACGCGACCAATCACAGCAAGCCGTGACGTAATTTCAGGTCCTGAATGCCGAATTCGGCATTAAGGACCTGAAATTACGTCACGGCTTACTGTGATTGGTCGCGTCGCGGTCACATGGGCGGCACGCAACCAATCACAAGCCGTGACGTAATTTTAAAAATGGGCGCGTTTCCTGCCTCCCGTGACGTCACGGCTTGTGATTGGTCGCGTCGCCCATGTGACCGCGACGCGACCAATCACAAGCCGGAACGTAATTTTAAATTCCTGAATGCCTAGAATTAGGCAGTCAGGAGCTGAAAATTACGTCACGGCTTGCTGTGATTGGTCGCGTCGCGGCCACATGGGCGGCACACGACCAATCAGAAGCCATGACGTCACGGAAGGAAGTAAACGCGCGCATTTTAAGCAAAGAACGCTGCCGGTTCCCTCGGTGAGGTCCAGGCTGCGTCGGAGAGGTGAGTATAGCAATATTTTTTATTTTAATTCTTTATTTTACACATTAATGTTGTTTCGATACCGATACCCGATACCACAAAAGTATCGGATCTCGGTATCGGAATTCCGATACCCGCAAGTATCGGCCGATACCCGATACTTGCGGTATCGGAATGCTCAACACTATTTATGACCATGTGATATTTCAGTTGATCTTTTTTAATAAATTTGCAAAGATTACTACATTTTTTATTTTTTCCAGGAAGGATGGTGTGCAGAGTGTACATTAATGAGAAAAAAATTGAACTTTTTGGAATTTACCAAATGGCTGCAATGAAACAAAGAGTGAAAAATTTAAAGGGGTCTGAATACTTTCTGTATCCAGTTAGAACAGATAAGCATCAAGAACAGGGAGTCCCTCTCGAAGAACTGAACTAACTCATCCACGTATCTCATTAACAGCCATCAATTATCTGCCTAAATTTCAAACAAGGTTTCCCCACTGGTAATGGTAATTTAATGTCAAGTATTACTGAAGATAGATCCATTGGAATCAGTTAATACCCCGGTCGACTTAAATGTAACAATGGGTTGTCATTATGAGAACATATCTTTAATAAGAGCACCTATTCTGTCAGGTTTTTTCCACCTATTCTGAGAGCAGCATAATGTTGGGGCAGAGACTCTGATTCCAGCGACATGTCACTTACTGGGCTACTTGCTGTAGTTTTGATTAAAAAAAAAACATTTTTATCGGCAGTAGAGTAACAATAGAGGACTGATAAATCTACTTCCAGATAGTCCTTCATATTCATGAGCTGTGTATAATCCCATCCCAATCACTGATTGACAGTTTTCTGCCTATGCACATTACACACAGAAAGCTGCCAATCAGTGGTGTGGGTGGGGTTATACAGAGCTCAGCAGTCAGAACAAGTTGATCTAGAGTGAATACAACTTTTATCAAAAGTACGTCAAGAAGCGCAGTAAGAGACACTTCCCTGGAATAGGGCTGTGCACCTACATCATGCTGGTGTCAAATTGGTTAGCAAAAACTTGGTAACAGATTCCCTTTAAATGCATGAATATTATGAAGTTGTTAGCTCGGTTAGAAGACTCACTCTTTTATGAGCAAAAAGACTATTTCATGTGTAGGAAACTTGTATTTGCAGTGTATTATTATTATTATTATTGCAATACGATACAATTTCCATGTGAGTTTTTGTAATACTTAGATCCTACATCAAATATTCATGACTTGTCTGAAGGTCTGTAACGTAATTACTTAGAAAAAACATCTGAAAACTCTTACTTAGCTGTACAAGACTGATTGGTCTTTCTCCTGCATCGAAAGATTAAAAATATTTAGTTTTCTCAAATTCATTTGTGTTTGTTCAACTTTTTATATCAACTGAAAAACATCTTTTTGCCGTTTTAGCACTGAGACCTCACAGTAACAATATAACAATGAAAGCCCTAGAGGCCTCTTCGATGGACAAGTTATTGAAAAACTCTATTATTAATGTAGTTGACTTATAGCTAGAGATGAGGAGATCAGGCAAAATTTGAATTAGTCCGTGCGCTTTTCCAAGGAAATTCGATTCACAGAAGAGTTATTCTCTGCAAATGTAATGTCCCTTATTATGCTCTGGGGTCATCTTTACTTTTTACATAAGATGTAAAAATAAAAAAATAAATCTTTATGCTCACCTCTCCTTGTCGCATCTTCAGATCGCAGTCAGCTGAACTGAAACTGCCGGGCCTTTCCTACTAAGCAGGGACTTCCAAATTTAATAGGCCCAGGGTTCTGGGCATGCACTCATGAAGGGTTCTGCATGTGCGCCCATCTTGGTGTGGGCTGTGACCTTTGCGGGCTCATGCATGGAACCATCCTGTACCTATCAAACCCTGAAGTCCTGGCCTAGCGGGAGAGGCTCAGGCATTTCAGTGTTGTCAATGGTGTTCCAAAGAGGCAATAAGAACTGGACTGGGGACAGTGAGGCGCATCGGGGCTGGAGAGGTGAGTGGCGAGGATTTTTTTTTAACATTTAACATTTTGAAGGCGTTGTACAGTTCATAAAAACGGCTGCCAGTGGCTGACATTTTTCTAAAGCCGCATGGAATTGAATTACAAAAATTTGAATAGAACTCAATTCCACTCAAATTTATTCGCTGATCTCCACTTACATCTATAAAAGAAAAGTCAAAAGCTGGCTATACACTAATTTATTGTTATCTGAACCCACAGACTTCAACTGGACAGGTCGACCATTCATTATGTAAGGGGGACTAGGTACCTTGCTCCAACAGCATATGTTGGGGAAGAGAAGGATCCTGTCACGATGTGACACAACCCAACAGGGGTTCGGTCAGCGGACGGCGCAACACATTAACAATGGGATGGAAATGGGGAGAGGAAGGCCCTACTGATAGGGAAATGGGGGATAGTAACTACCTCAGCTCAAACCTGAGCCTGTCCCTGCACTCCCATAACACCCTAAGTGGGTCCTTCCCCCCACCGCTGTCAGGAACTTCATCCCTCATTGTCACCTAACACTGCCCTGGCTAGTGCACTGACCAGCAGGGGTGCTAACCTCACCACTGCAGATAATACCACACAGGGGACAGTGACAAACATGAAAGGAACAGGGTAAAAACACAGCTTATATTCAACTTCATCTGCTGCAGTGCACCGCACAGCAGAATAAAGGCACCAGAATCACAAGCTCACGAAACCAGCTGATATACCACAGCAGCCAGCTGGCTCCTTCCTCCAGGCTTGGTCACTGTAGAGTGCTCTATCACCAACAGTCCGCTGGTGACTATTTAAAGGATGGTGGGAGTGGTCACCACCAACATCAGCTGACCTAGCCACACTGCAGTTATAGCTCATTGCCAGCGGGGGAACCGATATTAACCCTCGCTGATCCTGAAAGGAAAAAGCTATATTTAAAACAGAGTGAAACCAGAGCTGCCACGAATCCAAACATGGACTGTGACAGATCTGGTTTGATCTTGAAAGGATCAAAGCCAACCTGGATTTTGTTTGGGAGAAGGAGTCTGTTTGGTTTCCACCAGGTGAAGAACAGATAACCTATCTATTAGTCTCTTTAGTAACAGGTGACTGGAAACCGGCAGGAATTCTTAGTTTGGTACCAAAAACAATAGACAAAAGTGAAGTTTTGTGACTCTGCAGTAGGAGCTTTGAGGTTACTAAAAATGGCCACTACATTAGTGAACGAAGCTGTGGTGTCCCGGCTATGTATATTGAGTACACAGTTGACCGGTGGACTTGTTGGGTGTTGGGCAATTGCTGATTTAATACCCATGACCTATTCTAAAGATAGATCATTAATATCTTATATCTGGACAACCCTCTATGTTTTGATATAGGTCCTTTTTACACCTTTACTGAATAGATTTAGGTATTAGAAAGTAATTCACAACTCCATCAAACTAAGATTACAAGAAATAGAGATATATTGCTTCTCTAGGAAAGCAATGATGTAATTTCTTTTTATAATGGAAAAAGCTGTATCGAAGATATACCAGTAGTTGAAATCTATTTTTGGTGTAGATTTATACTCAAGTTATTATCTGATGTAAAGACTGAAATAAAATGACCCTTTATGGTGAAAATGAATGGGAAAAACATGTTTCTCTTAGAATATCCTAACAAATTACTCATTTTTGTCATATCTATGCATTTTCCAGTTCCCTCATGATTTCTTACAGCAAATCAGCCAGAAACACAATTAACCACCTGGGTTTCTAGCTGTTTCTAGCCGTGTGTTCCCATAGGCTTCCCTTAGTCAGGATTTCAGACGCTACAGCTGTTCTTTCCTCTGATCCTTATCTTTGAGTAAATGTATAATGCTCCGGTTATCTATAATGCATTCACTAATTAGCCATCACATTGAAAATACTGATAAGTAAAACATTGATTATTTTGTGACAATGAGTGGGATATATTAGGTTTTCAAGTGATCAACCAGTTCTTGAAGTAGATGTTTTGGAATCAGGAATGATAGGCAAATGTAAGGAACCAAGCAAATGGTGATGGACAGAAGACTGGATGAGAGCACCTAAATGACCCATCTTGTATAGCTTCCCATTATGCAGTGCTCAGTATATACCAGGTTTGGGAACCTATGTAAAGGCGACATGGTCAAGGGTGGCCATGGCTCATTGGCGATTGAAGGCTAGTCTATCTGGTCTGTTCCAACAGAAGAGTTAATTTAGTCCAAATTACTGAAAAAGTTATTGCTGTCTGTAATAGAAAGAACAACTAGCACATGGTACAATGTTTTATGTAGGGCTGAGAAATCATAGACCTGTCAGACCTAGTCTAATCTGGAAAGAGCATCAGAACTGGACCATGTAGTAATGGAAGGAGGCGGCCTCGTCTGATAACTCATATTTACTTTATATCATGTGGAACCTGGGGAAGATATGACACCAGGATGTACTAGGGGAAGAGAGAAATCTAGCAGGACTATACTCTGGGCAACGTTCTGCTGGGAAACCTTGAGTCCTAGCATTCGTGAGGCTATGATCAACTACCTAAACATTGTACATACCAAGTATACCCCATTATGGCAGCGATATCTGTAGGATAATGACCATATCACTAAACACCTCCCACATACTGGACAGGCTACAGGATGTATTGTTTAAAATATAAATTTTATTGTATCAAAAATTAAAATCTTATTTTAAATACACAAGGTTGTAGTAATGCCTCCTATCTAAAGTAAATCAAATGTGGTCTCAAAAATAGTACAAAAGTGCTTTTTTTTAAAAAAAAAAAAAAAAAAAATACTATATAACAAGCAGCATATATACAGTACCTTCAGCATTGTTCCTAATGACATTACCATAAATTCATGGATAATGTCCCGGACAAAATGGCCTGTAGAGAAACCCCAATACACTGCTCAAATGCATATAATCATGGCTGACTGGGTTATCACAAAAGCATAATTATCAAGACATAATTACCTCCGTGGGACCACACGCGACCTGCCTGAGCCAGGTGTGGGAGGTGATTAGTGATAGATATTGCTGAATATGTTTTGTACTGGTTATATGGACTAAAATGTATACAGGATAATGACCCTGCCACGCTGTAAACACATTTCAATAATGCATAGAGGAACATGACAAAAAGTTTAATGTGATGACTTTTCCAAACCCCCAGATCTCAAAACTGATAGATCATCTGTGGAATGTACTGGAAAAACGAGTCCAACATATGCGGGAGGCATCTCAAAATGTACAGGACTGTAAGGATCTTTTAGGGCCAGATACCAGAGGACAACTTCAGAGGTCTTGTGACGTCCATGATACCATGGGTCAAGAGCTGTATTGGTGGCACCAGGAGGACCTACACAATGTACAAATCCTGCAGCTACACGGAATAGTTTGTACATTTCTGGCCAATTTTAATTACATAAATAATGGAGATAAATAAATGTTGCAGTTGTTTCCAGGCCCTGATACCTCTGGACCCCCCAAAGAAAGGCTAACATATCAAGATAATTGCATACAAACACAACTATCATACTATATACAGTATATATAATTTTTTTTTAACATTCTGATCCTGCCACGCAAAGGTATAACTGAAGCCACTGTGCCTTTATGTAAATTCTGTAATAGGGCCCCCGAAGCACGTCATTAACGGTCGTCATGCTCCACATGATTACATGGATCCTACGGTAGTGATTGATAGTGCTGGAGGCTCAGAAAGAGAAGATGGATGACAGAAGAGAGAAGTCACAGTTGATTAGATAACCGGAGGCAGGAGAGGTAGCTGTAGGGCCGAAGAGAGGTGATTGCCAAAAATTTTTTTACCATCTTCTTTCTCGGAGTGCATTTGTCTGTAATTTTATTTGAATTTGCTTGACTTGAAGCAGGAAAAATTCTTAATGAATTAAATTCATAATTATTCTATTAACTCATCTCTAGCAGAGTATAATTTTCAAGCCAAATCAGATTGTCAACGCAATTGTACGTCTTTAGATGGAATATTAACACAGTTATATCTTGGCAGATGATTCATCAAAGCTCTCAGGAAACACCCCATCATAAGCATTATTGCTGAGAGCAAGAGGAAAATCCAAGGTCCTCTGAGGATGGTGGGAGATGCCTTTTAGTGATTGCAGAGTGACGATAAATTATTCATATTCGGTGGTGATTCCTGCTCCACATTTACCCTGTACAATATTAGGTCTTAAACACATAGGAAAAGCATCCAGCATGATATATGGATGAAATCATATTATGGCATGATGCTGACGTCTGGGGGCCATGTTGCAAGAACATGTTGCAAGATGTTAAAAGAACAATCCAGGGAGCCTGATCGACTGCAATATACTTAGTGCACGGGCTGAAGGAATGTCGCCTGAAGCAGGAATTCTCCACACAGTAAAAGTGCCCCAAACAGTAAAAGTACGAGAGTGCCACCATTTTAGCCCACTAATAGTGCACCACTGTCAGTACCGGGTCTGAACATGTCCCTAACTGCCTCTGCCTCTGTTACCAGATGGCACTTAATTTTCATTGCTGATGTTTTATCAGAAATAACTCTAGTATAGCTGTGACTTTTTGTCCCACTGTGAGCAGGTAGGAAGATGCAGTAACGGGTCGGAGGCAGAGCAAGCATTAACCTGGGGTTTAATTTAACAGGTATACTCCTAGCAGGGAGAAAACAGATAAAACAGTATAAAGGATTACAGGGGACGTAACTCAAGGGAAGCGGGTGTGAAGGATAGGGTAGGAAGTTCAAGGAAAGTAAACTTATCAGTCTGACGACTTCAGAATGTGGTTAGTTCAGGATGTGGATGTTGGCGCCAAAGCAATGGCGCATAAGGAGTCAGTATGGTCCTGTAAAAGATGGCATCCACGATCCTGGCGGTGGTGATTCCTCGTGGTCCAGTGTAGTCCTGGAAAAGATGACGTCTTGGCTCTTGGTGGCGACAGTGATTCCTTGTGATCCGGTCGGTGATCGGTGTGTCAGGAAATGATGAGCCAGACAGAGCACAGTCTTTCCCCCATCAGCGTACAGGGACAACGAGCAACTCGATTCAGGTACAAAGGTAAACCCCTCACAGCGGGTGTCCCAATTCTTCCGTCGGTGCGTGCGCAGGCTTATGTCCTGACTGGGCATCCTGTCACTCACGGTCTGCGATGTCAGTGGGGCCAGGTACGTTGTTGTCGGCAGTTTTTGCCTCTGCTGGTTTTTGCCCGCTCTGGCAGTTGGTGCCCCCGCTGAAGCCCTGACACTGCCCTTCAGCGTGATTCACGTTCCCACGGCAACTAACTGATTTGCCGCGCGCTGTGGCCCTTTTATCTTAGTCACTCCCCCTACTCCTAGGTGCAGAGCTGGGTCCGGGTCTTTAAGCTTTCCCCTGTGAAACCTGGGTGACAGCCCCGACAGTTCTGGATTTATCATGGAGTAGGTAGGCCTGGTCCGGGTCTTCTCCTTATGCAGCGCCCCAGAGTCCTGGTCGTTGCAGTACTGTGGCTCCGCTACTATGGGGAGCTATGGTACGTCTGATGGCACTGAAGGAGTTCATCTGATCAGGTATCACAGACACCAATACATTTCACAGCCGGGCCTCCGGGGGGAGCTAAGGGTTCTATTCACTAGGCCACTCCCCACCATAGTGGGTAAACTGGGGGTCAGGCAGGAAGTTAGTCAGAAGCTGACTGGGTTGGAACCAGGCAACACCTTGTGGCAGAGGGTGTTGTGGGGGGAAGATACAGTAGGGTCTCTGTCAGGGGTGGGATCCTGACAGAGGCTTGGCAACTTGAACGAACGTAATGGGAGCGTGCCTGCTCAGGATAGCGGCGGTGCCCAAGGAGGGATCAGAAGCGAGATAGATTGTGCTGAGTGAGAAACGAGATCATAGCAATAGGAGAATACCAGTAGGAGTCGTGCTGTAAGACCGAGGCAACATTCTACTGAGGCGCACAACCGGTGGCCGGAACGCCGAGAGAGTATTATAACATACAGCTTCAAGCAATACTCTAAACAGCGGCAGGACAGTCAGTCTCAGGCGGGCTGTCTAACTCAAATCACCTATGAAGTCTTGGGGGGCAACTTGTGGAGAGGGGCGTCTCTAGGGTCCCGGAAGAGCTCCGAGCCTACCCGTCAAACGGGTGCCGTTCCTACCCGAACCTCAGGGAGGGACGAAGGATTAGCAGAACATCATCTAGTCGAGTTGTGAGGGAACTTAAGAAACAGACACAACAGTTGTGGGGACTTTCCGTAAGCACAGCAGGGAAGGACCACAACACATAGCGCAAGCAGGAAGGCACAGATTTCCACCTGTGAAGAGAACTCTGGAGGTGCCATTGGACCGGCCGGACTTGCGCAGCCTGGTAAACCGTATTCTGGACTGAGGACTCAGAGATCTTCAGTAAAGAGGTAAAGAGACTGCAACCTGGTGTCCTCGTTATTTACCGCGACCTGCACCCCACAACTGCACCGCTACACCACCACTTATTGCACCGGACGTCCCCCACTGACGGACAGGGCCACGGACCGGGTCTAGCCACCGTGACAACCCCAGGACTGAGACCCAGAGGCCCGGCTCCGGGTACCCTTAGGCCCAGCGGCGGTGTGGGGGCGCTCCAACTTGGCGTCACGAACAGGATCTACTTAAGCCTGAAGAATCAGGTCATGTGTGCCTTGGAACTGTGATTTGTTGTGTTTGGACTGTACTTTATTGCAAAGACTGTGTGCTGCTATTTACCGCCAAAAGTTCCCGCCAAAAGTCGCCGCCATTGCTGCGCCAAAGGAGAAGGAGGGCGTGCCATGGGAGGAGACTACCAAAGTGGCGCCAGAAGCGGTGACCGCCCCCTGCACCTCTTGTTGCAAAGCGGTGACCTGCCTCGAAGCAGAGGACCACCCCCTGACCTGGAACGGCGGGAAGCAGGTGACAGAGAAGCTCGGCCCTGGAGAAATGGCGGAGTCCGATGCATGCACTGCCACCGATTATCGGACCCTGACGATGAACAGCAAGTGCCAGAACGAGGGAGGAACGGTCCCGGCTTGCCCTCATTCACCGGAGACAGACCCACGTCCACTGCAGCGGGAGGACCCGAAGTCCTTGGAACCGGCAGCGGAGCTGAACCTACCCATCCCGACCTTGGAGTCGCGGAAGGCGGAGCCGCCTCCGGAGACCGCATTGGAGGAGCCGCGGTCCGGGCTGCAGCCGACTCCAGCGTCCTTGTCAATGACATCGGTGGAACTACATCAGGCGCTGGTATGGACGGCGCCCCTGCTCCCCTGCCCGGTCCCGCTCTCGTGACCGATCCTCAACACAGTAAGAGCCGCCTCCTCTCGGCAGAGCTAGTGGTGTTGCCCCCTGACGCAATGGGGAAGCTGGTACCACCGCTGCCGACCCGGATGGGGGAACCCATAGATGTGGGCCCAGATGGGGTGATTCTCCAGTGGGACACCCCCCGGATCGGGCCGGATGGAGCTCGGGAGGAAGGTTCCACCCTTGCTGTGCTTACCTGGGAACAATACAAACAGTGTTTGATTCTACATTGGAAAAGACAAAAGGAGGCAGAATTAACTGACCCACCGAGAGTACAACAACCGCCTCTTGCGCGCGGTAGGGGAGACGTGGTAAAGCGGGGAACGGTGCTGGCCTTCCACCCGAAGAGGGGGTGGGGCTCCATACAGGAACCGGGGCTACCAACTGACGTCTTCGTTACCAGCTGCAACGTGAAGACTCCCTGCTGCAGCCGAGATGGTGACCCGTTGCAAAAGGGGGATCAAGTGACCTACACCCGTCATCGGAATGCATACGGATGGTACGCCCGGAACGTTCGCCGCTGTGAACTTGGGAGAGTGTCATCTGTTGCTTCAACCATGATGGAACCGGACGTGACAGATCTTACCCACGTTGCCGCCGTACGCCTCATTGCAGCGACTGAACTGGCGGCTAGGATCCGCCTTCAGGTTCAGACATCAGGTGGTCTGACCGCACCAAGGAAATCCACCAGTGACACTGGTGCGACATCAGCCGTGGAGCAAGGATTGAAGCCTGCGCAGTCAGAAGGGGTCCACTTTCGGCTGATGTCTTGTGATCTACTATGAGGATAAACCTCGATACCATGAGTATGTATATAGTTACTGTTTCCTGTTTTGCTGCTAAACCCGTTCAGGGTTAACTTTTTAAAGGGATCACTTTGTTGACCCGGGATCCCTATTGTTGTTTTGTTTGTTTTTCTAAGTTTTTGCACAAGTTTCTAGAACTGCCGCAATCATGAACAGTGCATGATACAAACTTTCTGTAAATAGTTTGCACCTTATTAAAGGTGCTCCCTACTGGTTTTACTCTTTACTCCAAAAAGGACTCTTTGTGAAGATACCACACTGGAACCTTTGCTGAGTATGGACTGGTAGCTTAAGAAGATATGCTACCTCATAAAGACTTGGTCCCCTCTTAAAGGGGATGTTCACTTGTGCGTCTAAAGAATGGTATTGCTTTAATTAATGTCTTGACCGAAAAGAAAGTGATAATAATGTTTACATGAGTAAGTTATATGTATTTAACTGGTTAATTGTGAGAAAATGCTGATGATGTTCCCTGAAAAGAAAAAAATGAAAAATAGCAGAAAGATGCAGTGGGCCCGTAGAGGTAGACATGGTGTCCAGCATGCATGAGAAAGAGAAAGATAATGAGAAGGCTCAATGTTTAATAGAAAATGTTTAATAATGTTGATAGGTAATGAGGATAGAAGGTAAACCCTGAGTCCTCATAGGAGCCATATAGAGATGGCTCAGTGCCCTTAAATTGAAAGTAATGTTATGTTCTATACTGTGTATAGTAGTTGAGAGACAGAAGGCTCGGGCTGAAAGGAGCGGTCCTGTAAGAAAGGAGAGGCAGTAGGTCTGGTGCCGATAGGACAGGCGGTCCTGCAGATTTAAAGTAGGAGAATGAAAAAGTTAAAAACTGCCTTATAATGTGATTATAAGAAGGTCTTTAGTGGATTCCGAGTGTAAGTCCTTAAAGGCAAAGTTAAATTATTGTTCAACAATGTTGCACTAAGTAGAATACCCGGTTGGGTAAGAAGAGTTGTTTATAGCATGTTGCTATGATATTTAACCATGTTTGTAACGTTCAAGTGTCCTTACCTCCCATAAAGGGAAGCCTGTTCAAGTATACTTACTGTTATTGCACTCAACAAAACTGTATGTCTTTTTGCTAACTTGTATTGTTGTTTTCTTCCCAGTCCCGGAGTACTGTGTTTAACCAGGGGGGAGTGCAGCGCCCCAGAGTCCTGGTCGTTGCAGTACTGTGGCTCCGCCACTATGGGGAGCTATGGTACGTCTGATGGCACTGAAGGAGTTCATCTGATCAGGTATCACAGACACCAATACATTTCACAGCCGGGCCTCCGGGGGGAGCTAAGGGTTCTATTCACTAGGCCACTCCCCACCATAGTGGGTAAACTGGGGGTCAGGCAGGAAGTTAGTCAGAAGCTGACTGGGTTGGAACCAGGCAACACCTTGTGGCAGAGGGTGTTGTGGGGGGAAGATACAGTAGGGTCTCTGTCAGGGGTGGGATCCTGACAGAGGCTTGGCAACTTGAACGAACGTAACGGGACCGTGCCTGCTTAGGATAGCGGCGGTGCCCAAGGAGGGATCAGAAGCGAGATAGATTGTGCTGAGTGAGAAACGAGATCATAGCAATAGGAGAATACCAGTAGGAGTCGTGCTGTAAGACCGAGGCAACATTCTACTGAGGCGCACAACCGGTGGCCGGAACGCCGTGAGAGTATTATAACATACAGCTTCAAGCAATACTCTAAACAGCGGCAGGACAGTCAGTCTCAGGCAGGCTGTCTAACTCAAATCACCTATGAAGTCTTGGGGGGCAACTTGTGGAGAGGGGCGTCTCTAGGGTCCCGGAAGAGCTCCGAGCCTACCCGTCAAACGGGTGCCGTTCCTACCCGAACCTCAGGGAGGGACGGAGGATTAGCAGAACAGCATCTAGTCGAGTTGTGAGGGAACTTAAGAAACAGACACAACAGTTGTGGGGACTTTCCGTAAGCACAGCAGGGAAGGACCACAACACATAGCGCAAGCAGGAAGGCACAGATTTCCACCTGTGAAGAGAACTCTGGAGGTGCCATTGGACCGGCCGGACTTGCGCAGCCTGGTAAACCGTATTCTGGACTGAGGACTCAGAGATCTTCAGTAAAGAGGTAAAGAGACTGCAACCTGGTGTCCTCGTTATTTACCGCGACCTGCACCCCACAACTGCACCGCTACACCACCACTTATTGCACCGGACGTCCCCCACTGACGGACAGGGCCACGGACCGGGTCTAGCCACCGTGACAACCGCAGGACTGAGACCCAGAGGCCCGGCTCCGGGTACCTCTAGGCCCTGCGGCGGTGTGGGGGCGCTCCACTTACATTCCCCCACTCTTTGTGCTCGCCATTCCACGGGCAAGAGTTCCCGCAGAAAGCGCTGACATTCTCCCATTCCTTGAATGATTTGTTGTCAAACTAAATTATCCTGATCAAAGCGGTTAGGGTTTTTTACTGCTGTTGAACATTCAGAACATTGTAAACTAGGAGTTTCCTGCGTATCCATTTGAGTAGTTGAATCAGGTTGAACTGATGGGGGTGGGGACGTGCCCAGTTCTGGTGAAGCAGCCATTTCAGGAATTTCAGACATTCCAGGGGTCTCGGATATTAGCTCTCCTTTCGGTCTCACTATCGGTAGCCTCGGATATTCTTCTTCTTCACAATCACTATGAACTAAGGGAGGGCTCTTTGCAACACTGGGTTTTTCTTCTTCTTCTAAAGCAGGATCTCTGGACACGCAGGGGTGGAGCATGTTTCAGTATACTGTACGAGTGGGGGCATCTTCTTCCCCCTCAGGCTGGACTTCGTAGACGGGTCCTTCAGAACTGACTTGTCGCTTTACCCGGTACAGTGTTTTCTCCCATTGACAGTCGAGTTTATCTCGAGGACGCTTCTCTCAGAGCAACACCTGGTCTCCGGCCTGTAGAGCTGTCCCTCGTAGAGGAGTTTTCTCAGAATGGTCCAACTCCTGAAACCGGGTCTGTACCAGGCGATGTAGTGTTTGCAGCCGATGGCGATGTTCTTGTACCCAGGTGGACACCCCTGTCCATGGGTAGTCCTCCTCTGGGTCCAGCACCAGCTCTGTGATCTCTTTGCCTGGTCTGCAGAAGAGCAGACCAGGGATGTACCCTGTGGTGCGATGTACGCGGTTGTTGTATACCCACACCAGTTCTGCAACTAACTAGGCCAGCGCATCTTACGATCTTCCTCCAGCGTTCTCAACATCTGAATGAGAGTCCGGTTGAATCGTTCACATGCTCCATTACCCTGTGGATGATAGGGCGTCATTCGAGACTTCCCAATTTGGTACATATGATGTAGTTCCTCCATCAATCGTCCTAGAAAACAGGCCCCCTGGTTCGAGTGTATCCTCTTCCGACAGCCGTACACCTGGATAAAGGTTTTATAGATGGCATAGGCCGCAGAGTCTGCAGTTTGGTCTCGGGTAGGAGACACAATGGCAAATTTGGTGAAATGGTCCACCATTACCAAACAGTGTTCATACCCTTGATAGGCTGGCCCAAATGTCACATAGTCAATCATCAAGACCTCCAGTGGGGCCGAGGTCACAATAGTTTGCGTGGGGGCCCTCTGTTCCGGGGGTTTGGACAATTCACAGCTTCTACAATGTTGACACACTTCTTCTACCTTCGCCCTCAGTAAGGGATAACAAACTAATTTATGAAGTTATTGATAAGTCTTATCTTGGCTCCTTTTTTGTGTGCCTTCACGGCCACTTTGTGCAACGGGGCCACGGGAACAACCACCTGCCAAGTGATGGATAGGGCTCACTGTCGTTGAATTTTCCTGTACAGTAGTCCATTCTTTAGGTGTAATCTTTTCCATTGTTGAAGAATTTGCAGGGCCCCAGGAGACAGGGCCTCCCGCTCATTCTTGCTAGGCAGATATTTGCAGGTTACCCACTGTCGAATTTGTGCAAGCTCTCCATCTTCCTGTTGAATCCCACTCATCCCGAGGCTGTCTCAATACATTTTCCTGGGGCTCCGCTTGTACCAGTTCCTGCCTGACTGCCAACATCCTGGCAGGACTCTGGAACCCAGTTACCTCTTCAGCCTCAAGTTCTTTGTTTCGGCTAGGACAAGGCTTCTCATATGTCACTCTGGACAACGCATCCGCGTGTTTTCAGCTCCCCTTTTGTAGGCAATCTTATACCGGTATTTAGCCATTCTTGCCACCCACTGTTGTTCCAGGGCCCCTAACTTGGCGTTTTCCAGGTGGGCCAGTGGGTTGCTGTCGGTGCGCACAAGAACTTCAGACCCTTACAGGTATTCTGCGAACTTCTCTGTCATAGCCCACACTAACGCCAACAGCTCCAACTTGAACAAACTGTAGTTGTCCGGATTCCGTTTGGATTCATGAAGACAACGACTTGCGTAAGCAATCACTCGTTCCTTCCCGTCCTGAACCTGCAGCTCCTACTGTAGTCCATGCAAGCTTCCATCAGTATGTAGAATGAAAGGCCGAGAGAAGATAGCGTAGGCCAGGACAGATGATTCTGTTAAATCCACTTTCAAGGCTTGAAATGCTTTCTCCTTCCATTCTCCACCCACTGGATTTCCTGATTTTTGGCTGCAAACGGAACTCCTCTCAGCAGCTCCAATAACGGATTCACGATGCGAGTGAAGTCTTTCACGAACCGTCGATAGTACCCGGTTATTCCCAGAAAAGCCCGGACAACCTTGACAGTCTTCGGGGTGGGCCAATCTTGCACTGCTGCAATCTTTTCACGGGACAAACGTACTCCTTCCGCAGAGACCACATATGCTAGGTATTCGATTTGGGTGCGGAACAAATAACACTTGGATGGTTTTACCTTCAGTCCATGTCTCTGGATCCGGCACAGTACTTACTCCAAACGCTTCAGGTGTTCTTCGAACGTGGCAGCATAGACAATTATATCATCTAGATAGATCAAAGTGGCTTCGAAATTCAGGTCACCCAAGCAACTCTCTGTTGTGAACTATACTTCTTGGCTCCCTCTTGTGGTCTCTAGTGGTATGGCACTGGGATTGTCTTTCTCCAGCTTGGTACCCACCTGGTTCGTTAGGCCAGGGGTGTTGCTATTTAAACTTCCTGGATTCTTAGTCTGGTGACTGGCATCGTTGTAATCAGTTCATTTCTGTTTGCTCCTGTCTGCTGGTCCTGGTTCTTTGCAAGATAAGCTAAGTCCTGCTTCCTTATTTTTGTTTATTTGCATTGTTCTAATTTTTGTCCAGCTTGTACAAAATGTGATTCCTGATATTGCTGGAAGCTCTAGGGGGCTGATATTCTCCCCCCACACCGTTAGTCGGTTCGGGGGTTCTTGAATATTCAGCGTGGATATTTTGATAGGGTTTTTTGCTGACCGTATAAGTCATCTTCCTATATTCTGCTATTAGTCAGTGGGCCTCTCTTTGCTAAAACCTAGTTCATTCTTACGTTTGTCTTTTCTTCTTACCTCACCGTTATTATTTGTTGGGGGCTTGTATTTAACTTTGGGGTCTTTTCTCTGGAGGCAAGAAAGGTCTTATTTTCCCTTATAGGGTTAGTTAGTTCTCCGGCTGGCGCGAGACGTCTAGAATCAACGTAGGTACGTTCCCCGGCTACTGCTAGTTGTTTGTGCTAGGATCAGGTATACGGTCAGCCTAGTTACCACTGCCCTATGAGCTGGGTTTTTTTTGTGTTTGCAGACTTTGCTGAAACCTCTGAGACCCTCTGCCATTGGGGTCATAACACCTCTCCATTAGTCGCTGAAAAGTTCCAGGAGCATTGGCCAGCCCAAATGACATTCTATTAAACTCAAACAGGCCCCTAGGTAGTATGAAGGCTATCTTCGCTCGGTCGTGTTCGGACATCGGCACTTGCCAATAACCACTGGCCAGATCTAGGGTAGAGAAGTATCTCACTTTTCCCAGGGTAGATAAGGACTCTTCAATCCGGGGTAGTGGGTACGAATCCCGCACAGTGCAGACATTTAACTTGCGATAGTCTACACAAAATCTCAGAATGCCGTCTTTTTTTCATACTAGGACTATAGGAGCAGCCCATGGACTTTGACTTTCCCAGATGACACCGTTCTATGACATCTGTGAGAGCATTCCTTTCCCCTCCTGGTACAGCTGTGGAGGAATTTGACGGTAGCATTCTCTTATGGGCGCAGCATTACCCGTTGGGATCTCGTGAGCGATAGCAGTGGTACAGCCAAAATCGTCCTCATGATGAGCAAATACGTCTTGATAGCGTCCGAGTACATCTTCCACCTGCTATATCTGCTGCAGTGTGAGCTCTGCTACTTCAGCCCGCATTTGTTCTAAGATTCTTTGCCCTTTTCTTTGCTGTGGTGGTTCCGACACTGAATGAGTTTCTACTGTTACAGTCCATGGGTCTCCTTTTTTTGCCATCAACTGTACGGAATATGATGATATCAGCTTCTCCGGCATGCTGGCTATTTGTGCTATTTCACACCTGGGGAAAAGTGTCAGTGTGTCCTCTCTCAAATTTACACATTTCACGGGCACTTTCCCATCTCGTACGGTAGCCAATTTTCAGGCAATAAGGAGTCCGGGTGGTAGATTCTCTATAGCAGCTGGTTCTAGTTTTACTTCCACTCCTTCCAGAGGGGTGCAGGCCTGGACAGGGACAGTGTAATAATTATAGGGGATAAATCAGGAGACTCTTTGCGTGGAACAAGACAACTACAGGACACAGTTTTATAAGTGGTAAAGTCTATATTATCACACGGTGATTCAAACAGGTGCAGAGAGAAACTCAAGTCCACAACACTTGGTGCAAATAATAAACGCAGCTTAGCAGTCTATAGGAAACTTCAGAGGAAAATGCAATCAAGCAGAAAGTCTATGAAGCACAGTTATTCTTGAGGATATTTGACATGAATAAATCTTTGTCTTAGTCCAGGCACAGATAGATATGCTTATTAGGCAGTTCAAATCATATCTTAGCTCAACCAGGGAGGCCTGGTTAATAGTCTCAGGTTATTGCAAAGCAGCAACAGCTTAAATGACCAGCAAATGCAGATGGAAGTAAACACGAACAGCAGATTAAGGAGGATTACTGGAGACTTGTGTATGCAGCAGGAACTCAGAGCAGAGTAGCAGGATCACCACACAGGTTCAAAGGAGCAGGTGTACAGCCAGGGAGTAATCAGAGGTCAGGAGCTGGATGCAAGGCAGAATACTCTAGCAGACTGAAGGCTGGGGTGGAGTTTTATAGCAGGAGACACAGTGCACATGAGACCAAAGACGCCATCTTGAAAAAGGGCAGTAATGCACAAAAGGTAAAAAATGTTCAGAGTCCTGACAGACAGAAAGCATGGTCTGCCCCGGAGGTATTTCAAGACTGTTTGCAGCTGGAATGACCACTCTGCCCAGCACTTTTCCATCGCAGGAGACTTCTTGCGTCTGAGCCCTCCAAATCAACTGTTGAAATATTTTCCTTTGAAGTGTGCGGGGGCTCCATTGTCTCAGAAACAGGTCTGGGGACTCGTTGATAAGCAAACTTCCGAACTCCTTAAGCACATTCATCCCCAGGGTAACAGTATATCCACGCTCAGTGTCACCCAAAGTCAGTAACACACCTCGGCGGCCCAAGTCTTTGCTGCAGACTCTAATTTGCATCCATGCCACCCCTGCAACCGGGATGGGGAGCTGATTGGCAGCCGTTAACTTTATCACCTGTCCCCATTCTGGCCTCATCGCTTCAGGGAAATGATTTCTGAAATACTTCTCTGGCATCGTGGTTACTTGGGAGCCGGTATCTGCCAGACAGCGTCCGCCCCTTCCATCTATTCCGGCCCAGACTAACGGACAACTTGAAACTAAATTGGTGGAACTTCTGGTTCTTCTTACTGGCTGTTCTGGCTCCGTGCGGCATCCCCCAGCCTTGGAGCCTCCTAGTTTAACGGGCGATGCTGGAGAAGCCACCCACATTCCACATTATGGGCACATCCGGGCCATGTGCCCCAGCTCTCCACAGAGGAAGCAGGTAGGAAATTCCTCCCGTCTAGACACTCTTCCACCCTGTCGCAGTTCTGAGAAAGCTCTGCTCCCAGAAGAGTTCAGTGAGGTCACCTTCTTTTTAGTTTCTGTCAGGTTTTCACTCATCTCTTGGATTTCTCTCCGCAAATCTTCCACTCATCTGGGCGCAGCCACTGCATTCACGGCCACCTCTCCGCTCCGGACCTTCACCACTGGAACTGACACCCCCTATTCTTGCTCGCGCGCGTGCCTCACTTCCAACTTCTGCAAAAGTCGTGTGTGGGTTCACACGCAAATGCTCCCGCAGGGCCTGTTTTAGCAGCGCATCTCTCAACCCGGTCACTAACTGATCACACAGCACCACGTCAATCGACTCTAACCCCACACCGTCTTTCCGGGATATGGGAGTGTGTATTTCCTGCAATACGTTCATAATCTGATTCACTGTCTCCCCTTCTTTTTGAATCCAGCTAAACAGTCGCATGCGCAGCTCTTCTACATCTGTTGGGTCCCCATGTGTTTCCTGCAGTATACATAACACCTTGTCAAGCGTATCCCGCTTTCTGGGGGGCCGTAGCATCACTGAATCCCTCGCCTCCCTTCCAGGGCCATCATGGCGACCTCCGCCTGTAGGGCGGGTATCATAGAGTGCATTCTCATCATCCCTTTAATACATTCAGTCCAGCTCCACAACATGGTGTTACTCCCAATAAATTTAGCTAGGTTGTTAACATTGCCCCCAGGGAAATGCTGGACCTAGGGCTCTCCCCAGATGCTTGGTCTGCCCTCTCCATGTCAGTAGACTGCATCCTGCCGACTATGCCAAGTGTGAGCAGGTTGGAAGATACAGTAACGGGTCGGAGGCAGAGCAAGTGTTAACGTGGGGTTTAGTTTAATATACTCCTCGCAGGGAGAAAACAGATAAAACAGTATAAAGGATTACAGGGGACGTAACTCGGGGTAAGTGGGTGTGAAGCATAGGGTAGGAAGGTCAAGGAAAGCAAACTTATCAGTCTGACGACTTCAGAATGTAGTTCAGGATGTGGATCTTGGCACCAAAGCAGTGGAGCATAAGGGGTCCAGTATGGTCCTGGAATAGATGGCGTCCTCGATCCTGGCGGTAGCGGTAATTCCTTGTGGCGCAGTGTAGTCCTGGAAAAGATGACGTCTTGGCAGGGACAGTGATTCCTTGTGATCCGGTCAGTGATCAGTGTGTCAGTCAGGAAATGATGACAGAGCACAGTCTTTCCCCCTGTCAGTGTGCAGGGACAATGAGCAACTCGATTCAGGTACAAAGGGGAACCCCTCACAGCGGGTGTGCCAATTCTTCCATCAGTGCATGCGCAGGCTTATGTCCTGACTGGGCATTCTGTCACTCACGGTCAGCGATGTCAGCGGGGACCAGGTACGTTGTTGTCGGCAGTCTCTGTTAACCAGCTTTTTGCCTCTGCTGGTTTTTGCCTGCTCTGGCAGTTGCCCCCCCCCCCCCCCCCAGAAGCCCTGACAGTGCCCTCCTGTGCGATGCATGTTCCCACGGCAGAGAAAACTGATTTGCCATGCACTGTGGACCTTTTATCTTAGCCACACACCCTACTCCTAGGTGCAGAGGTCACTTCAGGGTTTTAAGCTTTCTCCCATGAAACCTGGGTGACAGCCCCGACAGTTCCGGATCCGTCACGGAGTAGGTAGGCCTGGTCCGGGTCTTCTCCTTACACCACCTGTCAGTCAACATGTGTTTCTACAGAGAGTTGATTATATGTTGTAATTAGATTTAGTGTCTGAGCATTGGATGAGGCTCTTTTCTATTTAAACCCCTAGTACTCTCTCAAGACGCCAGTTATAGGTTAACCCGAACCCTGGTTCAGTCCCTGTACCTCTGCTACCTTAATCCTGCGTGTCATATTCTGTTGCTGATCTTGGATTGTTTTGACCCTTACTCTGCTTGATGTTTTTGTTTTATATTTTGTCCTTTCTTGTTTTGACCTGACTTCTACAACACTCCTCTGCAAGTACGCTCCATTGGCCAGTAGCCACTTGATGGACGTTACCCAGGTGGTCCAGATCTCTGTATAGGCTTTAAAGGGTGAAGGCCATTATTCCTCTGGGAAATATTAAGTGGAGTAGATAGTGTAAAGTCTGTCCATAGAAACCCTTTTAAGAGCTGAAAGATACTACAAACACTTACTTTTTTGGACAGTTCAAGAATTATACCTGTTGGCAAAATAAACACCATGACATCACAAAACAGGGATAATAATCTACCATGGACTGAAGGCGTGCAGCTTGATGCAAAGATTCAAAACACATCAATGAGAGATCTCATCTATTATACATCACCCTCAATGAATGGAAAGTTATGGAAGTTATTTATTAGGTGTGGGAAAACAGGTGGTAATCATACTATTTTAACATTTGTCTTTGACCGAAACATTCTATCATTTATCCAATAATATCATTGTCTGGATCATAGCAATGTAATACGCCAAGATGAAGAAAGACGTACAGATGTGTCTGCCCTAACAATCTGGGATTTTCATTAAGAACTCCAATTTCTCACTATACAAATTGAATACATTATCATGACATTCTAGCAAAACACTATACAGGCTGCAACTTAGAAAACAAGAGCTCCTCTATGTCTCCTGTAAAGTGTAAACTCTTATGATTGGCAGGGTCTTCTCTCTCTCTCTCCTGTAGTGTAAGCTCCTATGGTCAGCAGGGTCTTTTCTCTCTTCTGCAGAGTGTAAGCTCTGAGAGAGAAGACCCCACTGACCATAAGAGCTTACTCTATACATGAGACAGCGAGAGGAACCCAGGAACCATAAGAGCTTACACTCTAGAAGAGAGAACCCCACAGACCATAAGAACTTATTCTCTACAGGAGAGAGAGAGAGAACCCCCTTACCATTAGAGGTTACACTCAACAGGAGAGAGAGAGGACCCCAGTGACCATAAGAGCTTACACTCTACAGGAGAGACAGAGGACCCTGTTGTGAATTTGGATTCTGGGCTCCCCCGGTGGCTACTGGTGGAATTGAACTGGTGTTGTCATCTTCTCTGTTCACCTGTTCCCATCAAGATGTGGGAGTCGCTATATAACCTTGCTGCTCTGTTAGTTGCTTGCCGGTCAACAATGTTATCAGAAGCCTCTCTGTGCTTGTTCCTGCTCCTAGACAACTACTAGATAAGTTGGACTCTTGTCCATGTTTGTTTTTGCATTTTTGTTCCAGTTCACAGCTGAAGTTTCGTTACTGTGTCTGGAAAGCTCTTGTGAACAGGAATTGCCACTCTGGTGTTATGAGTTAATGCCAGAGTTTTAAAGTAATTCCTGGATGGTGTTTTGATAGGGTTTTCAGCTGACCATGAAAGTGTCCTTTCTGTCTTCTGCTTTGTAGTAAGTGGACCTCAAATTTGCTAAACCTATTTTCATACTACGTTTGTAATTTCATCTTAATTCACCGCCAATACATGTGGGGGGCCTCTGTCTCCTTTCGGGGTATTTCTCTAGAGGTGAGCTAGGACTAATATTTTCCTCTGCTAGCATTATTTAGTCCTCCGGCTGGTGCTGGGCATCTAGAATCAACGTAGGCATGCTACCCGGCCACTGCTAGTTGTGCGTTAGGTTTAGTTCATGGTCAGCTCAGTTCCCATCTTCCAAGAGCTAGTTCCTATATATGCTGATGCTATGTTCTCTTGCCATTGAGAACATGACAGGACCCCACTGACCTTAAGAGCTTACACTCTACAGGAGAGAGAGGACCCCACTGACCATAAGAGCTTACACTCTACAGGAGAGAGAGGACCCCGCTGACCATAAGAGCTTACACTCTACAGGAGAGAGAGAGGACCCCACTGACCATAAGAGCTTACACTCTACAGGAGAGAGAGAGGACACCACTGACCATAAGAGCTTACACTCTACAGGAGAGACAGAGGACCCCCTGACCATAATAGCTTACAAGCTACAGGAGAGGGAGAGAAAGGACCCCACTGATCATGAGAGCTTATTTTCTACATGAGCGAGAGGACCCCGCTGACCATAAGAGCTTACACTCTACAGGAGAGAGAGGACCCCACTGACCATAAGAGCTTACACTCTACAGGAGAGAGAGGACCCCACTGACCATAAGAGCTTACACTCTACAGGAGAGAGAGGACCCCGCTGACCATAAGAGCTTACACTCTACAGAAGAGAGAAGCCCTGGCTGACCATAAGAGCTTACACTCTACAGGAGAGAGAGGACCCCGCTGACCATAAGAGCTTACACTCTACAGGAGAGAGGACCCCACTGACCATAAGAGCTTACACTCTACAGGAGAGAGAGGACCCCGCTGACCATAAGAGCTTACACTCTAC
Source organism: Ranitomeya variabilis (assembly GCF_051348905.1). Lineage (NCBI taxonomy): Eukaryota > Metazoa > Chordata > Amphibia > Anura > Dendrobatidae > Ranitomeya > Ranitomeya variabilis. Next base: position 1,104,082,042 of record NC_135232.1, on the reverse strand, counting down.
AGGAGAGAGAGGACGCCACTGATCATAAGAACTTACACTGTACAGGAGAGAGAGAGGACCCTGTTGACCATAAGAACTTTACACTTTACAGAAGAGAGAATAACCCGTTCCGCTAGGAACCGTTGATCTGTGATGGCCCAAGTACTGACCATCAATGTACAAGGTATGATAATATAAGATGTCTTAGCTGCAGGGCATTATGAGAAAGCCTGTGTGACAACATAAAGTAATGTTAGCCTGCACTCAGATGCTACAGAAGGATGAGAAATGGTGCCAGGTAAGATTTTTTTTGTAAACCACAAATTTAATTTCAAAGTGCTTGAATTCAAATGTGGAATTCAAGAAATTCAGATCAATCTCGATCCATCTAGGATCGGCCCACTCATCTCTACTGACCACACATATGCGCATATAACAAAAAAACTCCCTAGGAGAATCACAAAGAGGACAAGTAAAAAAGGACAGATCTTTAAAGAGATGGTCCGAGACTAACAGTTATTTAAACCTAAATGTTTATCTTTTTAATTTAACAATCCAATTGCTTTTCAAATATACTTTGTTTAAAAATTCCCCATCATTCCCTCTCTATTCTATCGTACTGCTTTATTGATTATTTTTACCAACTTCCAGTTTGACATCTTGTTTGAGAATCCCAAGTGCATGCTGTGATTCTCAAACTAGATGTTTTCAAGGGAGAGATACTGTGGTCATCAATTATGTCTGTTTCGGGGGCTGGGCTAGTCCCTGCTCTACTGAGCATGTGTAGATTGCCAATTCTAATGCATGCTCAGTCTTGTCACTCTGCCACATTATTTTTTAATGCAATGTAACATTGTGCTCCCTAACTGGCTCTGATAAGAAGTAATGCGACAGCAAGAGAGCACATTGTCAGTGAGTATTGTAAGGAAAGAACCCGGCAAGCAGGTAAAGCAGAGACCAGCCCCTTCAGTTTCAGAGACGGGCTGGTCTCGGTTCTCGCTACTTGCTGCGTTCTCTCCTAAAAATGCCCACTGACAGATCACTCTCTTGGTGGCTTGTTATTTCCCATCAGATCTGGTGAAGGAATTTACTGTCATTGTGCATTGAAAATAATATTGCACAGTGAGAAGATTTTACTGAGCATACTCCAGAATTGACATCATGCTCAGTAGAGCAGGGACTAGTTCAGCCCCTGAAATGGATGTTACCAATGATGCTTCATTTCAGGGTGGTGATAGATGCTGCAGTACTGACAACAGCATCTGCCCCCTGATGACTGCTCAGCAGGGACTAGCCCAGCTCCTGAAACGCGTGTCAGTGATGACTGCAGCTTTTCGCCCTGATGAAGTCTTATTTGAGTATCCTGGCATGCATTTAGGATTCTAAAGCATGGGATGATGGCAGGAAGTTTAATAGAAAGGGAATGGTAGAAAAATTCTTATTAAAGTATTTTAGAAAAGCAATTAGATTATTACATTAGATACTGTAGACATTTAGGATTAAATCAATGTTAGTTTCGGACCACCTTTTTAACTGTAATGTCCCAATTCTTGCTGGACTATTCTGAACAGTGCAAGGAGGCAGGTCTTGTATTGCTACTCCCGGAATAAGCATTGCTGTTTTTAAGACAGAAAAAAGTATGAATTTTTTTCTTTATTAAGGGCCAGACCTTAATTTATTTATTTTTTAAAAATAATTGAATTACGTCTTTATTGCATAAACTGTTTAGTATTTAGAACAAAAGTTTAAAAATTGATCTGTGATGTCAGGGGACTAAAGGTAGTAATAGACGGATGATTGAATTTTCAAATGTATTTAGACCAATTCTGTCTATTGAATTATCAGTAATATAACTACACAGCATGATAGAAATATCCTACTACACTTGTAGACTGCTACATAACGATCAATCAATAGATGCTTTCCTCGTCATAATTACATCCTACATATCAAGACAACACCAATAGATTTCTTCTAAGAAGGGAAATCCAATTATAATAACCTTCTTATATGTCAAGAAGATCCCTTTGGTGAAGTCTGTGATCTCAACCTTTCGTTGATTTTCAGAATGCTATAACCTTTTCGGAACTAGTGATAGATTTCTGTTACTGGAAATGTGACCTAATAAGGTAAAAATGACCAATCAAAGCGATCACATTATATATAGAATAATGTTTCACTTTTCAAATAATCCCTTTTCCTAACTACACAACTATTTATGTTGGGTTTTTACCAAGAGTTCTAAAAGAATGTGGAGGACTCTTTTTCACAGGAATCTTGCCTTTATTGTGAAGGCCCCTAGGTTTTGTCCACAGAGTAGCTCTCCGATCACCCTATTAATATTGGAATAATCAGGGAGCCTGGCCATAGTTTGAAGGATAAGGACAATGACAATTAAGCAAGACATAATATACTTTTCTTAGCTTTGTAGTTATTTATGTTGTTTTTTTTGTTTTACACAACTATCATTCCTTAAGGTCCTAAAAGAATGTAGAGAACTCTTTTTCCACTCTGTACAGTTAGCTTCCCTTTGTTGTGAATGTCCCTACGTTGTGTCCATTGGAATAGTCTGAAGGATAAAGACAATGACATTTGGCCGGTTCAGCAAAACAAAATATATTGTACCTAAGAAAAAACACTGAGCTGAGCAGCTGCATGTAGATGTTAGCCATCCTGACATACACTTTAACTCCATCTCGTAACCCACTGTTACTATTTGGCACATCTTGGGTGAACATGTGTGGAACAGATATAACAACATAAATGCTGGATGCTGATGGGTTGCCATTGCAACTTGTTGCCTACCGAAGGCCGTCACCACCATTTTCCTTCTCCTTTGAATCCCCACCTGTCGCGGGGGAATTATAAGAGATCGTTAGTTTGAATAGGCCTCCTTTTCTGAACAGAAACAATAAAGAAATTAAAATGTAAAATAAATACAGTGACTTGCAAAAGTTTTCACCTCCCTGACATTTTTTCGTGTTTTGCTACCTGACAACCTGGAATTTCACTATGTTTTTAGGGTTTGCATCAGTTCATGTAAAGAACATGCCTACAACTGTGAACATTTGGTTTTCTTTTTATTATGAAGCAAACAACAAATAGGACAAAATAACTGAAAAGTTCACTAAGCATAACTAATTCACCCCCCCCCCCCCCCCCCTAAGTCAGTACTTTGTAGAGCCTCCTTTTAGCAGAAATTACAGCTGTAAGTCGCTTTGGATAAGTCTGTCAGTGCTTTCCACATGTTGAAACTGGGATTTTGCCAATTCTTCTGGGCAATACTGCTGCAGCTTCTTCAGGTTACATGGTTTCCTCTGGTGAACAGCAATCTTCAAGTCTGACCACAGATTCTCAATTGGATTAAGGTCTAGGCTTTGACTAGGCCACTCCAAAACATTTACATGTTTCCCCTTAAACCACTCGAGTGCTGCTTTAGCAGTAAGATTTGGGTCATTGTCTTGTTAGAAGGTGAACCTCCATCCCATTCTCAAATCACTGAAAGACTGAAACAGGTTCCACTCAAGAATATCCCTGTATTTTACGTCATTCCTCTTACCCTTGACTTGGACCATTTTCCCAGTCCCAGCTGCTGAATAACATCCCCACAGCTGTGTTGGTTTGGTGCCAGACATAGCATTTACCTTGGTGGCCAAAAAGTTAAATTCTGGTCTCATCTGACCACATCACCTTCCTCCATACATTTGGGGAGTCTCCCACATGTCTGCTGGTAAACTCAAAATGAGCCCTACAATATTTGTGTGTAGGTAAAGGCTTTTTTCTATCCACTCTTCCATAAAGGCCACCTCTGTGGAGTATACATCTTATTGTGGTTGTATGGACAGACACTCCTGTCTCTGCTTGGGAACTCTGCAGCTCCTTCAGGGTTACCTTTGGTCTGTGTGCTGCCTCTCTGATTAATGCCATCCTTGCCTGGGCTGAGAGTTTTGGTGGGTGGCCCTCTCTTCGCAGGTTTGTTGTGGTACCATATTTTTTCTATTTGATGATAATGGATATGATGGAGCTCTGGGGGATCATCAGAGATTGAGATATTTTTTTATAACCCAACCTTGACTTGTACTTCTCCACAACTTTGTCCCTGTCTTGTTTAGAGCTCTTGTTGGTTTTCATGATGTTGTTTGATTAGTGGTGCCTCTCGTTTAATAGTGTTGCAGTCTCTGTGGCCTTTAAGAAACGTTAAAGTGTATATACTGACAGACATGTGACACTTAGAATGCACACAGGTGGACTTTCTTTCACTAAGCACGAAGGTAATTGTTTGCAACAGAAATTTTTAGGGGCTTCATAGAAAAAGGGGTGACTACAAATGCCCATGCCAATTTTTAGTTATTTGTTCCCAAAAATGTAATTTATGCCTATATTTTTCTCTCTTCACTTCTCCAACTTAGACTATTTAATGCTGATGCATCAAACATAAATTGGATTACAAAAATATTTAAATACAGGTTGTAATCTATCAAAATAGGTAAAAAGCTGGGGGGAAGCGGTGAATACTTTTGCAAGCCACCGTATTTGATATCACCTAGTCCACAAAAATGCTATCAAAGAATACAATTATTTAACCCACACAGCAAAAGGTGTAGTGAGGAACACAAACTTAGGCTACGTTCACATTTGCGTTGTGCGCCGCAGCGTCGGTGACGCAACGCACAACGCAAATATGAACGCATGCACAACGCTACGTTTTGCGCCGCATGCGTCCTTTTTTTCATTGATTTTGGACGCAGCAAAAATGCAACTTGCTGCGTCCTCTGCGCCCGGACGCGTGCGCCGCAGTGACGCATGCGGCGCAAAACGCAAGTGCGACGCATGTCCATGCGCCCCCATGTTAAATATAGGGGCGCATGATGCATGCGGCGACGCTGCGGCGCCCGACGCTGCGGCGCTGACCGCAAATGTGAACTTAGGCTTAAAAGTCAGAATCGTGGGGGTTTTTTTCGGTGTCAAAAGTAAAAAAAATGTTACAGCTCTTAGAAGAAAGACAGAAAAAAAGGAGAAAGGAAAAAAGGAGAAATGGCCCAAGAAGGGGATAGCTTTCCTATACCCCCTCACTTACCACACAGAAGCCAATATAAAGATGTACATAATGTTTCTATCTCTAATCAAGCAAATAGCTCTTATTAAATGCTGACTAGTTTGCATAAGAATACAATTAGCAATACAATCATTTAATCATTGTAAAAGCAAACATATTATTTCCACAAATTACAAGATGTTACACAGAGTTGACAATGAGCCTTATATAACTGCATTCTTGTAATTGAATAATAAAGACATCATGCCCAATTCATCATTTGCGGTTTATCATTTTTTTCTCTTCTGGCATTCATTGATGTTTTTGCTTCAAGTTCTTAAAAATAGTAAAAATGGGTCATGAATTTTGCACCATTTTTGTGACATTTAAAAGGCAAAAAGTCACAAAATTTGCTGAGTAATTTCAGAAATACATACAGTAACTAGAATTCATATCCTTTGAATTTTAACACTTTTTTTTACATTACTACCATGAAGTTAAATGTATTTTATTGGGATTTTATGTTATATATCGAACCTATGGCACGCTTGCCAGAGGGGGCACGCGTGCCATCTCCTCAGCACTAGCGTTGCCACCACTCTCCTCAGCCCGCTCATCATCACCCTCATCATTAGTGCCGCGGCCACTTTCCTCTGCACGCACACCGTCCCATCAAGCACATCCTCCCATCAGTCTACGCGTGTGCTGAGGAGGGGGATGGTGCGTGGGCTGTGGAGTGTGGTGGCGCTAGTGCTGAGGTAGGACTATGATATATGAAAGTGCCATATCAGATCTGATCAGATCAGTTATTTATGTATTTTTTAATGTGAGGCCATTATACTGTATGGAGCACTATGTGGGCACATTACTGTATACAGTGTGAAGCACTATGTGAGGCCATTATACAGTATGGAGCATCATGTGGGGCCATTATACAGTAAGGAGCACTATGTGGGCCATTATACAGTGTGGAGCACCATGTTGGGCCATTATACTGTAGGGAGCACCATGTGGGGTCATTATACTGTATGGCGCACTATGTGGGGTCATTATACTGTATGGCACACTATGTGGGGCAATTATACAGTATGGAGCACTATTTGGGGCCAATATACAGTATGGAGCACTATGTGGGGCAATTATACAGTATGGAGCACTATTTGGGGCCAATATACAGTATGGAGCACTATGTGGAGCCATTATACAGTATGGAGCTCTATGTAGGGTCATTATGCAGTATGGAGCATCATGTGGGGCCATTATACTGTATGGAGCACCATGCGGGGCCATTATACAGTATGGAGCACTATGTGGGGCCATTATACTGTATGAAAGGCAATGCACGGCCCTGTTATACTGAATGGAGCACTATGTGAAGCCATTATACTGTATTAAGGACTAGGTGGGAGACATTGTACTGTATGGAGGACCTTTTGTGCCCATTATACTGTATGAAGAGTTGTGTGGGGATTACAGTTCGAGAATCATAGTAGATATTTGGCAGCAGCGTTTGAGTAGCATTTAGGATGTATGGACATGTTGAGTATTTGTAGGAGACATTTCTGCAGCAAAATCTTTAGTGTTGGCAGGAAAAAGCTGCTTTAAATACATGCATTTTTTACCTGCATTATTTTTTCATTCATTTAAATGGGTGAAAACCGCAGAAAAAATAGTAAATGATTATTGCATGTTTAATATTTGCAGATTTTTTTCTGCTGTAAAAAACAGTGTTGGCCGAAAAAACGCTGTGTATAATACGCACTTTTTTGCCACATTTCTGCATGCATTTTTGATGCGTTTTGTAGTTGTTGCAGATTTGGAAAAAAAAAGTTTCAAATCTGCAAGAAGAAATAAGGAGCGTGTGCCTGAGATCTCACAAATCTCATTCGTTTTGCTATTACTGGTAACCGCTGCATTTTTTTTTTTAAAGAAAAAAAACTTCCGGAAAAAAACAAAAAAGCCAGATGTGAACAAGCCCAAAGAGTTTACATTCTGCAGATTTGAAAAAACTCTTAAATGCTACAAATCTGCAAGGAAAAAAAATAAGTAGCATGTGCATGAGATTTCAGAAATCTCATTTACTTTTCTGGTACTGTAAAATGCTGCGACTTTCACTGGCAAAAAAATGTACTGGGAAAAAAAACCCGGAGATTGTGAAGATTAGAATTAATCAGATTTTTGTGTTGTATTTACTTGCTAGGAGTTAGCTATTTATTTGTATGCAGCATCTGCTCTTGCAAGGAAAAACTGAACTGCTCTGCTAATTGATATTAATCACCTAAGTCTAAATGAACTAATAATAAGTTATTGCTATAAAGCAAATTCATTACTTGGAAGTAGAAGAGATAATTAGGTTGTTTGCTCGGTCATTACTGAACTGTGAGAATGACTTGGAACTATTGTCCTTGCAAAGATCTTGCCATAAAGAAGACTCGGCGACAGGTGTCAGGAGGTTACCTCGACAGTGTGGAGTCAGAAGACCGCAGCATCTGGTTGCTCCTACTCTGACGCTGAGAAGAAGCACTTCTCCTTCATTTTAAATCCCTGTGCTCACAGCTGAGCTCGGTTAGCCACTCCTTTCCCTTTTATAATCTGAGCTCTGTTACAAATCCTTGTCAGAGCTAGCATTTGCTGCACGGCTAACGGAGGGAGAGGAGTTCATATGAGAAGGAGAGTTGGAGGAGTTATTAGTGACTGTTGCTTGGTTTGTATTTGTGGTAATTCCCTCGGTTAGCCACTTCTTTCCCTTTTATAATCTGGGCTCTGTTACAAATCCTTGTCAGAGCTAGCATTTGCTGCATGGCTAACGGAGGGAGAGGAGTTCATATGAGAAGGAGAGTTGGAGGAGTTATTAGTGACTGTTGCTTGGTTTGTATTTGTGGTAATTCCCTATCCTTCTCTATTTTGTTTATTCTTCCTCCACGCCCAGGTGCATTTCTTCGTTATATGTGAGTGAATATTTTGTTTGACTGGATTTTTCTGTTAACCCTTGCTTGTGTAGCCTTGTTTGTTGGGTTGGAGTACTATGGTGAACGGTAGCGCTCCTCTTCCCTGGGTAGGGGAAGAGAACAGACAGAGAGCTAACTCAGGAGATAAGGCAAGGGTGGAGGCCCCGGCATCTTCACCTTCAGAAGTATCCGGGAGACAGGGCTGGTTTTAGGCAAAGTGGGGCCCTGGGCAAAAATTTAAAATGGGGCCCCAATTGCTCACATATTGCACCATCACACAGAAACAGTTGTATTTACATGCACTGATCTCAAGCTGCTAAACGAGCATGATTGACAATATTGAAGTAAATCAACAAGCTTGTTTCCTGGCCTCTTTTCAATGGCTGAGGAATGATGGCAACAGAATAATCATTAATAGATCAATCTGTCCCCATACAGTACAATGTTATCAGCAGCACATCTGCAGTTTTCACCAGGCGATGTGCTGCTGTGAACAATGTTTTTTGTTCCAGCATAAAAAAGCCAATCACTCGATGAATAGCCAGCATTTTGCTTGTTTAGTATAATGCACCCCATAGTCCTCCACATAGTATAATGCACTCTATAGTCCTCCATATAGTATAATTTGCACCACAGTCCTCCATATTGTATAAATCGCACCTCACAGTCCTCCATACAATATAATGTGTCATATAGTCCTCCATATAGTATATTGCACTCCCCATAGTCCTCCATATAGTATAATGCACTCCCCATAGTCTTCCATATAGCATAATACACTCCCCATAGTCTTCCATATAGCATAATACACTCCCCATAGTCCCCCATATAGTATAATACACTCCACATAGTCCTCCATATAGTATAATAAACTTCCCATAGTCCTCCATATAGCATAATAAACTCACCATAGTCCTCCATATAGCATAATACACTCCTCATACACCTATATATATTAAAATACACTCCTTAGTCCTCTATATAGTATAATACACTCCTCATAGTCCTCCATATATTAAAATACACTCCTCAGTCCTCCATATAGTATAATATACTCAGGCTTGGACTGGACCACAGGGGAACAGGGCCCTTGGCACCCCAGTCTGACACTGAATACACTCCTCAGTGCTCCATACAGTATAATGCACTCTCCATAGTTCTATATGTTGCAAAATTCATTTCCCCTTAATGCACCCAATAGTTCTTCATATAGTATAATGCATTGCCCATAGTCCAATAGAGTATAATGCAGCCACCACACAGAATATAATTTAGCCCCCTCATAGAGCATAATGCAGCCACCCCATAGAGTATAATGCAGCCATCCCATAGAGTATAATGCAGCGCCTTCATAGAGTATAATCCAGCCTTCTCCATAGAATATAATGTAGCCCCCCATAGAATATAATGTAGCTCCCTCATATAGCATAGCATAGTAACATAGTTATTAAGGTTGAAGGAAGACTTTAAGTCCATCTAGTTCAACCCATAGCCTAACCTAACATGCCCTAACATGTTGATCCAGAGGAAGGCAAAATAAAAACATGGCAAAGAGTAAGTTCCACATTGGGATAAAAAATTCCTTCCCGACTCCACATACGGCAATCAGACTAGTTCCCTGGATCAACGCCCTATCAAGGAATCTAATATATATAACCTGTAACATTATACTTTTCAAGAAAGGCAACCAGTAGGGAATCACTCATTACAACATCATACGGCAGAGAGTTCCATAGTCTCACTGCTCTTACAGTAAAGAATCCGCGTCTGTTATTATACTTAAACCTTCTTTCCTCCAGACGTAGAGGATGCCCCCTTGTCCCTGTCTCAGGTCTGATAAAAAAGATCATCAGAAAGGTCTTTGTACTGTCCCCTCATATATTTATACATTAACATAAGATCACTCCTTAGCCTTCGTTTTTCCAAACTAAATAGCCCCAAGTGTAATAACCTATCTTGGTATTGCAGACCCCCCAGTCCTCTAATAACCTTGGTCGCTCTTCTCTGCACCCGCTCTAGTTCAGCTATGTCTTTCTTATACACCGGAGACCAGAACTGTGCACAGTATTCTAAGTGTGGTCGAACTAGTGACTTGTATAGAGGTAAAATTATGTTCTCCTCATGAGCATCTATGCCTCTTTCAATACATCCCATTATTTTATTTGCCTTTGTAGCAGCTGCCTGACACTGGCCACTGAATATGAGTTTGTCATCCACCCATACACCCAGGTCTTTTTCATTGACGGTTTTGCCCAGAGTTTTAGAATTAAGCACATAGTTATACATCTTATTACTTCTACCCAAGTGCATGACCTTACATTTATCCCCATTAAAGCTCATTTGCCATTTATCAGCCCAAGCTTCTAGTTTACATAAATCATCCTGTAATATAAAATTGTCCTCCCCTGTATTGATTACCCTGCAGAGTTTAGTGTCATCTGCAAATATTGAAATTCTACTCTGTATGCCCCCTACAAGATCATTAATAAATATGTTAAAAAGAAGAGGGCCCAATACTGACCCCTGTGGTACCCCACTGCTAACCGCGACCCAGTCCGAGTGTGCTCCATTAATAACCACCCTTTGTTTCCTATCCCTGAGCCAGCTCTTAATCCACTTACACATATTTTCCCCTATCCCCATTATTCTCATTTTATGTAACAACCTTTTGTCTGGCACCGTATCAAAAGCTTTTGAAAAGTCCATATACACTACATCTACTGGGTTCCCTTGGTCCAGTCCAGAACTTACGTCTTCATAGAAATTGATCAGATTAGTCTGACAGGAACAGTCTCTATTAAACCCGTGCTGATACTGGGTCATGAGGTTATTCCTCTTCAGATACTCCAGTATAGCATCCCTTAGAATGCCCTCCAGGATTTTACCCACAGTAGAGGTTAAGCTTACTGGCCTATAATTACCGAGTTCAGTTTTTGTCCCCTTTTTGAATATTGGCACATTTGCTATATGCCAGTCCTGTGGTACAGACCCTGTTATTATGGAGTCTTTAAAGATTAAAAATAATGGTCTATCAATGACTGTACTTAATTCCTGCAGTACTCGGGGGTGTATCCCATCCGGGCCCGGAGATTTGTCAATTTTAGTGATTTTTAGACGCCGCCGTACTTCCTGCTGGGTTAAGCAGGTGACACTTAATGGGGAATTTTTGTTATCACTGATCATATTATCGCCATGGGATTTTCTTGTGTAAATACTGATGAAAAAAAAGTCATTTAGCATATTGGCTTTTTCCTCATCCTCATCCACCATTTCACCCAGACTATTTTTAAGGGGGCCAACACTGTCATGTTTTAGTTTCTTACTATTTACGTAGTTAAAGAATATTTTGGGATTATTTTTACTCTCTCTGGCAATGAGTCTCTCTGTCTCAATTTTTGCTGCCTTGACTTGCTTTTTACAGAATTTATTTCATTTTCTGTATTTATTTAATGCCTCCTCACTACCTACTTCCTTTAATTCTCTAAATGCTTTCTTTTTGTCACTTATTGCGCCCCTTACAGCTCTATTTAGCCATATTGGTTTCCTCCTATTTCTAGTATGTTTATTCCCATATGGTATATGCTGTGCACAGGTCCTATCCAGGATGCTAACAATTGTCTCCCATTTTCTTTGTGTATTGTATTGTATAATGCAGCCCCCATAGAATATAATGTAGCCCCCCATAGGATATAATGTAGCCCCCATATAGCATAATGCAGCCCCCCATAAAATATAATGTAGCCCCCTCATAGAATATAATGTATCCCCCTCATAGAATACAATGTAGCCCCCCACAGAATATAATGTAGCCCCCATAGAATATAATGTAGCCCCACATAGAATATAATGTGGCCCCCATAGAATATAATGTGGCCCCCCATAGAATATAATGTAGCCCCGATATAGCATAATTCACCCCCCCATAGAATATAATGTAGCCCCCTCATAGAATATAATGTAGCCCCCATAGAATATAATGTAGCCCCTCATATAGCATAATGCAGCCACCCATAGAGTATAATGCAGCCCCCTCATATAGTAAAATGCAGCCCCTGCATAGAATATAATGTAGCCCCCTCATAGAATATAATGCAGCCCCCGTATATAGTATAATGAGACCCCAGACAATATAATGTAGCCCCCATAGAATATAATGCAGCCCCTTCATAGAATATAATGCAGCCAACCTCCCCATAGAATATAATGTAGCCCCCTCATAGAATATAATGTAGCCCTTATAGAATATAATGTAGCCCCCCATAGAATATAATGTGGCCCCCCATAGAGTATAATGTGGCCCCCCATAGAAAATAATGTAGCCCCCCATATAGCATAATTTACCCCCCATAGAATATAATGTAGCCCCCACATAGAATATAATGTAGCCGCCATATAATATAATGTAGCCCCTCATATAACATAATGCAGCCCCCCATAGAGTATAATGCAGCCCCCTCATATAGTAAAATGCAGCCAACCTCCCCATAGAATATAATGTAGCCCCCTCACAGAATATAATGTAGCCCCCTCATAGAATATAATGTAGCCCCCTTATATAGTATAATGAGACCCCAGACAATATAATGTAGCCCCCATAGAATAAAATGCAGCCCCTTCATAGAATATAATACAGCCAACCTTCCCATAGAATATAATGCAGCCCCCCTCATAGAATATAATACAGCCAACCTCCCCATAGAATATAATGTAACCCCACCCTCCCGCTATAGAGTATAATCCAGCTTCACAGTCCAGTACTCTCCCAGTGATAGATTTAAAACAAAAACACAATACTCACCTCTCCTCCTCATTCCCCGCGCTGCTCCAGGCTCTGCTCCGGTATCAGCAGCTGCACTGCCGGCACACAGCGAGTGCGTGATGTCGTGATGTCATCACGCACCCGCAGTGTCAGAGTGAGGCAGAGGGGCATTCATCCCATTGGCTATTTACACTGCTGCGTCACAGAGAGAAAGACGAGCCATTGTTCAGCTCTGACGTTCACAAATTTCGTGAGCATCAAGAGGCACATCCACATTGTCAGAATTCCAGCCTATAACATAGGGCAATCGATCATTCATCAAAATTAAGCCCATTTTACATAGTTACGTAGGTGGAAAAAAGATCTAGGTCCATCAATGTCAACCTCCACACTAGGGCATCCGACAGACAGCAGTAATTCCACTTACGTCCACTACACTCTCATTGGCGTCGGCTAGATTTTATCCAGCTTGCTCAGGGTTAATCTAGCTGGTAATCAGGTTGGAGGCTGGGTCACGTCCACGGCCTTTAAATAGTCGCGCTGGACTTTGGGCGTCGCCGATTATAGCTTTTGCTTTATGCCTGGTGATTCCGGTCTGGAGTGGTGGTCTTGTTGCAGGAATATTGTATCTGGTGGTGTATAATCCTTTGTCATATTCCTCCTTCCTATTTGTATTTGTTTTGCCCTGTGCACATTATAGTGTATTCCTGTGTGTCTGCGGCAAGGTGCGTTTTTCAGTTTTCCCTGTCTGTGCTTTCTGTGGGAATTGGTGTGTGGTCTCTTCACTGGGTGGCGGGAGGTGGTTTCAGCATAGGGCTGAAACAGGAGTCAGGGTCAGGCCTGGCGGCCCAGACATGCACACCTTTAGTGTAACTTCTGGGAAAGGGACAGACAGGGTTTCCCTAGCCTGAGGGATATCGCAGGGGCCCGGGTAACCTACCTTAGTCTACGCAGTTCCCCCGTGACATTCAGTTCATGATTCCATTCTTGTCTCTCTATCTGGTTACATCACTTTTCATTCTCCAGTGTATGGAGTACCGTAATTGGATATATGTCTCACTGTTGTAAATCACAAATCCAAGTTATAAATAAAACTAAATATAATCAACTTTACTTGTTCAAAATCAATCCACTTTCGTGTATGCTATCTGACGCTAAGCTGATAAGGAGCTTTGAAAAATACAGTTACATCATGAAGGGGGAATAGGAAATCTCGGAGTGACATCCACTTTGGGGGGGATTTGTCATAATTAATTGAAAACTCATTTTTCATTTAGTACATTGATATATAGCGATATAATCACAGCAACATTTCATTTAAGTTTAGGCACTGAATACGGACAGCTAATATAAAGTTGTGGAACTTTCTCATTTATTGCATTTTTGCCTATTTTTTTGTCTAGTTTTTGATATTTTTTAGCCTAATTTTAATGTGCTACACCTAGAGGAAATTAGTGAATGGTCACATAAAAAAATAAAAATATCATAAAATAAATAATTTTATTTGATACAAAAAAGATAAAAGTGTATGGTATATTAAAATATTGGGATGCAATGCAAAGAACGTTCACGACAAACATATCAGAAAAGTGGTATCATATAAATAATTGTGTTGTGTTTTGTATATAAATTATATAAGATTTATATTTTATGATATATTTCTTTCCTTTCCTCTACTGTATGTGTAATATATTAGGTACTTAATGTGAATACCTACCTCATTTCATGACATTAATTATATTGTGGTGTATTTCTATTTTAAATTTGAGCCAAATTCTTCTATTTAGACTTTTTTAAGTCTGTTTTATGTATTTGATTGTTTTCTTTCAACGTTTGTCAACGTGGCCATAGTTTTTATATTCCAGCTTTTTTTTAAAAAAAAGTTGCAAAACGTTCCTTTAAATTTCAATGTCTGGAAATTTTGGAGCAAATTTTCAAACATTTTATGAAACGTGTCGTCTTGCTCTACAAAATTTGCACAAAAGGTACACAAAAATAAAAAACTATTTTGATTTTGGTTAAAATTCATGATCCACAAGTGCCATTTAGAAGAATTTGACGCAAAAACCTTCAACGAATGCCATAAGGCCATAAGGCGGAAAAAAAGAGAGTGACTTAAAAAAAACGGATGCGGCATCATTAAATTATTTTGAAAAGCTCTGTTTGCTTTTGACTCCTAAGAAATAGATGAAGGTGATGACTGCTTAATATCTCCTCTATATTCCATTGTTTGCTGGTCCTCTGGACCAAACATTGTTTCAAAATCTGGGTTCTCCGGAAGTTCCTCTGGCACTCTAATGGTGCACCATGAGAATCGAGCCAATTGTGCAAATAACACACTGATGAAACTCTGGTCAGAGTCTCATCAGAGTGTCAGCAAAGTGTTATTTGATTCTCTCAGATGAGAAGACGGAGAAAAAATGTCTCCGTCTTCTCCATTGTGTTAATGTGCGGAAATCAGGGTGTACTTGGATATCATCCGAGTGCTGTCCGATGTATTCCATGGCCTCATTGACTTGCATGGCTGAGTGTTAGGCCGGGGACACACACAACGTATAAAAAAACGGTCCGTATTTTTACGGCCGTAATACGCAGAAAAGTCCCCAAAATAGTGATCCGTATGTCATCCGTAGGCAGGGTGTGTCAGCGTATTTTGCGCATGGCATCCTCCGTATGTAATCCATATGGCATCCGTACTGCGAGTTTTTCTCGCAGGCTTGCAAAACCGACATCTAATGGATTTATGTGCTCAAATGTTCGGTAAAACATATATACAGTATATGTATATATATGTATATACAGTGGGGCAAAAAAGTATTTAGTCAGTCAGCAATAGTGCAAGTTCCACCACTTAAAAAGATGAGAGGCGTCTGTAATTTACATCATAGGTAGACCTCAACTATGGGAGACAAACTGAGAAAAAAAATCCAGAAAATCACATTGTCTGTTTTTTTTATCATTTTATTTGCATTTTATGGTGGAAAATAAGTATTTGGTCAGAAACAAAATTTCATCTCAATACTTTGTAATATTTCCTTTGTTGGCAATGACAGAGGTCAAACGTTTTCTGTAAGTCTTCACAAGGTTGTCACACACTGTTGTTGGTATGTTGGCCCATTCCTCCATGCAGATCTCCTCTAGAGCAGTGATGTTTTTGGCTTTTCGCTTGGCAACACGGACTTTCAACTCCCTCCAAAGGTTTTCTATAGGGTTGAGATCTGGAGACTGGCTAGGCCACTCCAGGACCTTGAAATTTTTCTTACGAAGCCACTCCTTCGTTGCCCTGGCGGTGTGCTTTGGATCATTGTCATGTTGAAAGACCCAGCCACGTTTCATCTTCAATGCCCTTGCTGATGGAAGGAGGTTTGCACTCAAAATCTCACGATACATGGCCCCATTCATTCTTTCATGTACCCGGATCAGTCGTCCTGGCCCCTTTGCAGAGAAACAGCCCCAAAGCATGATGTTTCCACCACCATGCTTTACAGTAGGTATGGTGTTTGTTGGATGCAACTCAGTATTCTTTTTCCTCCAAACACGACAAGTTGTGTTTCTACCAAACAGTTCCAGTTTGGTTTCATCAGACCATAGGACATTCTCCCAAAACTCCTCTGGATCATCCAAATGCTCTCTAGCAAACTTCAGACGGGCCCGGACATGTACTGGCTTAAGCAGTGGGACACGTCTGGCACTGCAGGATCTGAGTCCATGGTGGCGTAGTGTGTTACTTATGGTAGGCCTTGTTACATTGGTCCCAGCTCTCTGCAGTTCATTCACTAGGTCCCCCCCCCCCCGCGTGGTTCTGGGATTTTTGCTCACCGTTCTTGTGATCATTCTGACCCCACGGGGTGGGATTTTGCGTGGAGCCCCAGATCGAGGGAGATTATCAGTGGTCTTGTATGTCTTCCATTTTCTAATTATTGCTCCCACTGTTGATTTCTTCACTCCAAGCTGGTTGGCTATTGCAGATTCAGTCTTCCCAGCCTGGTGCAGGGCTACAATTTTGTTTCTGGTGTCCTTTGACAGCTCTTTGGTCTTCACCATAGTGGAGTTTGGAGTCAGACTGTTTGAGGGTGTGCACAGGTGTCTTTTTATACTGATATGATAACAAGTTTAAACAGGTGCCATTACTACAGGTAATGAGTGGAGGAAAGAGGAGACTCTTAAAGAAGAAGTTACAGGTCTGTGAGAGCCAGAAATCTTGATTGTTTGTTTCTGACCAAATACTTATTTTCCACCATAAAATGCAAATAAAATGATAAAAAAACAGACAATGTGATTTTCTGGATTTTTTTTTCTCAGTTTGTCTCCCATAGTTGAGGTCTACCTATGATGTAAATTACAGACGCCTCTCATCTTTTTAAGTGGTGGAACTTGCACTATTGCTGACTGACTAAATACTTTTTTGCCCCACTGTATATATATATATATATATATATATATATATATATATATATATATATATATATATATATGTCATTGAGACACATATATATATATTCTGTATTTATATTTACTTCAGCGCGATATCTGTGAAAAGCCGGTAATTCACTTGCCGGCTTTTCATTTCTCCTGCCTAAACCCGACAGGATATGAGACATGGTTTTCATACAGTAAACCATCTCATATCCCCTTTAATTTTTGCATATTCCACACTACTAATGTTAGTAGTGTGTATGTGCAAAATTTGGGCGCTGTAGCTGCTCAAATAAAGGGTTAAATCGCGGAAAAAATTGGCGTGGGCTCCCGCTCAATTTTCTCCGCCAGAGTGGTAAAGCCAGTGACTGAGGGCAGATATTAATAGCCTAGAGAGGGTCCATGGTTATTGGCCCCCCGTGGCTACAAACATCTGCCCCCAGCCAACCCAGAAAAGGCACATCTGGAAGATGCGCCTATTCTGGCACTTGGCCACTCTCTTCCCACTCCCGTGTAGTGGTGGGCTATGGGGTAATGAAGGGTTAATGCCACCTTGCTATTGTAAGGTGACATTAAGCCAGATTAATAATGGAGAGGCGTCAATTATGACACCTATCCATTGTTAATCCAATTGTCTGAAAGGGTTAAAAAACACACACCCACATTATTAAAAATTATTTTAATGAAATAAACACACAGGTTGTTTTAGTATTTTATTGTTCTCTCAATCCATCAGAACACCCTCGCTTGGCAAAATAATAAACCCACAAGATACATACCCTCAGATGAACTGTCACGTCCCACGAAGTAATCCATCTGAAGGGGTTAATTATTTTACAGCCAGGAGCTGCGCTAAAGCACTCGCTCGTGGTTGTAATCCCCGGGTAATGAAAGGAAATCTGAGTGATCTTTACTTACATTGAGTTGCGGTGAGGCGCCCTCTGGTGGATGAACTCATGAACTGGAGCCTTGGAAAAGTTCCCACGCTCGAGTTCATATGAGTTCATCCACCAGAGGGCGCATCACCGCAACTCAATGTAAGTAGAGATCACTCAGATTTCCTTTCATTACCCTGGGATTACAGACACGAGCGAGTGCTTTAGCGCAGCTCATGGCTGTAAAATAATTAACCCCTTCAGATGGATTACTTCGTGGGACGTGACAGTTCATCTGAAGGTATGTATCTTGTGGGTTTATTATTTTGCTAAGTGAGGGTGTTCTGATGGATTGAGAGAAAAATAAAATATTAAAACAACCTGTGTGTTTATTTCATTAAAATAATTTTTAATAATGTGTGTGTGTGTTTTTTAACCCTTTCAGACAATTGGATTAATAATGGAGAGGTGTCATAATTGACGCCTCTCCATTATTAATCTGGCTTAATGTCACCTTACAATAGCAAGGTGGCATTAACCCTTCATTACCCCATATCCCACCGCTACACGGGAGTGGGAAGAGAGTGGCCAAGTGCCAGAATAGGCGCATCTTCCAGATGTGCCTTTTCTGGGGTGGCTGGGGGCAGATGTTTGTAGCCACGGGGGGGGGCAATAACCATGGACCCTCTCCTGGCTATTAATATCTGCCCTCAGTCACTGGCTTTACCATTCTGGTGGAGAAAATTGCGCGGGAGCCCACGCCAATTTTTTCCGCTATTTAACCCTTTATTTGAACAGCTACAGCGCCCAAATTTTGCACATACACACTACTAACATTAGTAGTGTGGAATATGCAAAAAAAAGGGGGATATGAGATGGTTTACTGTATGTAAACCATGTCTCATATCCTGTCGGGTTTGTGAAGGAGAAATGAAAAGCCGGCAATTGAATTACCGGCTTTTCAATAGAACACCGCTGCGTATTTCTCGCAATGCACACGCATGGTCCGTGTGTAATCCGATTTATTCTTGCCCCCATAGACTTTCAGTGGCGAGTCTAGGCCGAGATACGCTGACAATCGCAGCATGCTGCGATTTCACTCGGATCCTGAATACGGTGGAGAAAATATCGGATGATGGGAGCTGCACCATAGGTTAACATTGGGCCGAGTGCTATGCGATTTTTTATCGCATAGCACTCGTCCGTATTACGGTCTAGTGTGACCCCGGCCTTATTCAAATACTGAATCAATCTGGGGCACGCAGCGATAATTTTTGGACATGTGCATGGCCTCATAGACTTCAATTGGTCCAACATGGACAGCAAAAAGGCTCATCTGCACCTGTCCTACATCTTTTCTGAATGCAAATGAAAGCAAGAAGAGTTTTGGGAAAAAATGTTGAATGCTCTTGAATTCCAATTAATTATAATTGTAAATTAATTTTGCAAAAATGTGATAGCCATGGGATAATTTTTAGGTGCTTTGTTAATTAAAATTAAAATAAATTTAATGCTAATATATATGTGTACTAAAACATTTCACCTACAAAAATTCAACTCAGCCTGCAAAAAGAAAGTAGTTTTTCAGTGTTGAATTAAATAAAATGTTTTATCCATCAGCATGCAAAGTGAAAGATATAAAGATTTTCAGAATGTAAAGTTACCGGTTTATAGTTTTTTAGTTTACTTTATGGTCATTCAAATCCTAGTAGACTTAAGCAATAAAAGCTTCAATTCAATGACTGCAAGCAAAAATATTAAAGTTTAGAAAAAGTGCATAACTTTTCTGTGTGCAATGCTTAAATTGTCTTTGCAACGTAAAATACCTATTTAATGCACTTCTATATTACTTTCAATAGCCTGTTCCTATTGCCCTTCATGCCTGTACATATACCGCATCTGCGTCACATGTGCTCTCAATTCTTTCCTTTATAATAACAATAGTGAACATGTTATAATAATCACTTTATTTTTCTTAGGTATTCTTTCCAGGATGAAGAAGACATGTTTATGGTTGTAGATCTTCTTCTGGGAGGAGATCTGCGCTATCATTTGCAGCAGAACGTGCATTTTAGTGAGGAGGCTGTGAAACTTTATATATGTGAATTATCACTGGCCCTGGATTACTTACAAAAACACCACATCATTCACAGGTAAGAGGACACAGGGTACTTCCTCTAGGTTAATTTTTTTTCTTGATTGAAACATGAATGGTAAAAATTATAACTATGCTTACATGGATTTATCTGGAGCTCCATATACAGTAATGCTCATATTAGGAACATATATTAAATACATGTGTAGCGCCCCCACTGCCGCAGGGCCGAGGGGTACCCGGTACCGGGCCTCTGAGTCTCTGCGCTGGGGTGGTCACGGTGGCTAGACCCGGTCCGTGACCCTGCTGAGGGGCGTACAATGAAGGTGGAGGTATAGGATGATTTTATGGTGCGGTGAAGTGCCGGTCACAGTAAATAACGAGGACACCAGGTTGCAGTCTCTTTACCTCTTTACTGAAGGCTTCAGGGTCCTCAATCCGGAATACGGTTAACCGGGCTGTGCAAGTCCGGCCGGTCCAATGGCACATCCAGAGCTCCCTTTTCAGGTGGAAATCTGTGCCTACCTTCTAGCGCTTGTGTGTTGTGGTCCTCCCCTGCTGTGCTTACGGGATAGTCCCCACAACTGTATGACGGGGAGGCTCGGAGCTCTTCCGGGACTCTAGCGTCGCCCCACTCCTGTTGTTACCCCCCGTGTCTTCCTAGGTCAATTGGGTGAGACAGCCCACCTCTAACTGACTGTCCTGCCGTAGGTTTGAAGTATTGCCTGGAGCCTAATACTTCCTCGGCGTTCCGGCCACCGGTTATGCGCCTCAGTAGGATGTTGCCTCGTCTTACAGCACGACTCCTACTGGTATTCTCCTTGTTGCGTTGATCTCGTTTCTCACTCAGCACAATAAACCTCGCTTCTTGTCCTTTCTTGGGGCACCGCCGCTATATCGTGCAGGCGCGGTCCCGTAACGTTCTCTCTGTTCGCTAGGCCTCTGTCAGGATCCCACCCCTGACAGGAACCCCTCCGAATCTTCCCCTGCAACACCCTCTGCCACAAGGTGTTGCCTGGTTCCAACCCAGTCAGCTTTCTGATCTAACTTCCTATCTAACCCCCAGTTTTACCAGACTGTGAGGAGTGGCCTAATACATAGTACCCTTAGCTCCCCCTGGAGGCCAGACTGTGAAATGTATTGGTGTCTGTGATACCTGATCAGATGAACTCCTTCAGTGCCATCAGATGTAACATCACTCCCCTTAGTGGCAGAGCGACATTACTGCAACGACCAGGACTCTGGGGCGCTGCACTCCCCCCCGGTTAAATCCAGTACTCCTGGACTGGGAAGAAAACAACAATACATGTCAGCAAAAAGACATACAATTTAAGAAATGCAGTAACAATAAGCAAATTTGAACAGAGCTTCCCTTTATGGGAGGTAAGGACACTTGAACGTTACAAACATGGTTAAATACTATAAGTAACATGCTATAAATAACTTCTTACCCTACCGGGTATTCTACTTAGTGCAAACTTTGAACATTAATTTAACATTGCCTTTAAGGACGTACACGCTGAATCCACTAAAGACTTTCTTATAAAACATTATAATACTAAGCAACTTTTCTGCATTCTCCTTCTTTACATCTGCAGGACCGCCTGTCCTATTGGCTCCAGGCCTGCTACCTCTCCTTTCTGTTACAGGACCGCCCCTTTCCGCCTGGGCCTTCTGCCTTTCCGCTACTATACACAGTATAGAACTTATCATCCATCTTTCAGTTCAGGATTACTGAGCCATCTCTGTATGGCTCCTAGGAGGACTCACTGACTAACCACGTATGGGTTCACTTTCCGTCCTCATTCTTCTATCAACATTATTAAACATTTCTTACAATCAACTAGTTAACTACATTTAACTCCTTCTGTCAAGACATTATTGCCATTTAACCATCTTAAGGCAACACTGTTCATAAGTGCAATATGTGAACATTCCCTTTAAGAGGGAACCAAGTCTCTATGAGGTAGTGCAACTTCTCAAGCTGCAAGTCCGTTCGCAGTAAGGACTCCGGTGCTGGTTCCAAGACCAGTGTTTTCGCAAAGAGTCCTTTCTTTGTGTAAAACCAGTAGAGAGCACCTTTAAGAAGGTGCAAACTATGTACAAAAAGTTTGTAATCATGCATTGTTCATGATTCAGCAGTTCTTTCAATGATGAATAAACAGGAAACAAAAACAAAAAGCAGAAGAAGGGATCCCGGGTAAACAAAGGGATCCCTTTAAGAGTTAACCCTGGTCGGGTTTAAAGTAGCAAAAAGCAGGAAAACAAACAGTTAACTATTTACATTTATAAAGCATTCTTGCTTACTCAGTTTCTGGCAGCACAGGGGGCGGTCTTTGGTCCCCGGCCGATGCAATGTCAGTTCCGGTGGTTGGTCTCTCAGGTGCCGTCAGATCACCCGGTGTCTGGATTTGAAGGCTAACCCTGCTTGCAAGTTCAGTAGCCGCTACAAGGCGGACGGTGGTAATAGTAACAAGATCTGTCAAGTCCGGATCAGTCATGGTCGGGGCAACAGGTGACGCTCCCTCAGGCTCACATCGTTGGACGTTCCGAGCGCACCATCCTTGTGCATTCCGGTGGCGGGTGTAGGTCACCTGATCCCCCCTTTGCAATGGGTCACCATCTCGGTTGCAGCAGGGAGTTTTCACGTTGTAACTAGTAACGAAGACGTCAGCCGGTAGTCCTGGTTCCTGTATGGAGCCCCAACCCCTCTTCGGGTGGAAGGCCAGCACAGTTCCCCGCTTTACCTCGTCTTTCCTGCCGTGCGCAGGCTTTCTGCGTTGCATTTTTGGCATATCAAGTGGTTCTGTCTCGTTTCGGTTTTTCCAATGTAGGATCAGACATTGTTTATACTGCTCCCAAGTGAGCACAGCAAGGATGAGGCCTTACCCCCGAGCTCCATCCGGCTCGATCCAGGGGGTGTCCCACCGGAGGATCACCCCGTCTGGGCCCACGTCTATGGGTTCTCCCATCTTGGTCGGTAGTGGAGGTACCAGCTTCCCCATCGTGTCGGGGGTTAGGATTACCCGCTCAACCGAGAAGAGGCGGTTACTGTTGGGATGAGGATCGGTCGCGGGAGCGGGATCAGTCGGGGGAGTAGGATCGGTCAGGGGGGCAGGGGCGTCTTCCATACCTGCGCCTGATGTGATTCCACCGATGTCGATCTGTTCCGTTGACAAGGACGCTGGAATCGGCTGCAGCCCGGACCGTGGCTCCTCCAAGATGGCCTCCCAATATGGCTCCGCCCTCCATGGCTCCGTGGTCGGGATAGGTAGGCTCGGCTCCTCCGCCGGCGGCTCCAAGGAGTTCAGATCCTTCCGCTGCGGTGACCGCGGGTCCGCCTTTGGTGGGTGAGGGCAAGCCTAGATCACTTCGCCGTCGCTCGGGCACTTGCTGATCATCATCACTGTCCGACATCCGGCGGCAACGCATGCACCTGGCTCTGCCATTTCTCCGGGGTCGAGCTCCCTCTTCCTCTCGTTCCCGCCGTTGCAAATCGGGGGGCGGTCTTCCTCCGCTGCTGGGCAGGTCGTCATCTCGCAGCAGGAGTTGGAGGGGGCGGTCGCTACTTTTGGCGCCGCTTTGGTAGTCTCCTCCCATAGCACACCCTTCTTCTCCCTCTGCGCTCCCTGTGGCGCTGCAATGGCGGCGGTTTTTGGCAGGAACTTTTGGCGGCAAGTGGCAATGCACAGTCCTTGTAATAAATCTCAGTCCAAGCACAGTAAATCACAGTTCCAAGGCACACATGACCTGATTCTTCATGCTTAAGTAGATCCTGTTCGTGACGCCAAGTTTGTAGCGCCCCCACTGCCGCAGGGCCGAGGGGTACCCAGTACCGGACCTCTGAGTCTCTGCTCTGGGGTGGCTAGACCCAGTCCGTGACCCTGCTGAGGGGCGTACAATGAAGGTGGAGGTATAGGATGATGTTATGGTGCGGTGAAGTGCCGGTCACAGTAAATAACGAGGACACCAGGTTGCAGTCTCTTTACCTCTTTACTGAAGGCTTCAGGGTCCTCAATCCGGAATACGGTTAACCGGGCTGCGCAAGTCCGGCCGGTCCAATGGCACATCCAGAGCTCCCTTTTCAGGTGGAAATCTGTGCCTACCTTCTAGCGCTTGTGTGTTGTGGTCCTCCCCTGCTGTGCTTACGGGATAGTCCCCACAACTGTTGTGTCTGTTTCTCGTATTCCCTCACAACTCGATTCAGATGTTCTTCCGCGTCCCCAGATGTTAAGGTTAGGACGCACCCGTATGACGGGGAGGCTCGGAGCTCTTCCGGGACTCTAGCGTCGCCCCACTCCTGTTGTTACCCCCCTGTGTCTTCCTAGGTCAATTGGGTGAGACAGCCCGCCTCTAACTGACTGTCCTGCCGTAGGTTTGAAGTATTGCCTGGAGCCTAATACTTCCTCGGCGTTCCGGCCACCGGTTATGTGCCTCAGTAGGATGTTGCCTCGTCTTACAGCACGACTCCTACTGGTATTCTCCTTGTTGCGTTGATCTCGTTTCTCACTCAGCACAATAAACCTCGCTTCTTGTCCTTTCTTGGGGCACCGCCGCTATATCGTGCAGGCGCGGTCCCGTAACGTTCTCTCTGTTCTCTAGGCCTCTGTCAGGATCCCACCCCTGACAGGGACCCCTCCGAATCTTCCCCTGCAACACCCTCTGCCACAAGGTGTTGCCTGGTTCCGACCCAGTCAGCTTTCTGATCTAACTTCCTATCTAACCCCCAGTTTTACCAGACTGTAAGGAGTGGCCTAATACATAGTACCCTTAGCTCCCCCTGGAGGCCAGACTGTGAAATGTATTGGTGTCTGTGATACCTGATCAGATGAACTCCTTCAGTGCCATCAGACGTAACATCACTCCCCTTAGTGGCAGAGCGACATTACTGCAACGACCAGGACTCTGGGGCGCTGCACTTGCAACCATTTTATCTGCATTTACACAATGTGTTTTTCTTACTTGTAGTAATTTTAGAGAAAAAAGGTACTGGTATATAGACCATCATCTCTATAGACCAGTACAAGATACCATTTAGATCGTTAGACAGAAAAAAGCCCTGCTATACTTTGCAATGCAGCCTGTGGCCCACTGCTAAAGCTACTGTACTTCCTGCTATGCAACAGGTTGTGAGTTTGAATCCTGGGTAAAGTAAAGTTCAAGAAAAGCAAATTATGAAGCTGACAGCAGAACAGTGAGAGAGAAGAGATGAAACTGACAGCAGAACAGTGAGAGAGAAGAGATGAAACTGACAGCAGAATAGCGAGAGAGATGAAACTGACAGCAGAACAGTGAGAAAGAGATGAAACTGGCAGCAGAACAGTGAGAGAGATGAAACTGACAGTAAAATAGTGAGAGAGAGATGAAACTGACAGCAGAACAGTGAGAGAGAGATGAAACTGACAGCTGAATAGTGAGAGAGAGATGAAACTGACAGCAGAACAGTGAGAGAGAGATGAAACTGACAGCAGAATAGCGAGAGAGAGATGAAACTGACAGTAGAATAGTGAGATAGAAGAGATGAAACTGACAGCCGAATAGTGAGAGAGAGAGAAGAGATGAAGCTGACAGCAGAATAGCAAGACAGAGATGAAACTGACAGCAGAACAGTGAGAGAGAAGAGATGAAGCTGACAGTAGAATAGCGAGAGAGAAGAGATGAAGCTGACAGTAGAATAGCGAGAGAGAAGAGATGAAGCTGACAGTAGAATAGCGAGAGAGAAGAGATGAAGCTGACAGTAGAATAGTGTGAAAGAGAAGAGATGAAGCTGACACCAAACAGTGAGAGAGAAGAGATGAAGCTGACAGTAGAATAGTGTGAAAGAGAAGAGACGAAACTGACAGTAGAATTGTGAGAGAGGAGATGAAGCTGACAGCAAACAGTGAGAGAGAAGAGATGAAACTGACAGCAATATAGTAAAAGAAAGAAGAGATAAAGCTGACAGTAGAACAATGAGAGAGGTGAGATGAATCTGACAGCAGTATAGTTGGAGAGAAGAGATGAAGGTGATAGCAGTATAGTGAGTGAGAGGAGAAACTAAGCTGATAGCAGTATAGTGAAAGAGAAGAGAGGAAGCTGACAGTAGAATAGTGAGAGAAGAGATGAAGCTGACAATAGTATAGTATGAGAGGAAATGAATCTGACAGCAGTAAAGTGAGAGAGAGATGAAGCAGACAGCAGAACAATGAGAGAGGCGAGATGAAGCTGACAGCAATATCGTGAGAGACATTGGAGAGATGAAGCTGACAGCAGTATAATGAGAGAGAGGAGAGATATAGGTGACAGCAGTATAGTGAAACAAAAAATGTTTCAACCAACTGGATGTTTATCCAGAAATTCTCATCTGGCCTTTGTCTTTCTACTCTGATTCTGGCCAACCAAAACACAGATTCACTCACAGAAAAAGTCTGTGGTATACACCCAATTGGTTGAAAGGAAAAGTTTTATCCTTATTAGCGGGGATGGGATGGGGGTGGGGGAGGGGGTATGACAATGTTGTTGCTGAAAAAAATCTCTACTCAAAGACCAACACTGATATTACTGCCATATAGTGACATATAGTGGCAGTCCTACAGAACATATAAAAGATTACAGCACAGTTATAGATGGTGACTTACACAGAGGACATTCTTTCTGATGGAGTCATTCACTTTTCCACTTGCTCAGACCGTGCTTAGACAGAAACAACAACTTCTCCAGCCATAACTAGTCTGAAGAGACTACAACAAAGACACTTTTGATTTCTCACAATTCCTGTACCTTCACCATTTATTCCAAACCTGCAAAATCTATTCATTCTGCTGCTACCCCAAATCCACTGCTGCTGTATGTGTATCTAATTACTGCACTTACTATGTGGTACAAAAACAATGATCCTCTTCCTGCACCACATAGTAATGCCCATTATTGTGCTAATTACATAGTAAAGTGTCTCCTTTGCTCCCTCTACATGATAAAATTGCCCCCTAGAAAATATTAATGCCCTCTGTAAGTGTGATGCCCCATGGTCATGGTTGTCACAGTGGCATTGCTTTCTTCACGGGGAGAGTGATGTTATGCTTGGAAGCGAAGGAAGATCTCTTTTATCAGGTAACCACAAACATACAACATGTTCACACTCCAGGCCAGAAGGGGGGGGGCTTTAAACCCGGTTTAAGGGGAGCATCCATAGATATACATTCTGGTCTGGAGGGAAAGTTAGCTGGTGAGAGGACAGTGAAGCAGGAAGATGTGCTAAGTGGGAGCTCCCTGTCAGAGGTGGCTAGAGTGAGATTGCCAGAAGGGAGCTCGTCGAGGAACATCAGCTAGGCGGAGCTGGTAAGAAAGGAGTATAGCTGAGCAGACGTGGGAGTCTGCAGCTCCTGGCAGAAAGGGAGCTAAAGGACTGAGGGGCCGTGCAGCCACGAGAAAGAGTTGCAGCTCCTGGAGAAAGAGAATACAGAAGGAAAGAACAGATTGTAGCGAACGTGCAGGAGAGTGAAGCACAGGTGAGTGACAACTGGGGAGGACAGCTGTGATTGGGTTATCTCCCTGCAGAGCGCAGTTACTGGTAGCCGGAAGACCGAGGTTGTGTCGGAGTCTAAGGCCTCTTTCACACATCCATTTTTTACAATCAGTCACAGTCTGTCAGTGTTGAAAAGACGGATCCTGTGCAGGTTGTAAAAAACTGATGCACTGAATCCGTTTTTTTGACGGATCCGTCAAGGTAGTTTTAAGGCTATCACTAGCATTTTGCAAGCATAATTAGCTTGCAGAATGCTAGCGTTTTCCAAGCGATCTGTAGCATTGCTTGGAAAACTGATAGGTTGGTCACACTTGTCAAACATAGTTTTTGACAAGTGTGACCAACTTTTTACCATTGATGCTGCCTATGCAGCATCAATAGTAAAAAGATATAATGTTAAAAATAATTTAAAAAATCGTGATATTCTCACCTTCCGAAGGCCCCGCAGCCTTCCCAATCCTCGCCATGCATAGGCAGCATCACTATTAAGAAGAGAGAGAGAGAGAGAACGAGAGAAAATTTCCCTGACTGGAAATTCTTCCAGGCATGCTCAGTTTCAAAAGACTGAATCCATCGCTGGATACCGTCTTTTGACGAACGGCGACAAATCCTGCGCCCTTATGCTTCCATTATAGCCAATGACGGATGGTGCAGGATCCGTAACTGCTTGACTTTTTGATGTACAAAAAAAAGTTCCTATGTACGTATTCTCCGCCCGATGGACAGCAATTTTACGATGATCTGTCACACGAGGGATGAAATGGAAGGCCATCCATCACAATTCGTCGCTAATACAAGTCTATGAGAAAAAAACGGATCCAGCAGAAACATTTGCTGAATCCGTTTTTTTCTAAAAACTATGGACGTGACTGATGCCAAAAAACGGAAGTGTGAAAGAGGCCTAAGAGGCACAGCTAAAACCGGCAGGACAGCTGGACTACAAGTAACCTGTCCGCACTAATACCCAGGAGGCACAGTGGCACATAGAGCTCGGGTCGTGATAGAGACCCTGTAAAAAGGCTCAAGCCACCTGTCATACGGGTTTGTGTCCCACCTTTAAGGAGGACAGAGAGAGAACTGTGAGGACCTTTTCAGAAACCATAGGCAGTAAGGAACTACAACACCAAAGCACTAGTAGGAAGGCTTTCCTCTGCACCTGGTAAAGGGGACTCTGAATTCGCTTCCAAGCCAGCCTGGCCCTGCCTGTACCTGGGATCTCGTGCCCTGGACAGTGGCTGCCTGCTACCATCAGTAAACAAAGTAAAGAGACTGCACACCTGTGTCCTCCGTTCTTTACTGCACCACTCACCATCCTCATCTATACACCGGGAGCTCTGGGGACATACTTCACCTGTGGGAAGTTATACCATCTCAGCTGCCTTAACATCACGCCAGTGGTCCTCTTTAAGCAGCGTCAGTCCCCACTGACCAAATACCACAGGTGGCGTCACAAACAAACTTTATTCTTAAAACCCCTTTAAAAACTTTCCCTTTAACATGAGCACCCAGGGCCACGGACCGGGTCGCTGCCACCGTAACATCCCCTTTTAAGCTGACCCAGTACCAAATATCCTCAGGGCCCTGGCGGGCGTTCCATAAGTGCCCTAGAAATCAATGTCCACATTTCACCCCTAGAAAGTAATAATGCCCCATGTGCACCTTTGACGTTCACAATACCATGAGTGCCCCTATAACAATAATGGTTCTTAACATTTAATAATGTCTTATGAGTAGTGTTGAGCATTCCGATACCGCAAGTATCGGGTATCGGCCGATATTTGCTGTATCGGAATTCCGATACCGAGTTCCGATATTTTTGTGATATCGGAAATCGGAATCGGAAGTTCCCAGTGTATGGCTCCCAGGGTCTGGAGGAGAGGAGACTCTCCTTCAGGCCCTGGGATCCATATTCATGTAAAAAATAAAGAATTAAAATAAAAAATATGGATATACTCACCCCTCCGGCGGCCCCTGGACCTTACCGATGTAACCGGGAGCCTCCGTTCCTAAGAATGAGGAGTTTAGGACCTGCGATGACGTCGCGGCTTGTGATTGGTCGTGTGAACGGTCACATGAGCGGTCATGCGACCAATCACAAGCCGCGACGTCATCGAAGGTCCTAAACTCCTCATTCTTAGGAACGGAGGCTGCCGGTTAACACCGCTAGGTCCAGGGGCCGCCGGAGGGGTGAGTATATCCATATTTTTTATTTTAATTCTTTATTTTTTACATGAATACGGATCCCAGGGCCTGAAGGAGAGTTTCCTCTCCTTCAGACCCTGGGAACCATCCAGGATAGCTTCCGATACTTGTGTCCCATTGACTTGTATTGATATCGGGTATCGGTATCGGCGATATCCGATATTTTTCGGATATCGGCCGATACTATCCGATACCGATACTTTCAATTATCGGAAGGTATCGCTCAACACTACTTATGAGTACCCCCATACACAGTTTGATGGACCCACACCTCCCCTATACACAGTATGATGGGCCTCCACCTTCTCTATACGAAGTATGTTGAACCCACACCTCCCCTATCCACAGAATAATGAGAGCCCACAGCTCCCCTATATACATGAGGGGCTCCTAGCTATCCCAAAACATAGCACAATAATCTACACAATGTATCATAGCTCCCATACTATATAATGGCCCTCACAATAGCACCCACACCATTTAACGGTTCCCACAGTAGCCTCCACACTGTATAATTGCCCCCATATTAAGCCAACACACTGTAAAAAGGCCCCCACAGTGTATGATGTCCTTCACAGTAGCTCCCAGACTGAATATAGGCTCAAACACTGTATGATGGTGCGGCGCCCCCACTGCCGCAGGGCCGAGGGGTACCCGGTACCGGGCCTCTGAGTCTCTGTTCTGGGGTTGTCACGGTGGCTAGACCCGGTCCGTGACCCTGCTGAGGGGCGTCCAATGAAAAGTGTAGATGGTGGTGATGTTGTGGTGCAGCGTAGGTCGCAGTAAATAACAAGGACACCAGTTTGCAGTCTCTTTACCTCTTTACTGAAGGTCTCAGGATCCTCAGTCCGGAATACGGTTAACCGAGCTGCGCAAGTCCGGCCGGTCCGATGGCACCTCCAGAGTTCCCTTTGCAGGTGGAAATCGGTGCCTACCTTCTAGCGCTTGTGTGTTGCGGTCCTCCCCTGCTGTGCTTATGGAGCGCCCCCACTGCCGCAGGGCCGAGGGGCACCCCGGTACCGGGCCTCTGAGTCTCTGTTCTGGGGTTGTCACGGTGGCTAGACCCGGTCCGTGACCCTGCCTACCAGGGGGACGTCCGGTGAAAGGGTGGTAAATGGTGGTGTAGTTGTGAAGTACCGGTCGCAGTAAATAACGAGGACACCAGGTTGCAGTCTCTTTACCTCTTTACTGAAGATCTCTGGGTCCTCAGTCCGGAATACGGTTAACCAGGCTGCGCAAGTCCGGCCGGTCCAATGGCACCTCCAGAGTTCTCTTTGCAGGTGGAAATCTGTGCATTCCTGCTAGCGCTATGTGTTGTGGTCCTCCCCTGCTGTGCTTACGGAAAGTCCCCACAACTGTTGTGTCTATTTCTCGTGTTCCCTCACAACTCGATTGGATGATGTTCTGCTAATCCGTCCCTCCCGGTGTTATGGTTGGGACGCACCCGTATGACGGGTAGGCTCGGAGCTCTTCCGGGACCCTAGAGTCGCCCCTCTCCACAGGTTGCCCCCTATGTCTTCTTAGGTGATTTAGGTGAGACAGCCCGCCTATGACTGACTGTCCTGCCGTTGGTTTGAAGTATTGCCTGAAGCTATATATAGAAATACTTCCTTGGCGTTCCAGCCGCCGGCTGTGCGCCTCAGTAGGATGTTGCCTCGGTGTTACAGCACGACTCCTACTGGTATTCTCTTTCTTGCTTTGATCTCGTTTCTCACTCAGCACAATATATCTCGCTTCTGATCCTTTCTTAGGGCACCGCCGCTATGCTGAGCAGGCACGGTCCCATGACGTTCTCTCTCGTTGCCAGGCCTCTGTCAGGGTCCCAAACCTGACAGGGACCCTACCGAATCTTCCCCCACAACACCCTCTGCCACAAGGTGTTGCCTGGTTCCAACCCAGTCAGCTTTCTCAACTAACTTCCTACCTGACCCCCAGTTTACCCACACGGTGAGGAGTGGCCTAATAAATAGCACCCTTAGCTCCCCCTGGAGGCCCGACTATGAAATGTATTGGTGTATGTGATACCTGGTCAGATGAACTCCTTCAGTGCCATCAGACGTACCATAGCTCCCCTTAGCGGCAGAGCTTCAGTACTGCAACGACCAGGACTCTGGGGCTCTGCACTCCCCCCCCCCCCCGGTTAAATCCAGTACTCCTGGACTGGGAAGAAAACAACAATACAGGTTAGCAAACAGATATACAATTTTGAAATGCAGGAACAATAAGCAAGTTTGAATAGAGCTTCCCTTTATGGGAGGTGAGGACACTTGAACGTTACAAAACATGGTTAAATATTACAGCAACATGCTATAAATAACTTTCTTTTACCCAACCGGTAGTGTTGAGCATTCCGATACCACAAGTATCGGGTATCGGCCGATACTTGCGGGTATCGGAATTCCGATACCGTGATCCGATACTTTTGTGGTATCGGGTATCGGTATCGAAACAACATTAATGTAATAATGTGTAAAAGAAAGAATTAAAATAAAAAATATTGCTATACTCACCTCTCCGACGCAGCCTGGACCTCACCGAGGGAACCGGCAGCGTTCTTTGCTTAAAATTCGCGCGTTTACTTCCTTCCGTGAAGTCCCGGCTTGTGATTGGTCGCGTGCCGCCCATGTGGCCGCGACGCGACCAATCACAGCAAGCCGTGACGTAATTTCAGGTCCTTCAGGATTTTAAAATTACGTTCTGGCTTGTGATTGGTCGCGTCGCGGTCACATGGGCGACGCGACCAATCACAAGCCGTGACGTCACGGCTTGTGATTGGTCGCGTCGCCCATGTGACCGCGACGCGACCAATCACAAGCCGTGACGTCACGGGAGGCAGGACACGCGCGCATTTTAAAATGCGTGCGTGTCCTGCCTCCCATGACGTCACGGCTTGTGATTGGTCGCGTCGCCCATGTGACCGCGACCCGACCAATCACAAGCCAGAACGTAATTTTAAAATCCTGAAGGACCTGAAATTACGTCACGGCTTGCTGTGATTGGTCGCGTCGCGGCCACATGGGCGACGCGACCAATCACAAGCCGGGACGTCACGGGAGGCAGGACACGCGCGCATTTTAAAATGCGCGCGTGTCCTGCCTCCCATGACGTCACGGCTTGTGATTGGTCGCGTCGCCCATGTGACCGCGACGCGACCAATCACAAGCCAGAACGTAATTTTAAAATCCTGAAGGACCTGAAATTACGTCACGGCTTGCTGTGATTGGTCGCGTCGCGGCCACATGGGCGACACGACCAATCACAAGCCGGGACTTCACGGAAGGAAGTAAACGCGTGAATTTTAAGCAAAGAACGCTGCCGGTTCCCTCGGTGAGGTCCAGGCTGCGTCGGAGAGGTGAGTATAGCAATATTTTTTATTTTAATTCTTTCTTTTACACATTAATATGGATCCCAGGGCCTGAAGGAGAGTTTCCTCTCCTTCAGACCCTGGGAACCATCAGGGATACCGTCCGATACTTGAGTCCCATTGACTTGTATTGGTATCGGGTATCGGTATCGGATTGGATCCGATACTTTGCCGGTATCGGCCGATACTTTCCGATACCGATACTTTCAAGTATCGGATGGTATCGCTCAACACTACCAACCAGGTATTCTACTTAGTGCAAACTTTGAACAATAAGTTAACATTGCCTTTAAGGACGTACACGCTCAATCCACTAAAGACTTTCTTATAAAACATTATAATACTACTCAACTTTTCTACGTTCTCCTTCTTTATGTCTGCAGGACCGCCTGTACATTTAACGTTTACATATCAGCATTATTACTTTCTTTCAAAACATCATTATCACTTTACTGTTTTAAGGCAGTACTACTCATAAGTGCACAGGTAAACATCCCCTTTAAGAGGGGACCAAGTCTTTATGAGGTAGCGCAGCTTCTTCAGCTACCAGTCCGTACACAGTAAGGACTCCGGTGCGGGTTCTGTTGTGAATTGGATTTTTTGGCTCCCTCTTGTGGTCACTAGCGACATGACACTTTGAGTTTCTTTCCTCAGCTTGGTACCCACCTGGCTCGTTAGTCCAGGGGTGTTGCTATTTAAGCTTCCTGGATTTTCAGTCTGGTGCCTGGCATCGTTGTAATCAGTTCCTTTCTGTTTGCTCCTGTCTGCTGGTCCTGGTTCTTGCAAAATAAGCTAAGTCCTGCTTCCTTGTTTTTTGGTTATTTGCATTGCTCTTATTTTTTGTCCAGCTTGCACTAAATGTGATTCCTGATTTTGCTGGAAGCTCTAGGGGGCTGATATTCTCCCCCCGGGCCGTTAGACGGTTCGGGGGTTCTTGAATATTCAGCGTGGAAATTTTGATAGGGTTTTTGCTGACTGTATAAGTCATCTTACTATATTCTGCTATTAGTCAGTGGGCCTCTCTTTGCTAAAAACCTAGTTCATTCTTACGTTTGTCTTTTCTTCTTACCTCACCGTTATTATTTGTTGGGGGCTTGTATCCAACTTTTGGGGTCTTTTCTCTGGAGGCAAGAAAGGTCTATCTTTTCCCTTCTAGGGTTAGTTAGTTCTCCGGCTGGCGCGAGACGTCTAGAACCAACGTAGGTACGTTCCCCGGCTGCTGCTATTTGTGGTGCTAGGATTAGGTATATGGTCAGCCTAGTTACCACTGCCCTATAAGCTGGTTTTTTGTGTTTGCAGACTTGGTTATAACTTCTGAGACCCTCTGCCATTGGGGTCATAACAGTATGCCAGGCCGAAGGTGAATGTTTAATGCATTGCAGAAGTGGGATAATAAGAAAGGAAATTCTGAGTTGTTTTTTTTTTCCTCTTTCTTCCTCCCCTTTACCTCTGAGTGGCTTGAGCTTGCTGCAGACATGAATGTCCAGACTTTGATTACTAGTGTGGATCAGCTTGCTGCTCGTGTGCAGGGCATTCAAGATTTTGTTTCCAGTAGTCCTATGTCTGAACCTAAAATACCTATTCCTGAACTGTTCTCTGGAGACCGATTTAAGTTTAGGAATTTCAGGAATAATTGTAAATTGTTTCTATCTCTGAGACCCCGTTCGTCTGGAGACTCAGCTCAGCAAGTTAAAATTGTTATCTCTTTCTTGCGGGGCGACCCTCAGGATTGGGCTTTCTCGTTAGCGCCAGGAGATCCGGCATTGGCAAATATTGATGCGTTTTTTCTGGCGCTCGGGTTGCTTTATGAGGAACCCAATCTTGAAATTCAGGCAGAAAAAGCCTTGCTGGCTATCTCTCAGGGCCAAAAATTTCGGAAATGGTCCGTGCTTACTCAGTGGAATGAGTGTGCTCTGGCCGCAAATTTCAGAAATGGCCTTTCTGAAGCCATTAAGAATGTGATGGTGGGTTTCTCCATTCCTACAAGTCTGAATGATTCCATGGCGCTGGCTATTCAAATTGACCGGCGTTTGCGGGAGCGCAAAGCCGCTAATCCTCTGGTGGTGTTGTCTGAACAAACACCTGATTTAATGCAATGTGGTAGAATTCAGACTAGAAATGAACGGAAAAATCATAGACGTCAGAATGGGTTGTGTTTTTACTGTGGTGATTCAACACATGTTATATCAGCATGCTCTAAACGCCTAACAAGGGTTGTTAGTCCTGTCGCCATTGGTAATTTGCAACCTAAATTTATTTTGTCTGTGACTTTGATTTGCTCATTGTCTTCCTACCCTGTTATGGCGTTTGTGGATTCAGGTGCTGCCCTGAGTCTTATGGATCTGTCATTTGCCAAGCGCTGTGGTTTTGTTCTTGAGCCGTTGGTAAATCCTATCCCTCTTAGAGGTATTGATGCTACGCCATTGGCGGAAAATAAGCTGCAGTTTTGGACACAGGTAACCATGTGCATGACTCCTGAACATCGGGAGGTGATTCGTTTTCTTGTTCTGCATAAAATGCATGATTTGGTCGTTTTGGGTCTGTCATGGTTACAGACCCATAATCCAGTCTTGGATTGGAAGGCAATGTCTGTGTCAAGTTGGGGCTGTCAGGGAATTCATGGTGATTCCCCGCCGGTGTCTATTGCTTCCTCTACTCCTTCAGAAGTTCCTGAGTATTTGTCTGATTATCAGGATGTATTCAGCGAGTCCAGGTCCAGTGCTCTTCCTCCTCATAGGGACTGTGACTGCGCTATAGATTTGATTCCAGGTAGTAAATTTCCTAAGGGAAGATTATTTAATCTGTCTGTACCTCAGCATACCGCAATGCGTTCGTACATCAAGGAGTCTCTGGAGAAGGGGCATATCCGTCCATCCTCTTCCCCTCTTGGTGCGGGATTCTTTTTTGTGGCCAAGAAGGACGGATCTTTGAGACCTTGTATAGACTATCGGCTTCTGAATAAAATCACTGTTAAATTTCAGTATCCTTTGCCTCTGTTGTCGGACTTGTTTGCCCGGATTAAGGGTGCCAAGTGATTCACCAAGATAGATCTTCGTGGTGCGTACAACCTTGTGCGCATTAAGCAAGGAGATGAATGGAAAACTGCATTTAATATGCCCGAAGGTCATTTTGAGTACTTGGTGATGCCTTTTGGGCTCTCTAATGCTCCTTCAGTGTTTCAGTCCTTTATGCATGATGTCTTCCGGAAGTATCTGGATAAATTTATGATTGTTTATCTGGATGATATTCTGTTTTTTTCTGATGATTGGGACTCCCATGTAAAGCAGGTCAGGATGGTGTTTCAGGTTTTGCGTGAGAATGCTTTGTTTGTTAAGGGCTCAAAGTGTCTCTTTGGAGTACAGAAGGTTCCCTTTTTGGGTTTTATTTTTTCCCCTTCTGCGGTGGAGATGGACCCAGTCAAGGTCCGAGCTATTCATGATTGGACTCAACCCACGTCAGTTAAGAGTCTTCAGAAGTTCTTGGGTTTTGCTAACTTCTACCGTCGTTTTATCGCTAACTTTTCTAGCGTTGTTAAACCTTTGACGGATATGACTAAGAAAGGTTCTGATTGTGCTAACTGGGCTCCTGCAGCCGTGGAAGCTTTCCAAGAGCTGAAGCGCCGGTTTACTTCGGCGCCTGTTTTGTGCCAGCCTGATGTCTCACTTCCCTTTCAGGTTGAAGTGGATGCTTCTGAGATCGGGGCAGGGGCCGTTTTGTCGCAGAGAGGCCCTGGTTGCTCTGTAATGAGACCATGTGAATTTTTTTCTAGGAAGTTTTCGCCTGCTGAGCAGAATTATGATGTTGGCAATCGGGAGTTGTTGGCCATGAAGTGGGCATTTGAGGAGTGGCGTCATTGGCTCGAGGGTGCTAAGCATCGTGTGGTGGTCTTGACTGATCACAAAAATCTGATGTATCTCGAGTCTGCTAAACGCCTGAATCCTAGACAGGCCCGTTGGTCATTGTTTTTCTCCCGTTTTGACTTTGTGGTCTCGTATTTACCAGGTTCAAAGAATGTGAAGGCTGATGCTCTTTCAAGGAGCTTTGTGCCTGACTCTCCTGGAGTCTCAGAGCCAGCTGGTATTCTTAAAGAGGGAGTAATCTTGTCAGCCATCTCTCCGGATTTGCGACGTGTGTTGCAGAGATTTCAGGCTGGTAGACCTGACTCTTGTCCTCATGACAGACTGTTTGTTCCTGATAAATGGACCAGCAGAGTCATTTCCGAGGTTCATTCCTCGGTGTTGGCAGGGCATCCGGGGATTTTTGGCACCAGAGATTTGGTGGCTAGGTCCTTTTGGTGGCCTTCCTTGTCACGGGATGTGCGGTCATTTGTGCAGTCCTGTGGGACTTGTGCTCGAGCTAAGCCTTGCTGTTCTCGTGCCAGCGGGTTGCTCTTGCCCTTGCCTGTCCCGAAGAGGCCTTGGACACACATTTCCATGGATTTCATTTCGGATCTTCCGGTGTCTCAGGGCATGTCTGTCATCTGGGTGGTATGTGATCGCTTTTCCAAGATGGTCCATTTGGTGTCTTTGCCTAAGCTGCCTTCCTCTTCCGATCTGGTTCCTTTATTCTTTCAAAATGTGGTTCGTTTGCACGGCATTCCTGAGAATATCGTGTCTGACAGAGGATCCCAGTTTGTTTCCAGGTTCTGGCGATCTTTTTGTGCTAAGATGGGCATTGATTTGTCGTTTTCATCTGCCTTTCATCCTCAGACTAATGGCCAAACGGAGCGAACAAATCAGACACTGGAGGCTTATTTGAGGTGTTTTGTTTCTGCAGATCAGGATGATTGGGTGACCTTCTTGCCATTGGCTGAGTTTGCCCTTAATAATCGGGCTAGTTCCGCTACTTTGGTTTCGCCATTTTTCTGCAACTCTGGTTTTCATCCTCGTTTTTCCTCGGGACATGTTGAGCCCTCTGACTGTCCTGGGGTAGATTCTGTGGTGG
This sequence comes from Ranitomeya variabilis, assembly GCF_051348905.1. NCBI lineage: Eukaryota > Metazoa > Chordata > Amphibia > Anura > Dendrobatidae > Ranitomeya > Ranitomeya variabilis. The sequence continues at coordinate 1,104,043,921 of NC_135232.1, read as the reverse complement.
ATAGGTTGCAGCGGATCTGGAATCATGTGGTGGACAACTTAAAGTTGTCACAGGAGAAGGCTCAGCGTTTTGCCAACCGCCGCCGCGGTGTGGGTCCCCGACTTCGCGTTGGGGATTTGGTGTGGCTGTCTTCTCGGTTTGTTCCTATGAAGGTCTCCTCAGCTAAATTTAAGCCTCGCTTCATCGGTCCTTATAAGATTTTAGAAATCCTTAATCCAGTGTCCTTTCGCTTGGATCTTCCGGTGTCGTTTGCCATTCATAACGTGTTCCATAGGTCTTTGTTGCGGCGCTACGTTGTGCCTGTGGTTCCTTCTGTTGAGCCTCCTGCTCCGGTGTTGGTTGAGGGCGAGTTGGAGTACGTGGTGGAGAAGATCTTGGATTCTCGTCTCTCCAGACGGAGGCTTCAGTATCTGGTCAAGTGGAAGGGCTATGGTCAGGAGGATAATTCCTGGGTGGTCGCCTCTGATGTTCATGCGGCCGATTTGGTTCGTGCCTTTCACACTGCTCATCCTGATCGTCCTGGTGGTCTTGGTGAGGGTTCGGTGACCCCTCCTTAAGGGGGGGTACTGTTGTGAATTGGATTTTTTGGCTCCCTCTTGTGGTCACTAGCGACATGACACTTTGAGTTTCTTTCCTCAGCTTGGTACCCACCTGGCTCGTTAGTCCAGGGGTGTTGCTATTTAAGCTTCCTGGATTTTCAGTCTGGTGCCTGGCATCGTTGTAATCAGTTCCTTTCTGTTTGCTCCTGTCTGCTGGTCCTGGTTCTTGCAAAATAAGCTAAGTCCTGCTTCCTTGTTTTTTGGTTATTTGCATTGCTCTTATTTTTTGTCCAGCTTGCACTAAATGTGATTCCTGATTTTGCTGGAAGCTCTAGGGGGCTGATATTCTCCCCCGGGCCGTTAGACGGTTCGGGGGTTCTTGAATATTCAGCGTGGAAATTTTCATAGGGTTTTTGCTGACCGTATAAGTCATCTTACTATATTCTGCTATTAGTCAGTGGGCCTCTCTTTGCTAAAAACCTAGTTCATTCTTACGTTTGTCTTTTCTTCTTACCTCACCGTTATTATTTGTTGGGGGCTTGTATCCAACTTTTGGGGTCTTTTCTCTGGAGGCAAGAGAGGTCTATCTTTTCCCTTCTAGGGTTAGTTAGTTCTCCGGCTGGCGCGAGACGTCTAGAACCAACGTAGGTACGTTCCCCGGCTGCTGCTATTTGTGGCGCTAGGATTAGGTATACGGTCAGCCTAGTTACCACTGCCCTATGAGCTGGTTTTTTGTGTTTGCAGACTTGGTTATAACTTCTGAGACCCTCTGCCATTGGGGTCATAACAGGGTTCCAAGAACCGTATCTTCACAAAGAGTCCTTCTTGTATGTAAAACCAGTAAGAAGCACCTTTAAGAAGGTGCAAACTATTTACAAGGAGTTTGTATCATGCACTGTTCATGATTCCAGCAGTTTTTGGGAACTTGTGCAAAAATTAGAAAACAAACCAAACAGCAATAGGGATCCCGGGTCAACAAAGGGATCCCTTTAAGAGTTAACCCTGGACGGGTTTTAGCAGCAACATAGCAGAAAACAAACATTTTGAAGAACTATTTACATGTTATGGATCAGTAGAGTCTTACTCTGATGCTGGCGGTGCAGGGGATGGCCTCTGGTCCCCGGCCGATGCAATGTCAGTACCGGCGGTTGGTCCCTCAGGTGCCGTCAGATCACCCGGTGTCTGGATTTGAAGGCTAACCCTGCTTGCAAGTTCAGTAGCCGCTACAAGGCGTACGGTGGTGATAGTAACAAGATCTGGCAAATCTGGATCAGTCATGGTCGGGGCAACAGATGGCGCCCCCTCAGGCTCACACCGTCGGACATTCCGGGCGCACCATCCTTGTGCATTCCGATGACGGGTGTAAGTCACCTGATCCCCTTTTTGCATTGGATCCCCATCTCGGCTGCAGCAGGGAGTTTTCACGTTGTAACTAGTAACAAAGACATCAGTTGGTATCCCCGGTTCCTGTATGGAGCCCCATCCCCTCTTCGGGTGGTAGGCCAGCACAGTTCCCCGCTTTACCACGTCTTTCCTGCCGTGCGCAGACTTCCTACGTTGTGTATCCTGTTGTTCGGTCTCGTCGCGATTTTTCCAGTGTTGGATCAAACATTGCTTATACTGTTCCCAGGTAAGTACAGCAAGGGTGAGGCCATCTCCCGGAGCCCCATCCGGCTCAATCCAGGGGGTGTCCCACCGGAGGATCACCCCGTCGGGGCCCACATCTATGGGTTCTCCCATCTTGGTCGGCAGTGGCGGTACCAGCCTCCCCATTAGGTCGGGGGTGAGGACCACCCGCTCAACCGTGAATAAGCGGTTACTGCTGGGGTGAGGGTCAGTCGCGGGAGCAGGATCGTGCGGGGAAGCAGGAGCGCCTTCCATACCTGCGCCTGATGTGATTCCACCGATGTCGATCCGGTCCATTAACGAGGACGCTGGAATCGGCTGCAGCCCGGACCGCCGCTCCTTCTCGGCGGCCTCCGAATGCAGCTCCGCTCCCCATGGCTCCTCCTCTGCTGGCTCCGAGGTCGGGATAGGTGGTCTCAGCTCCTCCGCTGGCGGTTCCAAGAAGTTCAGACTCTTCCGCTGCGGCGGCCGCGGGTCCGCCTCTGATGGGTGAGGGCAAGCCGGGATCACTTCGTCGTCCTTCGGGCACTTGCTGGTCATCATCGCTGTCCGACATTCGGTGGCAATGCATGCACCGGGCTCCGCCATTTCTCCGGGGTCGAGCTCCCTCTTCACCTCTTTCCCGCCGTTGCAAATCAGGGGGCGGTTCTCCTCTACTGCTGGGCAGGTCGTCATCTCGCAGCAGGAGTCGGAGGGGGCGGTCGCTACTTTTGGCGCCGCTTTGGTAGTCTCCTCCCATGGCACGCCCTCCTTCTTCCTCTGCGCTCCCCGTGGCGCTGCAATGTCGGCGGTTTTGGCGGGAACTTCTGGCGGCAAGTGGCAACACACAGTCCTTGTAATAAAGCACAGTCCAAGCACGATAAATCACAGTTCCAAGGCACACATGACCTGATTCTTCAGGCTTAAGTAGATCCTGTTCGTGACGCCAAAATGGAGCGCCCCCACTGCCGCAGGGCCGAGGGGCACCCCGGGTTCCCGGGCCTCTGAGTCTCTGTTCTGGGGTTGTCACGGTGGCTAGACCCGGTCCGTGACCCTGCCTGCCAGGGGGACATCCGGTGAAAGGGTGGTAAATGGTGGTGTAGTTGTGAAGTACCGGTCGCAGTAAATAACGAGGACACCAGGTTGCAGTCTCTTTACCTCTTTACTGAAGATCTCTGGGTCCTCAGTCCGGAATACGCTTAACCAGGCTGCGCAAGTCCGGCCGGTCCAATGGCACCTCCAGAGTTCTCTTTGCAGGTGGAAATCTGTGCCTTCCTGCTAGCGCTATGTGTTGTTGTCCTCCCCTGCTGTGCTTACGGAAAGTCCCCACAACTGTTATGTCTGTTTCTCGTGTTCCCTCACAACTCGATTAGATGATGTTCTGCTAATCCGTCCCTCCCGGTGTTATGGTTGGGACGCACCCGTATGACGGGTAGGCTCGGAGCTCTTCCGGGACCCTAGAGTCGCCCCTCTCCACAGGTTGCCCCCTATGTCTTCTTAGGTGATTTAGGTGAGACAGCCCGCCTATGACTGACTGTCCTGCCGTTGGTTTGAAGTATTGCCTGAAGCTATATATAGAAATACTTCCTCGGCGTTCCGGCCGCCGGCTGTGCGCCTCAGTAGGATGTTGCCTCAGTCTTACAGCACGACTCCTACTGGTATTCTCCTTCTTGCTTTGATCTCGTTTCTCACTCAGCACAATATTTCTCGCTTCTGATCCTTTCTTAGGGCACCGCCGCTATGCTGAGCAGGCACGGTCCCATGACGTTTTCTCTCATTGCCAGGCCTCTGTCAGGGTCCCAAACCTGACAGGGAACCTACCGAATCTTCCCCCACAACACCCTCTGCCACAAGGTGTTGCCTGGTTCCAACCCAGTCAGCTTTCTCAACTAACTTCCTGCCTGACCCCCAGTTTACCCACACGGTGAGGAGTGGCCTAATAAATAGCACCCTTAGCTCCCCCTGGAGGCCTGACTATGAAATGTATTGGTGTATGTGATACCTGGTCAGATGAACTCCTTCAGTGCCATCAGACGTACCATAGCTCGCCTTAGCGGCAGAACTTCAGTACTGCAACGACCTGGACTCTGGGGGGCTGCACTTACGGGATAGTCCCCACAACTGTTGTGTCTGTTTCTCGTGTTCCCTCACAACTCGATTATGATGTTCTTCTTCGTCCCCCAGATGCTATGGCTAGGACGCACCCGTATGACGGGTAGGCTCGAAGCTCTTCCTGGACCCTAGTGTCTCCCCTCTCCTGTTGTTGCCCCCTGTGTCTTCTTAGGTGAATTGAGTGAGACAGCCCGCCTATAACTGACTGTCCTGCCGTAGGTTTGATGTATTGCCTGGAGCTTAATACTTCCTCGGCGTTCCGGCCACCGGTTACGCGCCTCAGTAGGATGTTGCCTCGTCTTACAGCACGACTCCTACTGGTGTTTCTCCTTGTTGCGTTTATCTCGTTTCTCACTCAGCACAATGGACCTCGCTTCTTGTCCTTTCTTTGGGTACCGCCGCGATGAAGTGCAGGCGCAGTCCCGTAACGTTCTCTCTGTTCGCTAGGCCTCTGTCAGGATCCCACCCCTGACAGGGACCCCCCTGAGTCTCTCCATGCAAAACACCCTCTGCCACAGGGTGTTGCCTGTTAAATTCCCAGTCAGCTTCTCTTCTAACTTCCTATCTAACCCCCAGTTTTACCAGATTGTGAGGAGTGGCCTAATACATAGCACCCTTAGCTCCCCCTGGAGGCCAGACTGTGAAATGCATTGGTGTCTGTGATACCTGGTCAGGTGAACTCCTTCAGTGCCATCAGACGTACCATAGCCCCCCTTAGCGGCGGAGCATCAGTACTGCAACGACCAGGACTCTGGGGCGCTGCAATGGCTCCCACAGTAGCCTTCAAGCTGTATAATGGCCCCAGTATTAGCTCCCACACTCCCACACAGTAGCCCCCACATCGTATTATGGCCCCCAAGGTAGGCCCCAAACTTTATATTTGCCCCCACAGTAGCACCCACATTGTATGATGGCCTCCAAGGTAGGCCCCAAACTGTATAATGGCCCCCGCATTAGCTTGAACGTTGTATAATGGCCTCTGCATAACCCCCCATGCTGAATAATGGCCACTGCATTAGCTACCATGCTGTATATTGGCCCCACATTAGCTTCCATGCTGTATAATGGCCCCCACATTAGCTTCCATGCTGTATGATGGCTCCCGCATTAGCTTCCACGCTGTATAATGGCCCCACGTTAGCTTCCACGCTGTTTAATGGTACCACATTTGCTCCCATGCTGTATAATGGCTCCTGCCCTAGCTCCCATGATGTATAGGAGCCCCCCACAGAAGTCCTTATAGTGTATCAGGGGACCCCTCACAGTACTCCCTACAATGTATGAGGGGGCATCCCACAGTAGCCTCCCACACTGTATGAGGGTCCCCCATTCTTTATGATGCCCCCACAGTCCCACCACATGTTTTAAACTAAATTAAAAAAACATCCTACACTCACCTAATCCAAGATCCTGATGAGTTCACCCCGTAAAAGGCTGGAAGACCAACGAACTGTCATCGCACGCACCGGACATCGGAGTCCCGGCGCAGCGCGATGACGTTACCGTGCTGCGACTCTGGAGTCCTGTACCTACGCCGACGCATCACCTGCTGTTCTGTAGACCACAGGCTTAAAGCAACCTGCGGTATACAGAATAGAGACGATGTCTTCCAGCTCTACTGTGGAGACGGCTTCGCACGCCAATATAGTTAACAGTAGCAGTAGCTCCAGGTGGGCCCCTCCAGTGAACTTATCTCTAATTTCCTCTTGCTTATTATGCCCTCATTTTAATTGTTTTTCTACTCTTCAATGTGTGAATTATAAAAACTCCAGTGAAAGGTCCTCTTTAAATGAGAAAATTGTGAAAGGTATGTTGATGGAAACAAACGATGTACTGCTCAAGGTTATTGTGACCATGCAACAAAACTCGTAGAAGAAGAAAAACAATCACAGCAGGATAGATAAGAAAAAAACAGAAAGCGAGGAAGTTTCAAATTGGACTCAGATAGTTTCAGGTATATTTGTATAATTTACACGCAGCTCGCGGAGTGACCGGTACTAAATGGCCGGCCAAATCCTACGCTAAAAACAGAGATAAAAGATAATGAGTTGATATATACAATAATTGAATTTCCAAGAGAGAAGCTAAAAGTTTCCATTTAAAGTGAAGATTGAACTTCATTTACTGGGAGTTGAAAGGATTTTCTGAGTTCCTACTGAGATAGTAAATCGGGAAATGTACCCATGTATATACAAAAGCTAATATAGAAAGAGATCTCATCACAGATTTTATGTCGTGGAGACAAAACAGGGATTACAATTATAGGGGACTTAATCGCTATTGAGGAAGGAATACATGTTTAGAATAGATAATGGTTTTATTAATTTTTGAAGAAAGCAAATAAAATCTGGGAATTTAAGTTTATTATATTGGTAACTTATAGGGTTAAGGCCCCCATACATATTAGATGTATGGGGGCACCCACAGATTGATTGTTAGGCGTGGTGCTCATTGGCTTTATACAGGGGCTTAACAATCACTGTTGCAGACGGTATGACCATAACCGGGCCCATGCAGGAGGGGGGCCCAGCTTTTTCAGTTGGATGTGTGTCCAAGGACACACATTCAGTTGAAATGTATTGCAGCTCATGGACCCGCCAGATTCCTGCATCGCACTACACGCTGCCGGATAATTAGAGGCCGGCAGCTGATGTCAGCATGCAAATCACTGGTAGCGCATGGCATTGATGTCACTTGCACACTGAAGTTAGCTGCCGGCTTCTGCTCCGGCTATAGAGGCGGATGTCAAATGTTGTGGGAGTGGGGGAAGGTGAGAAGAATTTTTTTTAATGTATTTGTTGGTGAAGAGCCGCAGAACAGTGACATTATTACTGGAAGAAGCTCAGGATGGGGCACATTATACAAGGATGCAGGACATATAATACTGGAAATGGCCCAGGATGGGAGACATTATACCAAGAAGGGGCCCAGGATGGAAGATATTATACCAGGGAAGAGAGACATTATGCCAAGGATGGGCCTAAGATGGAGGCTTTATGACAGGATGGGGGACATATGTTACTGGAAGGGGCCCAGGATGGTGGATATTATACCTGGTGTGAGGCAGTAACCCCTGTCACAGCTAGGGGGTGCCAATTGTGCTCTCCAGAATGCATACAGGGGTGTAGTGAGGCCATGAGGGTGTATTACAGTCACAGGTGTAACTATGATTAGAATGGTGAAGCAGTGACTGATTAAAAGCCCTGTAGTAGAGGGGGGGGGTGTCAGTGTTGTTCTTGGAAGCAGACAGAGCAGTTGTCTGCAGAGTACTCCCTGTGTGAAGCAACACAGGGGCAAGAGGAACCAAAGAGACTGACCCCCTGCGTCTTGGGCTGTCTTATGTTTACCCAGCTGAAGTCCAGAGGATCTAGCTTTGGTGTACGGCATGAGTAAAGAGACTTGGTACCGGCATGCTGTCGCCCAGGGAAACTGGACAAAGGAAAGTCTGGCCTGTTTAGGGACTGCAAACTAAAGCCATATACTATGTATTTCTAATGGACTGTGTGAAGAAGCCGTGTACTGTGTATTTCTAATGGACTGTGTGAAGGAACACATTAAAGGAACATTTTGTTTGAACTTGCTTGGGTCACTGCCGTTTCACTGCGTACAGTGCTACCACTGCATCACACAGGAAAGAGAGACATTATACCAGGAAAGGGCCTAAGATGTAGACTTTATACCAGGATGGGGGACATTATTAGTGGGAGGGGCCCAGGATAGAGGATATTATACCAGGAAAGAGAGACATTATACCAGGAAGGGGTCTAAGATGGAGACTTTATACCAGGATGTGGGACATTATAAGTGGGCGGGGCCTAAGATGGAGGATATAATGTCAGGAAAAGGCCCAGGATGAAGGACATTATACCTGGAAGGGGTCCAGGATAGGGGACGTTATTACAGAAAAGGGCCAGGATCAGGGACATTGTTACATGAGAGGGGGAACACATATCTATTTACATTATCTAGAATGCTACAAGGGCCCATACATCAGATTTGCATGCAGGTCAGGGGCCCAGGTCCAAATTTTGCTCTGGGGCCCATTGGACTCTAGTTACGCAGTGGAGCATTTAGGATTTCAGACTGCTGACTGCATTGTTTTGGAGATAAGCTGCCAGCTGACATGTCATTCGGTGGCTTTTTAGACAACACAATATAGCTTGGCTGAGCAAGCGCTCCTGTGTATGGGAGAATAGGCCGACATGACTGTCGGATGAACAATCAATCAGGGCATTTTTTGGCCGACAGCTATCTACAGCTTTAGTTTAGTACCATCTCTAGGTATTGGTATAATCTCTCCTGATTGGGTCCACCAAAGACAAGCTATGAAAACAGCCATGCTCAGCTGGTCCATGAAGCTTGCATAACTCCCATATAAATAAATGGCAGATACAGAAACAGAAAGCGCAATGAGCTAGGCTTATTAGTCAATTCCAGAGTTACATCAACAGAGCTCACTTTGCTATGCTGTAGCTTCTATTCATTTCTATTGGTGTTATGCAAACAGCATAGCGCAGCTGCACTTGGCTGTTTCCGTAACCTTACCTTTGGTGGCCAGAACCTAAAAGCAGTTATTCCTTTCTAGGACATGAAAGGCAGAGATGATGATAACCCTTTAACGGGAACCTGTCACCTGAATTTGGCGGGACCTTTTTTCGGTCCGATGGGCGGTGTTTTCGGGTGTTTTATTTACCCCTTTCTATCCCACTGGCCGCACGCTGGCTGCAATATTGCCTTGAAGTCGATTAGCTTTCCTCCGTAGAATACGCCTGCGCAAGGCAATCTTGCCTTGCGCACGCGCAGTATGCTTTGCCCAACTGCGGGCAAAGCCGAAAAGCATTAGTGCGCATGCGCCGGCGCAATATGTCCCGGAACACAGCTAAATACTTCCGGGACATAGTGCATCGGCGCATGCGCACTAATAGGCTTTTTCCATGAATCAGAGGTGGGAGGCAGGACTTAGAGGTCTAGTCTAAGACTGGATGAGGAACTCAGGTCTCTTTGATTTCTTCACAAGTCCTGGCAGCATTTAAACAACTTTTTACATGAAAATACATAAATCTCTAAATTCAGCTGCTCCTCCCTCTGTCCAATGCTGCCATTAAGTAAAATAGCACAGGAGTCATGACCCAATGAAGTGGCACTGAGTTCTTAATGAGAGAAAGAGGAGTGAAGAGAGCACCAGCTAGATGGTCAAATGGGTAAGTCATGTAACTATCGCCACCTTGGGAGACTGGACACAACGACTAATGGCCGCTTGTACCTCTTACTTCTCCTCCATAGAATTTCATAAACACCAACTGTCATGTCCTATCTCAGTAATGTGGAAATCTGTCTTCATTGAATACAGATTTTACCCAGGTATTGACAGTGAGAGATCAGCCCAGGAGGAAAAAGTAGCACATTTAGATGATGAGATATATTATAAAATTTCTTGTTTTCATGTATACCATTGATTTATGAAAAAAAATTAGAAATACAGATACTTTTTAATGATTTTACATCTTCCTGATAACACAGACAAGTTACATTTTTACATGACTAAAATCCCTATAGAACCTTATAAGGATTAGCGCGGTCTATATTTCAATAAGTATCCGAGTATTTACCAGTCTTTTCAGTGACTCAGTTTCTCTTTTACTTTTATTTTTTTAAAACGTATTATTATTACGTAGCTTGATATAGTATAATACCATAATCATGAGGATTATATTCCGAGAGAAGGAGCATTATTATATCAATATTCACTAGCTGAAATGCTGGCACTTAAGCATAAATTTAATTCTTTAAAATCTATTTCTTTTGGTGCAAAAGCTTGTTCAGCTGACAGCTATTTTTCACAACCTCCATATCTGCACATGCATCTCGCCCCAGTTTTCATGAGTTCACAGTGGCCATGGGGGAAGTGAACCACTAGCAAATACTCCTGTCAATGGCAATCTCCTCGGAAAGCAAAAAAATTGCTGGTTAAATAGTAATGAGCAAATCTTCCGGAATTCTATTAGATGGATCTGCTGAAATTTTGGCCAGGAAATTCCATTCAGATGAAATGTGTTTTCTGTGAATCAAATGTGTCTTGTAATCCCCTGAAGTCTTTACAGATCCGAGAGCGTAATAAATGTACTGCAGGATAACAAAGATGATAAAAAATTTACCTGTTCAGCCATGTAGTCTATCCCTGGTGAATTCTCCCATCATGGAATCTTCATACCCTCTGTGTTGACTAAGCCTCAAAATGTAAAGAGGTCAAGTATCAGTCACAAAGGCCTCATATCATGGGCATCATGACTTTTTGATGCTTATGCAGAACAATGAGGCCAAAGATGCATTGACGTGATGGGAGATGACTCTCGAAAACGAGGTGGGAAATTTTGTTTTAAACACCTTTCATTGTCTGAAATTTGGATTTGCCTGAACTTTGATAAATACTAAGTAAATTTGATGAGTTTAGAATCCATTCTCTTTAGAATCACTCTCTTTATCTTTAGTGTTGAAATTCAACATGTTTGATCCTTTTTTTTCACATCATGATCTGTAAAGGAAGAGCCGAAAACAGGCTCGGACTGAGCCGCCGGAGAAAAGGTAAATCTACCGGTGGGCCCCTCTCCATGAACAGCAGTCGGCACTATACACTTAATTCATTACGTACAAATTCGGCATCTCATCATTTATTTAATAAACTATGCAGTATACTATTACATAGGAGCAGAGGTAAATTTGTGAATGAGCTTAATGGAATATTTAATGACGGACAGAGTGAATGACGGACTCTTGGCATCTCAGTCCGACAGCAGCTGGAAAACCCTTCTACACATACCAAAGTTGGCTGGTCTCATTGAAATCGGCTAGTTTGGGCTGACTTTTCTCCAATATGTATGGAGACCTTTGAACAAAAGTCAATGCAATTTGAAGGACTTCATTGTCACCTTAGATGAGACTGATCGTACCCGCATAAAAATTGTTTTCTGGTTTATGAAACACATTTTCCACACCCTATTAAAAGTACTAGATGCTAATGGAGGGGAGTATTCCATTCAAGATCTCCATGAAATAGCTGGAGTGTAAAGCATTGCAGTGCCTCTCTGGAGGACTCAACATCTTTACGCATTACATGTGTAGTCTATAGATTTTAAAAAGGCACCATGTGATGCGTGATTTCACTTAAGGAGGCGCTGAGGATGAATTAATTACAATCATCCATATATGAGCCTAAAAAGTGCATGAAACATCTATCCCAAGGTCATCAATAAGTAATATGAAAGAATCATATATACATAGTGTCAGCCTCGGAATTTAGGTCACTTGTTCCCCCGCTCTGTCAATTGTACAGGATCTGGTATGAATTTCCTAAGTTCCATGTGACTGGTCTAAAGATGAAATTTTGTTCCAGGTTTGGTATTGGAAGAAGGTAATGCTATTACTTCAAGAAGCTGAGCGGTGAAATAAATATCCCTGACACTACCGTCACGGTGGCGCTCATTTAGCTTAAAAAAGATGTATAGATGTTGTCCAATTATTTATAGGACAGACAGTGTTATGGATCGAGTGTGCTCCACAGATTATATCAGTGAGAGAATCGGGTGACTATGAAAAATGATTCCTAAAAACATAGCTAAAAATACTCCGGCTGTGTATCATTGACGTAAAAATGGGACATAGCTTATCTCCCATTTCTAAAGCATCTGTGGGTAGTATCTCCTGTAGAGACCATCATTACACAATTCTCCTGTAATGTACTGTGAATGAGGAAAGGGAGGTTGGTTGGCAAGAAATAAGGTTGCCGCTGAGGGGTAACTTACATATGATGCCAACAATATTCCAGAACATAACTTTGTAGTTTTTTTTCCAGTATATTCCATTAGAATGGACCATCAAACTATGGGCTCCCAATGATGAGTAGAATAAAGGACCAGTATTTAATGCGAACCTTTCACTACAATATTTAGGGCAGGGATAACACAAATTCCACCCAAAAATTTGGCAGTCTAGCTGGTTAGGTGTATTCCAGAATAAAATCCCCAATATGTCAATATCAATGTTGGTACCTAAGTACGAATGTGGATGCTTTGCCTGGTCATACGTCTCAGCCCAGTGAACATTCTTGAGCTGTAGTATCACACATATGGACATGACCGCACTTCTTCATTCTACTGATTGTTGTGGTCCCCTACTAGACATGCATTGCTGGCTTATCCATTATGACAGCACCTGTAACCAAGCCCATTCATTTCTATGGGACAGAAAATGATTGCATTAGTCTTCAGATCTACCTTGTTTACCATTATGATCTACATAGTTAAGGTGAAAGTAATTTTAAAAAATGATAGATACAGCTACCAAAATGTTATCAGCTTGGCCATACATTTAGATAATTTTCAGAAGTCCTTTAAAGAGGATCTGTCACTTTCTCAAAAAAATAAGTTAAATACCTTGTAAAAATCCCTGTGCTCCCCTGATTCTGACACTTTTTTCCATTTTCCTCTGCATCACTCCATTGCAGACATATTCAGATTTGGTTCTTCTGAAGCGTGGCATGTGAAATCTCTGCTCGTAGTGGAACTGAGCATTTCTTCAGAGTCTTCTCTGGGGCTGTGCGCTTTCTCTCCTCCTTCACAGAGGCTGCCAATTACGGCTCAGATGTGTCTGAGATAGATAGACTGCTAGATCAGCTGCCGAGCTGTGATTCGCAGCGTCTGGGAGGGAGGGATGAAAGCACACGTCGCCAGAGAAGACTCTGAAGAATCTTCGAAACGGAAGAAAATCCAAGTTTATGAATGCGAGAAAATAATCGGATTCTGAACGGAGCCAGAGAACAGCATCCGATTATTACGGATACATTGCAGTTTTGTAACATAGGAAACTGTAAATGATTAATAGCTATAAAAAAATGTATTGTTTACGGGTGACAAGTGAGAAAAAAAATTGTCCCACTTTTCTGGATGACAACGGGATCGATTTTTTTTTTATACTGCCATGTGACCCTAGCCTTAAGAGCAGTGTGTTTGATACCCTGTGGAGAGGCTAACAGCACAGTCACATGCACAAATTTACTTTTTTTTATTATTAAAGGGGATAATTAAAGTCCTTTTACTTCCTACCCACAGGATGGATGATACATATTGATTACCATGGATTCAACTGATTCCAAGAACAGAAGTCTCAAAGTGTGTATGGAGCAGTAGTGAGCGCGTGTGACTACTACTCCATTCACTTCCATGTGACTGATGGAATGGCTCTCTCTATCAGTCCTATAGAAGTGAATGTAAATGTGATTAAACATGTTCATCATCAATCTAACCACCCAAGGACCTTTGAGAATGATCTATGCTTTGCTATTTTGTGGGAAGCAGGAGAAGATGGAGCCTCGTAGCAAATCCTTTTTTTCCCTACTCCTTAACTTTCACCTTTGGAAGTTTTATTTCACTGCCCATGACTTGCAGCCATATCGTTTCATATCTTGTACAATAATAGTGTGAGGCTTTAAATGAATGTATCACCGGGGTTATTCCAGGCTGGAAAATCTGTGATCATTTCTTTAATTGCTATATCCAGACTCTCAGCGTGACGGATCTCCACCCCCACATCAGCCGCGCTCCGGCAATATCGCTCATTGTTACAATTGAGATGTATTATACATTGCTGTTTTCTAGCAGTGGGAAGCTGAGGAATGAACTCCGCACGGATATTAACTGAGCGTTATTTTACAAGTTAAGTGATATTAATGCCAAAACAAACACAATATGGTTCCTTCCCACATCTTTCTCATCTAATCATTTTCTCTTTGCTTTAATTGCATTTTTTAAGGGCTTGAAACTCAATTATTATTAATAATAGAAAATTAAAATAAAAAAAAAACTTTTGTGCTTCTTGATATTTTGCTAGAGAAAACGCCAGGGAATTTCATAACTAATATTTCCAAAAAGTTATTGGTATTGAATTGGCCCCTGAAGGCTGCTTCGGGGGGTCCCAGGGTTGGACACAGTATGGGTGCACTGATATGTGGCATTGTGTTAGCTTTTTACTACAGCAACCATCACTTTGTCGGCTTCAATTTTTCAGTAAATCGTTGGAATAAAACAAACACAAACAGTGCAGCCAAATACAACCCAACTTGAAGCTTTGAGGGTATGTTCTCAAAGAGGCAGTGGTGGACATATCATTGGTGCAACCTGCTTCAGGAAACTTTTTCTTTGGGTGTTAGTGCAGCGCCCCAGAGTCCTGGTCGTTGCAGTACTGACGCTCCGCCGCTAAGGGGAGTGATGGTACGTCTGATGGCACCTAAGGAGTTAACCTGACCAGGTATCACAGACACCATTGCACTTCACCGTCTGGCCTCCAGGGGGAGCTAAGGGCACTATGCATTAGGCCACTCCTCACAATCTGGTAAAACTGGGGGTTGGATAGAAAGTGAGAGAGAAGCTGACTGGGTTGGAACCAGGCAACATCCTGTGGCAGAGGGTGTTGCGGGGAAAGATTCAGAGGGGTCCCTGTCAGGGGTGGGATCCTGACAGAGGCCTAGCGAACAGACAGAACGTTACGCAACCGCGCCTGCACTGATTTGCGGCGGTGTCTTAAGAGAGGACAAGAAGCGAGGTTTATTGTGAAGCAGTGAGAAACGAGATTGCAGCAAAAAGGAGATAATACAGTAAGAGTCGTGCTGTAAGACCGAGGCAACATCCTACTGAGGCACGTCGCCGGTGGCCGGAACGCCGAGGAAGTATTGGGCTCCAAGCATTACTTCAAACAGCGGCAGGACAGTTAATTATAGGTTGGCTGTCTCACCTAAATCACCTAAGCAGACATAGGAGGCAACTGTGGGAGAGGGGCGTCACTAGGGTCCCGGAAGAACTCCAGGCCTACCCGTCATACGGGTGCGTCCTAGCCATATCATCTGGGGGACGGAGAAGAACATCAGAAAGATACGAGTTGTGGGAAAGAACATCAGAATAAGACACAACAGTTGTGAGGACTATCCCGTGGTGCTCAGCATGGAGGTACTACAACACACAGGCGCTAGAAGGTAGGCACTGATTTCCACCTGTGAAGGGAACTCTGAATGTGCCTTCGGACCGGCCGGTCTCAGCCAGCCCTGTTAGCAGTGCTCCGGATTGCGGATCCTGAAGCCTTCAGTAAAGAGGTAAAGAGACTGCAACCCTGTGTCCTCGTTATTTCATCGCACCATGCACCACCACCTTTATTTGGACGCCCCTTAGCAGGGTCACGGACCGGGTCAGGCCACCATGACAACCCCAGGACCGAGACAGAGAGGCCCGGTACTGAGTACCCCGCGGCCCTGCGTCTGGGGGCGCTCCATTTTAACACTGAGGGGGTTTTTTTTGCTGAGTCTTTGGAGGAGAAACTCTCCAAGGCTATGTAAGCACTACCTATTTTTCAGGTGGATTCCCTGCTGAAACCATCTAAAAAAAGTCTAAAAAAATACTCAAAAGAATAAAGGTGTGGATTTTTATATAAAAAAATGACTTGCTGTGCACACGTTCAAGTTTTTTTTTATGTCTTTTTGGCTATGTTTACATGATGCGTTTTTGATACGTTTTTTTTCCTGAGGCTGGTTTCACATTTGTGTAGGGCAGAGCTGCGGAGGGCTGCGTAGTTTCTCCATTAAGCCCCACCCACTGCCACACCTCTTTCATTAAGCTCCGCCTACGTCGGCATCCGTACTGTGTACCTATCTTTAATATTGGGTACACAGGCCATACGAATGTATACGGATGCCTCCGCATGCGTCGTTATGATGCTGCGCCGAACTGCGTCAAACGCAACATGTTGCATTTTGTTGCGGTCGGTGCAGCATCATAACGTAGGCTGTGGGTGTTGTACACTTTATTATTCCTGTTATCCATGTAAGGCCAGAGTCACACTACCGTTGAATACGGACGAGTGCTATGCGATAAAAAATCGTATAGCACTCGGACCAGTATTCATCTATGGGGCTGCTGACTTCACCGTATTTTTGCTCGGCTGTTTTCAGTGTGCAAGTGAAATCACAGCATGCTGCGATTGTCACTGACACTCGGCCGAGTCTCGGCTCACTCGCACCCATATAAGCCTATGGGTGCGAGTGACACAGCGCACATCACTATGATATCATCCGAGTGATGTGCGATATACGCCGACACCGGCAATGGAGGAGATGGAGAAATTCATTTCTCCGCCTCCCCGCAGCTGTGCTCCGATTCTCTCTATGTGAACGGCTCAGAGCACAGATGCATGACACGGGGCTCCCGCTCGCAGCAGAGCAGGAGCCGAGGGTCATTAGCATATCACATCCATGCCATACGCTGGTGTGATTCCAGCCTATGAGTGAGTCACATGCATAACATAGAATTAACTAAGTACCCTACATTATTTACATGTTACTATTACTACTCACTTACTACAGGGTATATGCTCACTTTGTTTTTATCTAAGGGTACCGTCACACAGTGCAATTTCCATCGCTACGACGTTACGATTCGTGACGTTCTAGCGATATCGTTACGATATCGCTGTGTCTGACACGCTACTGCGATCAGACACCCTGCTGAGAATCGTACGTCGTAGCAGATCGTTTGGAACTTTCTTTCGTCGCTTGATCACCCGCTGACATCGCTGGATCGTTGTGTGTGACAGCGATCCAGCGATGTCTTCGCTTGTAACCAGGGTAAACATCGGGTAACTAAGCGCAGGGCCGCGCTTAGTAACCCGCTGTTTACCCTGGTTACCAGCGTAAACGTAAAAAAAACAAACACTACATACTCACCCGTCGGTGTCCTTCAGGTCCTTTGCCGTCTGCTTCCTGCTCTGTCTGCCGGCCGGAAAGTGAGAGCAGATCACAGCAGTGCTGCGCTCTGCTCTCACTTTCCGGCCGGCACTCAGAGCAGGAAGCAGACGGCAAAGGACCTGAAGGACACCGACGGGTGAGTATGTACTGTTTGTTTTTTTTACGTTTACGCTGGTAACCAGGGTAAACATCGCGTAACTAAGCGCGGCCCTGCGCTTAGTTACCCGATGTTTACCCTGGTTACCCGGGGACTTCGGCATCGCTCCAGCGCCGTGATTGCAACGTGTGACCGCAGTCTACGACGCTGGAGCGATAATCATACGATCGCTGCGACGTCACGGATCGTGCCGTCGTAGCGATCAAAATTTCACAGTGTGACAGTACCCTTAGTGTTTGTCTGTTAAATGGCCACAGAATGAACATGCACCTACACATTGCACATATACCAACTTATGCTCCAGCTCATTTCTTTGGTTTTGATCAAGTACCAGCTGCCAGGTTCCCTTTAACTTGAGGATACAGAAGAAAATTTGGGAATGCGGGTTGGAAAAAGTTGAGGCATGAGAACAGTGTCGGACTGGGGCACCAAGGGCCCACCAGAAGCATTGACTTTGGGGAGGCCCACTTTTCACCTCGCTCACAAATTTACCTATATCTCTATATAATAATAAATTGGGTAGTTTGGTTAATGAATGATGAGATGCTGCTTTTTTCTGTACGGAGTGAATCAAGTGAATTATGCCATGTACTGCTCATACAGTGGGGTTGGGGCCCACGGGGGATTGCCCTGTTACCCTATAGGCCAGTCCGAGCCTGCATGAGAACACGCTATAAAAAAGACAAAAGGGATCACGAGGATTACACTGTCAATATTCACATATGTTAGATAAAGAAAAGTATATTACTAATATGTTCTGATACAAATTTATTAATGATGGATATTTTACTGTTTTCTTATAGGGATATCAAGCCAGATAACATCCTGCTGGATGAACATGGTGAGTAGCCTCAATGCTGCTGTATACGTGAGAGGTCCTTCTATCTGTATGGCTTAATATAAAATGGTTAGCTGGTTTCATGGAGATAAAACTGATTCATGGTGTAATGAAAACTGTTCAATTTTGACTATTCAAGTTTTCACACCAGACACATGACAGAAACCAGATGAACCTATCTATCTATCTATCTATCTATCTATCTATCTATCTATCTATCTATCTATCTATCTATTATACGTATATCTATCTATCTATCTATCTATCTATCTATCTCTGTATCTATCTATTATCCATCTATCTAATCTATTCTCTATCTTTGCACATCTAAAACCCAAACATCTGTCATTTCAATACAGCATTTTATTCCAGTACGTCACATTGATGGCACACATAGATGGCACACAAACGCCACGCTGATGTCACATGGACACACGGACATGGATTGCATCGGTACTGATTTTTCAGGAAATATCAGGACATAATAATAATAATCTTTATTTTTATATAGCGCTAACATATTCCGCAGCGCTTAACAGTTTGCACACATTATCATCGCTGTCCCCGATGGGGCTCACAATCTAAATTCCCAGGACTCCAGCGCTGCAAGGCTGCAGTGCTAACCACTGCGCCACCGTGCTGCCTTGCTGCGCTGGAGTCCTGGGTTCTAATCCCACCCAGGACAACATCTGCAAAGAGTTTGTATGTTCTCTTCGTGTTTGCGTGGGTTTTCTCCGGGTACTCCGGTTTCCTCTCACATTCCAAAGACATACTGATAGGGAATTTAGATTGTGAGCCCCATAGGGGACAGCGATGATAATGTGTGCAAACTAGTTAAGCGCTGCGGAATATGTTAGCGCTATATAAAAATAAAGATTATTATTATTATTATGTCCTGATATTTCCTGAAATGTGAAGAAAGCCTAAGGGTAAGGCCAAACAAGGTGGTGGACCACATGCAGCAGATACTCAATCTAACACAATATCCAATTGCCACATCATTTAGTTTGAAATTTGTGTGGCTGTTGGAAATCCAAGATTGGGCACCATTAGTTACATGGTCAGTCACACCCAAAAAAGAGATAAATGGCTTACTCCTCTATCCCTATTGAGAACATATGTGCACTCAGCTGAGCCAAGGTACATGTTTATGGGGAGACCAGGAGGAAAAAATGCTGGATGGACATCAATCTAAAGTGTACAGCTACAATAAGGACATCCATACACGTTAGACTAGCCGGCAAACAGTCTGATGTCATTGTCCAATTCTTTTTTTTCCAAACATAGGCTTTTGGCATCAGCTCTCTCATAGAGAACACAGGAACACATGTTTAAGCAAAGCTTTCCTGTATATTGGGGAATCTGAAGTGGTAGGCCATGATTCATCAAACAATTTCGGCAGAGTTCTAGAATAAATTGCTTTGAAAAATCACAAAATGTTGGTGCATCTCTAAGGCTGGGTTCACATTGCGTTAATGTGTGCACGCTAACGGACAGGGTTGCACGGCGAAAATGTCGCAATTAACGCCGTGCAACGGGGCCGTTAGCGTGCCCATTGACAGCAATGTCAATTTCTCCTGCAGCGCATCACTAGCGCGTGCCATTTTCGGCTCGCGCTAGTGATGTGCCGTTCTTCTGTGACGCGCCTCGGACGCGGCTTGCAGCGTCCGCGGCGCGCCCGAGGTCCGTTCCCCGCTCTCGCAGATCGGGGATCTGCGAGAGTGGGGACGTTAACGCGACCCCTAACACGGCCCCTAAATAAACATTGCGTTAGCGCAATCCGCTAGCGCTAGCGCTAAACGGATTGCCCTAACGCAGTGTGAACCTAGCCTAAGTTGGGCAAAAATGTTGTGAGTTTTCATGTTTTCATGCCAGTTTCTCCCAGCTTTGAAAAACTGTGCAGAATTGGAGTGGGACAGGGAAGCAATGGGGGCGGGGTGCCACAGATAGTCTAATTTACATCTCTGACTAAAGTAAGATTTCTGGCGTGGTGCACGGAGGTGAAAAATACTCAACAATCACTCCAGACTAATGAAGAGACTTGCACCACTTCATGAATCAGGAGTATCTGATTCATGCCCCCTCTTCAAGACCGGTGAGAAAATTGCCGATCCTGATGAATTGGGGCCATAGTGTTCTTCCGCCCGCAATCTAATGGGTTTAGAGACCTTACACAGTAAAGTAACCCCAAAGGTCAAGCAGAAAAACGTAAATATTTGTATGTTCTTTGCGGACTGATAATTTCTTCTGGTGGGCCTAAGAGACCTCAGACTGATGTGCATTTGAACTTTGTGTAAGTCAGTATACAGAAACCGATAAGACATAAACTATAAAAGATGAACAACATTTACATAGTTGGACGTCTCCAAAGAGACTTCATGGCCTAACATGGTCTTGATCATCCACCCTTTCCACCTCACCTCTGTACAGGAGAGAGTAGCAGGAGAAGCTGATCCATTATTCATGAGTATAAGCCCTGTCGTTCTGCCTTACCTTCACATAAACTTCATGCACATCTTCACTCACCAGTAAATCATTTCCAATAGGATGTGACTTTTAGAATTTCTCAAGGTTACAGTCTGTCACAATCACATATCACATGCCATCCAGAAATAAACAGCCCTCAAATACATAAAAGGACTATGATGGAGGTTTAGATCGGAGTACTGCGATTCTGCTAATTAGGTGCCTCTCTGTCACAATAGAATAAATGGATATTCAAGTAGGAGGAATCACATAGAAGTATCTTATGCCAGTTTCTGGTAGCTTTTTAACCCTATAAAGTAACACTGAACCTAAAAAATGAATGTATAAATTAGACAGGAGATATGGTCGTCCTCACTGTTTACAAATGCTCATTTGTTAGGTAAAATAACCATTTGGTTTGCACAAACAGATCATTTTTCTCGGCAGCTCATTGTCCTGTGTAAACAAAATATGTGCCGTCGAGAACAATTTCATGCTGTGTGCACTTAGTGACCTATTACAGATTGTTCAGTGTCATCTGAAGAGCAGTGTGTAAACGGGATAATAAACATCCGCCAACATCGATTAGTGCCACCGCCTGGCTCATGTAAACAGACCATAAGTTTACAGCCTTTTCTACATGATCATGTGTATTTCAGGTGACCGGATGCAACGCACACGAGGCAAGAATAGTGAGTGAATGGTGTAATTTACAGAAGTTATAAGACGATTGGTGATATTAAACAATGCAAATCAACAATGAGCCATATAACGATACAATTGTAATAGCAATTAAAGCTCTTTGATATACACTCACTGGCCACTTTATTAGGTACACCTGTCCAACTTCTTGTTAACACTTAATTTCTAATCAGCCAATCACATGGCGGCAACTCAGTGCATTTAGGCATGTAGACATGGTCAAGACAATCTCCTGCAGTTCAAACCGAGCATCAGTATGGGGAAGAAAGGTGATTTGAGTGCCTTTGAACGTGGCATGGTTGTTGGTGCCAGAAGGGCTGGTCTGAGTATTTCAGAAACTGCTGATCTACTGGGATTTTCACGCACAACCATCTCTAGGGTTTACAGAGAATGGTCCGAAAAAGAAAAAAAATCCAGTGAGCGGCAGTTCTGTGGGCGGAAATGCCTTGTTGATGCCAGAGGTCAGAGGAGAATGGGCAGACTGGTTCGAGCTGATAGAAAGGCAACAGTGACTCAAATCGCCACCCGTTACAACCAAGGTAGGCCTAAGAACATCTCTGAACGCACAGTGCGTCGAACTTTGAGGCAGATGGGTGTTGTGAATTAGGCTTTTTTTGCTCCCTCTAGTGGTTACTAGTGATATGACTCTGGGATTTCCTTCCCTCTGTCTGCACCCAGCTGGGTCGTTACTTCAGGGGTGTTGCTATATAAACCTCCTGGAACCTTAGTCTAGTGCCTGGCATCGGTATTATCAGACACATTCTGTTTGCTCCTGTTTGCTGGTCCTGGTTCGTGCTAAATTAAGCTAAGTCTTGCTTCTTTGTTTTTTGGGTTATTTGTTTGCTATCATTTTTTGTCCAGCTTGTACTAAATGTGATTCCTGACCTTGCTGGTAGCTCTAGGGGGCTGGTGTTCTCCCCCCGGGCCGTTAGACGGTTCGGGGGTTCTTGAATTTCCAGTGTGGATATTTTTGATAGGATTTTTTGCTGACCATATAAGTTATCTTTCTATATTCTGCTATTAGCTAGTGGGCCTCTCTTTGCTAAATTCCTAGCTCATTCTTATGTTTGTCTTTTCCTCTTACCTCACCGTTATTATTTGTGGGGGGCTTCTATCCAACTTTTTGGGGTATTTCCTCTGGAGGCAAGAAAGGTCTTTCTTTTCCCTTCTAGGGGTAGTTAGCTCTCCGGCTGGCGCGAGACGTCTAGGATCAACGTAGGAACGTTCCCCGGCTGCTGGTATTTGTGGTGCTAGGATTAGTTATATGGTCAGCCCAGTTACCACTGCCCTATGAGCTGGTTTTCTGAATTTACTGACTTAGCATTATTCCTGAGACCCTCTGCCATTGGGGTCATAACAGTATGCCAGGCCAATATTGAATGTTTAAAGCATTGCAGAAGTGGGATAATAAGAAAGGAAATTCTGAGTTTTTTTTTTTTCCTTCCTTCTCTTCCTCCCCTTTACCTTTGAGTGGCGTGTGCTTGCTGCAGACATGAATGTGCAGACCTTGATTACAAGTGTTGACCAGCTGGCAGCTCGTGTGCAGGGTATACAAGATTTTGTTACCAGTAGTCCTATGTCTGAACCTAAAATACCTATTCCGGAATTGTTTTCTGGAGATCGATTTAGGTTTAGGAATTTCAAGAATAATTGTAAATTGTTTCTTTCTCTGAGACCCCGTTCATCTGGAGATTCTGCTCAGCAAGTTAAAATTGTTATTTCTTTTTTACGGGGCGACCCTCAGGATTGGGCTTTCTCGCTAGCGCCAGGAGATCCGGCATTGGCGAATATTGATGCGTTTTTTCTGGCGCTCGGATTGCTTTACGAGGAACCCAATCTTGAAATTCAGGCAGAAAAAGCCTTGTTGGCTATTTCTCAGGGTCAGGATGAAGCTGAAGTGTATTGCCAAAAATTTCGGAAATGGTCCGTGCTTACTCAGTGGAATGAGTGTGCTCTGGCCGCAAATTTCAGAAATGGCCTTTCTGAAGCCATTAAGAATGTGATGGTGGGTTTCCCCATTCCTACAAGTCTGAATGATTCTATGGCGCTTGCTATTCAAATTGACCGGCGTTTGCGGGAGCGCAAAACCGCTAATCCTCTGGTGGTGTTGTCTGAACAAACACCTGATTTAATGCAATGTGATAGAATTCAGACTAGAAATGAACGGAAAAATCATAGACGTCAGAATGGGTTGTGTTTTTACTGTGGTGATTCTACACATGTTATATCAGCATGCTCTAAACGCCTAACAAGGGTTGTTAGTCCTGTCGTCATTGGTAATTTGCAACCTAAATTTATTTTGTCTGTGACTTTAATTTGCTCTTTGTCTTCTTACCCTGTTATGGCGTTTGTGGATTCAGGTGCCGCCCTGAGTCTTATGGATCTGTCATTTGCCAAGCGCTGTGGTTTTGTTCTTGAACCGTTAGTAAATCCTATTCCTCTTAGAGGTATTGATGCTACGCCATTGGCGGAAAATAAACTGCAGTTTTGGACGCAGGTGACCATGTGCATGACTCCTGAACATCGGGAGGTGATTCGTTTTCTTGTTCTGCATAAAATGCATGATTTGGTCGTTTTGGGTCTGCCATGGTTACAGACCCACAATCCAGTCCTGGATTGGAAGGCAATGTCTGTGTCAAGTTGGGGCTGTCAGGGAATTCATGCTGATTCCCCGCCGGTGTCTATTGCTTCCTCTACTCCTTCGGAAGTTCCTGAGTATTATTCTGATTATCAGGATGTATTCAGTGAGTCTAGATCCAGTGCTCTGCCTCCTCATAGGGACTGTGACTGCGCCATAGATTTGATTCCAGGTAGTAAATTTCCTAAGGGAAGATTATTTAATCTGTCAGTACCTGAGCATGCCGCAATGCGTTCATATATCAAGGAGTCTCTGGAGAAGGGGCATATCCGTCCATCCTCTTCCCCTCTTGGTGCGGGATTCTTTTTTGTGGCTAAGAAGGACGGATCTTTGAGACCTTGTATTGACTATCGGCTACTGAATAAAATCACTGTAAAATTTCAGTATCCTTTGCCTCTCTTGTCGGACTTGTTTGCCCGGATTAAGGGTGCCAAGTGGTTCACCAAGATAGATCTTCGTGGTGCATACAACCTTGTGCGCATTAAGCAAGGTGATGAATGGAAGACTGCATTTAATACGCCCGAAGGTCATTTTGAGTACTTGGTGATGCCTTTTGGGCTTTCTAATGCTCCCTCAGTATTTCAGTCCTTTATGCATGATATTTTCCGGAAGTATCTGGATAAATTTATGATTGTTTATATGGACGATATTCTGGTTTTCTCTGAAGATTGGGACTCACATGTGGAGCAGGTCAGGATGGTGTTTCAGGTTTTGCGTGAGAATGCCTTGTTTGTTAAAGGCTCAAAGTGTCTCTTTGGAGTACAGAAAGTTCCCTTTTTGGGGTTTATTTTTTCCCCTTCTGCTGTGGAGATGGACCCAGTCAAGGTCCGAGCTATTCATGAGTGGACTCAACCCACGTCGGTTAAGAGTCTTCAGAAGTTCTTGGGTTTTGCTAACTTCTACCGTCGTTTTATCGCTAATTTTTCTAGCGTTGTTAAACCTTTGACGGATATGACCAAGAAAGGTTCTGATGTTGCTAACTGGGCTCCTGCAGCCGTGGAGGCGTTCCAGGAGTTGAAGCGCCGGTTTACTTCGGCGCCTGTTTTGTGCCAGCCTGATGTCTCACTTCCCTTTCAGGTCGAGGTGGATGCTTCTGAGATTGGGGCAGGGGCCGTTTTGTCACAGAGAGCCCCTGGTTGCTCGGTAATGAGACCATGTGCTTTCTTCTCTAGGAAGTTTTCGCCTGCTGAGCAGAATTATGATGTGGGCAATCGGGAATTACTGGCCATGAAGTGGGCATTTGAGGATTGGCGTCATTGGCTCGAGGGTGCTAAGCATCGTGTGGTGGTCTTGACTGATCACAAAAATTTGATGTATCTCGAGTCTGCTAAACGCTTGAATCCTAGACAGGCCCGCTGGTCATTGTTTTTCTCCCGGTTTGACTTTGTGGTCTCGTATTTACCAGGTTCAAAGAATGTGAAAGCTGATGCTCTTTCAAGGAGCTTTGTGCCTGACTCTCCTGGAGTCACAGAACCTGTTGGTATTCTTAAAGAAGGAGTTATTTTGTCAGCCATTTCTCCTGATTTGCGACGTGTGTTGCAGAGATTTCAAGCTGGTAGACCTGACTCTTGTCCACCTGACAGACTGTTTGTTCCTGATAAGTGGACCAGCAGAGTCATTTCCGAGGTTCATTCCTCGGTGTTGGCAGGTCATCCGGGAATTTTTGGCACCAGAGATCTGGTGGCTAGGTCATTTTGGTGGCCTTCCTTGTCACGGGATGTACGGTCATTTGTGCAGTCCTGTGGGACTTGTGCTCGAGCTAAGCCTTGCTGTTCCCGTGCCAGCGGGTTGCTCTTGCCCTTGCCTGTCCCGAAGAGGCCTTGGACACATATTTCCATGGATTTCATTTCTGATCTCCTGGTGTCTCGGGGTATGTCTGTCATCTGGGTGGTATGTGATCGCTTTTCAAAAATGGTCCATTTGGTGCCTTTGCCTAAGCTGCCTTCCTCTTCCGATCTGGTTCCTGTGTTCCTTCAGAGTGTGGTTCGTTTGCACGGCATTCCTGAGAGTGTTGTGTCTGACAGAGGATCCCAGTTTGTTTCCAGGTTCTGGCGATCCTTTTGTGCTAGGATGGGCATTGATTTATCGTTCTCGTCTGCCTTTCATCCTCAGACTAATGGACAAACTGAGCGAACTAATCAGACTCTGGAAGCTTACTTGAGGTGTTTTGTTTCGGCAGATGAGGATGATTGGGTGACCTTCTTGCCGTTGGCTGAGTTTGCCCTAAATAATCGGGCTAGTTCCGCTACTTTGGTTTCGCCATTTTTCTGCAACTCTGGTTTCCATCCTCGTTTTTCCTCGGGACATGTGGAGCCTTCTGACTGTCCTGGAGTAGATTCTGTGGTGGATAGGTTGCAGCAGATCTGGAATCATGTGGTGGACAACTTGAAGTTGTCACAGGAGAAGGCTCAGCGTTTTGCCAACCGCCGCCGCGGTGTGGGTCCCCGACTTCGTGTTGGGGATTTGGTGTGGCTGTCTTCTCGATTTGTTCCTATGAAGGTCTCCTCAGCTAAATTTAAGCCTCACTTCATCGGTCCTTACAAGATATTGGAAATCCTTAATCCTGTGTCCTTTCGCTTGGATCTTCCGGTTTCGTTTGCCATTCACAACGTGTTCCATAGGTCTTTGTTACGACGCTACGTTGTGCCTGTGGTTCCTCCTGCTGAGCCTCCTGCTCCGGTGTTGGTTGAGGGCGAGTTGGAGTACGTGGTGGAGAAGATCTTGGATTCTCGTCTCTCCAGGCGGAGGCTTCAGTATTTGGTCAAGTGGAAGGGTTATGGTCAGGAGGATAATTCCTGGGTGGTTGCCTCTGATGTGCATGCGGCCGATTTGGTTCGTGCCTTTCACGCTGCTCATCCTGATCGCCCTGGTGGTCTTGGTGAGGGTTCGGTGACCCCTCCTTAAGGGGGGGGTACTGTTGTGAATTAGACTTTTTTTGCTCCCTCTAGTGGTTACTAGTGATATGACTCTGGGATTTCCTTCCCTCTGTCTGCACCCAGCTGGGTCGTTACTTCAGGGGTGTTGCTATATAAACCTCCTGGAACCTTAGTCTAGTGCCTGGCATCGGTGTTATCAGACACATTCTGTTTGCTCCTGTTTGCTGGTCCTGGTTCGTGCTAAATTAAGCTAAATCTTGCTTCTTTGTTTTTTGGGTTATTTGTTTGCTATCATTTTTTGTCCAGCTTGTACTAAATGTGATTCCTGACCTTGCTGGTAGCTCTAGGGGGCTGGTGTTCTCCCCCCGGGCCGTTAGACGGTTCGGGGGTTCTTGAATTTCCAGTGTGGATATTTTTGATAGGATTTTTTGCTGACCATATAAGTTATCTTTCTATATTCTGCTATTAGCTAGTGGGCCTCTCTTTGCTAAATTCCTAGCTCATTCTTATGTTTGTCTTTTCCTCTTACCTCACCGTTATTATTTGTGGGGGGCTTCTATCCAACTTTTTGGGGTATTTCCTCTGGAGGCAAGAAAGGTCTTTCTTTTCCCTTCTAGGGGTAGTTAGCTCTCCGGCTGGCGCGAGACGTCTAGGATCAACGTAGGAACGTTCCCCGGCTGCTGGTATTTGTGGTGCTAGGATTAGTTATATGGTCAGCCCAGTTACCACTGCCCTATGAGCTGGTTTTCTGAATTTACTGACTTAGCATTATTCCTGAGACCCTCTGCCATTGGGGTCATAACAGATGGGCTACAGCAGCAGAAGACCACACCGGGTACCACTCCTTTCAGCTAAGAACAGGAAACTGAGGCTACAATTTGTACAAGCTCATCGAAATTGGACAATAGAAGATTGGAAAAACGTTGCTTGGTCTGATGAGTCTCGATTTCTGCTGCGACATTCGGATGGTAGGGTCAGAATTTGGCGTAAACAACATGAAAGCATGGATCCATCCTGCCTTGTATGGAGCATCTTTGGGATGTGCAGCCGACAAATCTGCGGCAACTGTGTGATGCCATCATGTCAATATGGACCAAAATCTCTGAGGAATGCTTCCAGCACCTTGTTGAATCTATGCCACGAAGAATTGAGGCAGTTCTGAAGGCAAAAGGGGGTCCAACCCGTTACTAGCATGGTGTACCTAATAAAGTGGCCGGTGAGTGTATAACACTAATGTTCTCTTTGCTAGGTGGTTACGCCCGTTCAAGGGAGTTGCCACAAGTTCTTCTTGCAATTCTGTCCCTAGCGGGGGTCACCGGGTTTTCAAGTCTTTCTGAAGAAGTCTAGTAAAACGTATTGAGCCTCCAACGCACCAACCCGCCACCTCCCCACCTGATGTCCTAGCTAAGGTCAGCCCCGGTACCGTATGTTATAGCTTGAAGTGATGGCCCTGCTCACTCATGGTGTCTCTCTGCAACCGCATATTCACTAAATACAATAAACAAAAAAATTATTATCTCTGCAACCGCAGGGGTACTCCTCTGGTTGCTGTCTCCTCACAGGTCTTTCTTGCTTGACCGTTGGCGGACATCTCCAGAGCCTGGGGTAGGAAGGACTGGGTCTTGACTCTTGACCTCTTGATGAGAGTTGTCTGGTGCCTGGAACTTCACCGGCATAGGGCGCAGGTTCTGTTCTTGACAAGCGCAGTTCGGAACTCTGGGTCTTGAGTGGCGCAGTCTGGATTCTGGGTCTCACCGGACATCGCCTGGACTTTGTCTGGTGATGACCAGCACATTCATGGCTTAGGCATTCCGCTGAGTCCTGTCACGCTGGCTTTGGTGCTATCCCTGGTCCATCTCAGCTCCACTCTCCTTCTTGGTGCCAAATATCCCAGTGGTTTGGCACATTGGGCTTTTATATCCAGGACCTCTGTCATGCAAGTCACCTGATCAGGTCCAGCACAAGAACTTGCTGCTCCTGCAATTCTTCTGGTACAAATTGGTTCCACCTGTCTTCGCCCAGCCAGCAGATGGCGGTCTTTCCTCACTAATGTCACATCACACAAGGGCTCTTTAAGGGTATCACTGCTTCCTCCTACACATGTAAAAATACGGACATTATAACCCTGGTGTAAAATACTCAAAGATTCCAAGATACAGTATGTGCAAAATATAAAATGTCAATAAAAAGACAAAGACCCAAACTATCTGGCCAAACAACAACCTGCAAAATACAGTAAAAGTGTCAGTTTGTCTTTGTTCATGACAAGGTTCATATTAATATTAGTCAATGTCAATTTATTTATACATTTCCAAAAGAAATAGATTAACGGAACATATACTCCAGAATAGCTTTTTCATGGAGAAAACAATTATTTACTCCCCTAATCCCAAAAATAAAGAAATAAAAAAAAGCTAATTTTGTATTGTACGACACGTGAGAAAATTCCAAACTATTAAAATATAAAATAATTAAACTTGTACTGTAAATGGTCTAAAGAAAAGAGTGAATGTAATTGCATGTTTTCCCCATTTCACTCCACTTCAATTTTTGTCCTGGTTTTCAGTAAACTGGTAAAACTACAAGTTGTCCTGCAAAAAACAAGATGTAATATGGTGATAAAAACAAACAAAAACTGAAAAAAAGATATGGCTCTTAGATCAAGGAAAAGCCCAACAATGAAAATTGCCTTTGTCCTAAAAGGAATCTTTCACTAGGTTTTTATTACCCCATCTGAGAGCAGCATGATATAGTAGCAGAGACTCTGTTTCCAGCGATATGTCACTTACTGGACTGCTTACTGCAGTTTTGATAAAATTATTGATTTCTCCGCTGCAGATCTAGCAGTTTTCTGAATGCTGAGCTCTGTATAACCCTGCCCACACCACTGATTGGAGGCTTACATTTTGCATAGGCAGAAAGCTACCAATCAGTGGTGGAGGCAGAGTTATACAGAGCTCATAAATAAAGAGGACTACACAGCAGGTTTACTAGTCCTCTAGTGATAATCTCCTGCTGATAAAACAATGATTTTATCTAAAGTACAAATGGCAGCCCAGAAAAGGGACACATCACTGGAATCAGGGTTTTTCTCTCTACGTTATCAGATTAGAAACCTGGTTACAGACTTCAATTAAGGAGCTAATATCCACAAACCTTTCCTCAAACAGAAAAAAACAGCTAGGAAAAAATATTTTGACATTTCCTAAAAATACCTTATGCACCACAAAATACTTCCTGTACCATTTTTCTATCCATCAACATGTGGAAATATGAAATTCCATCCATCATCTCATCCATCCAGCGATGGAGTCTACGTGCAGGGAATATATGACTCTTCTTCATTGTCAGAGAAGGAAGGCTCAGTTTTTATCTTCTCACCGTGTCAAGGTTTTCCTTCTCACTGACTGCACTTTCTTGTAATCTGTAATTGTGACCCAGTGATCCTGATGTGCAGCAAAGCATTCATTTCTGGGAATTACGCTTTTGTACAAAATATTAATGGTTTGTTAATATATGACAGGGCGATTTCTCTGACCCGAGACGTTCATCCAGATGCTTCTGCCGCACTGTAAAGGGGTTACAGACTTTAATATTTCACGAGCCTCTGCGTCTGGCTCCTTACTGACCCTATTTCTTGCTGTTCACTCATGTGTTAGAAACTTCTTGATTTACTTTGGGCGCTAATGATGTGTGAAGCTTTACAGAATGGCTGTGCTTTATCGAAAAGCTTATGTAACTCTGAGCTCTCAGATCTAGGAAAGTAGAAAAGAGACAAAGTCTAGGAAAAGGTCAGGTCATCGCATTAGTGCCATTTTAATTGTCCAATTATATCACCGAAGGTAACGTTAGCAAAATAAAGAATAAACTAAATGTTCCATGCACTTATAGGGGTATTACAGCCATGACGCTTAAAGGGGTTGTCTACTTTATCTTTATTTTAATACTTGTTGGAGACATGAGTTTATAGCATTACTAATATATAGGTTCTCCTCCTGCACTATTTATTAGAGCCCAAGTTGACGGCATGAGACTCTCAAAGCCTCTGAGCTCAGTTATTGGCCCCTCTTGAGAGGAGAGTACTGTCATGATCCAGACCGGATTTTGGGTCTTGTCTCTCCTTTACTGGTCTGGTCATGTCAGGGGTTAACTTTCTCTGCCTCGTTCTGTAGTCGGGTCTGCTATTTCTCTGCACTGCATCCTGCAGGCAGTGTCAGTTATATTTCCTGCCTACGGCGTATGTAGCTGGCACTGGTGAAACCTTGATTTGTCCTGCTGCATTTAGCTGTTTGTGCCCTTGTCTGTTCATTCCTCTCTTCCCGACCCAACTCTGTGTTTCCCTGTGTGTTTGGTACTAGACTCTGTTTTGGCTCTGATCTGATTCTGTCTCTTCCTCCTGGTACTTCTGCTACAAACTGGTACTGACCTTTTGGTGCCCCTCTGACTCTGTGATTGGAATTCCCCTTGGTACTACACTACTCTCTGGTATCGACCCGGCTTGTCTGACTATTCTTCTGCCTCCTGGTGGTAGCCTCGCTGCAGTTCTGCTGGCCTGCTCTGAGCAGGAGTTCAGCCCTCTCTCCACTCTGCTGCCATCTAGTGGAGTCTACATTTACCTGCAGAGCTGCAGCGTGACACCTAAAACCCTTTTTATGGAATACGGTTAACCTTCATCCCAGCCTCTTAAGATTGGCTGCTATATATTAGTACAAGCCCACTGCAGCCACCAGAATTCAGTGAATGGAAATCCAGTCTCCTTCACGAAGTGCATTGGTGACTCATTACTTGTACCTCCATCAAAAAAAGACAGAACATGGAACGGGAAAGAATTGGCCACAGTAGACAATTTGGTAAAACTTAAAAATATAAATTATCACATTCCTAAGATGGCGGTGGTCCTTAGGTTTTTCCATCGCAAATCCAATCACAACTTGAACTATAAAACCATTTTTGTGGAAGGGATGGTCCTTGAAGTTCTTAATTTTGGTGGTCAAGGTACACATGCTAATGTGATAGTACACCCAGACATTTCACCACTAGCTCAGAGGCACACATTGTACAATTTGACTGCTTTATAATGTACCATCCTGCTTGTATCTTAGCTCTAAAAAATTTAAAGCCAACTGAAGGGATGCCCTCACAACCAACCACTATCAACCACACTATCCAAATTTGCAGATCTCCCACCAACGCCATAAGGACAAACTTCCATGTTAAAAAACTGCCTAAAACCCACTGCTTACTAACTCAATCCCATCTCAAATATTGAAATTCAAACCCTT
The DNA here is from genome assembly GCF_051348905.1 of Ranitomeya variabilis. Lineage (NCBI taxonomy): Eukaryota > Metazoa > Chordata > Amphibia > Anura > Dendrobatidae > Ranitomeya > Ranitomeya variabilis. Next base: position 1,104,011,925 of record NC_135232.1, on the reverse strand, counting down.
TTGAAATAAGTAATGTCCCACAGGGTGGTTGTGAGATTGTTCATCCAGTGCTTCACCAAAAGTGGTTGTGCAGCTCCCAACGGCCACTCCTTTTATCCATATCCCCCACTTCTCCCCTTTCTGACGTCACTCCTCTCTTCCTTCTAAATTCCCATTAAAACCCCATAAGATTACGTGCACATAACTTCTTTTTCAGGTGGATTCCATCTGTAATTTGCCTTTAAAAAGCTCATCAAAACCATAGCAAAATAATGAACATGGTGCACAGCAATGTAATAACGACATTGCTGTGCACATAATATGTCTTTTTTAATGTTTTTTGACCACTTCAAGCTCTGGAAACCATGAAGCACTTAGTATGATCCTCCTCTTCCTCCTTCCTTCTCCATAGAACTTCATGAGCAAACAACTTTCATCTCCGATCTCCGTGATGGGAAAGTCTGTATTCACTGAACACAGATTTTACAGATTTATACCCATGAATTGAGAGGAAAGATCAGTTTTGAAGGAGGAAAGAAACAGATTTATTTGATAAGATATTACAAGGTTTCTTATTTTCATGAGTACTACTGATTTATGAAATAAAAATTAAAATGACCTTGACTCTTCAACTTATACCAATGTGAATATTAATTCTTAAATTTAGTAAAATGGTAAATTGCAATGTTTCCCAAAGTTAACTCAGATTTTTAGAAAACTAAAGGATTCCAGTTTAGTTTGATTTCCATCCAGTTTGGAGACTGAAACAGAACAAAATGTTGGGTTTGCTTAATTTTTTGTTGAGTTTCCATGAATTATTTCCGAGTGTTGACAGTAAGTGCGTAAGTAAGAAAAGAGCTTCAGCACTTCTTCTAATTATAAGTATACTAGAGGACAAGTCTAGCTCCAATTTGTGCCATTAATTAATTGCTTCTTCATTTCAGGCCACGTACACATTACAGATTTTAACATAGCTACAATTGTCAAAGGATCTGAGAAGGCTTCATCCATGGCAGGTACAAAGCCTTACATGGGTAAGTGACTGGGATTTTATGTGTTTTTGAAGGACTGTTGGAAATAAAAGATTAAAGGGAATGTATCACTTAAATAAAGATTGTATTAGGCGGCCTAGGTGGTGCTAGAATTCTGAAGAGTCGGATTCACTTGTGCTAATTTAAGACTGCTCTTTTTTTAATATGGGACAACGGGACCTTTTGGGCTAACCCTTTAGTATAGGGCCAGTGCAGAGTCAAGCAAATTGTAGCTGAATACAATGCTGGTGCTCCAGTTAATAAGTGCAAACTGGTTCTGTAGCAAGCAAAGACTCGATATAACTTTAAGAGACCATTTCAACTGCTATTGATGTCTAAGGGAAACAGAAGAATAAGTGGGAAAACATTGGACCACTGAGCAGTGGAAAAACATTGCCTGGCCAGATGAATCCATTTATATAGTTTACCATGCTGTTAGGAGACCAAAATTTGGTGCAAGATCCATGAATCGATGAACCCTTCTTTTCTGGTATGAACAGTTCGAGCTGGTGGGGTAATGATTTGGGGAATTTTTTTTCTTGACACAACTTGGGTCCTCCGATACTTATAGATGTACCTGAAAGTTAGGATTTTACCTAAGAATAGTGACCATCAAAGTTTATCCTTTCATGTTCACGAATTGGTTCAGGAACGTGGCAGTGAGTTTTCCTTGTTTTCCAGACCTTCATAATCTCAAAATCCTAAAGCGGATATTACACAGGATGTCAAATAATTGCTCTATACTGTAATGGTCCAGGGCAATACTAAAATATAAGGAAAATAAAACGCTCAACTACCAAATCTTCTTTACTGCTGCCAGCACCTCCCCATCGGTAATGGACATCAGGTGACCATCTGAGTTGATTTGAGCCAGTACAGAGGAGTGGGACAGACATAACATTGGTGTAGCATGAGGCTCACGGGGTAAGGGGGTCCAATTCCACCTCCAAAATAGGTGGAATTGTGCATTATGATGAGCTATTGGCCCATGTATGGTTCTTGCGCTGCTGCCCTCTTATGTTTGTGTCCGCCGCTGGTATACTAGGGTTTCTTTTTAGTGTTTCTCAGTAGTGGACAACTCTTCGGTCATTTTCACAGTTGCCAAAAATTAGACAAAGTAGAAGAAGTTGTTCCTACTTCCATCTAATTTTCAGCCACTCTGAGAATCTATCGTGTCTTCGTGGACCAATGCTTCTGCAGAATTATTTCAGCACTTGATAGGAAACTATGTTACACAGATTGCTGTAGAACATAGGAGATCAAACACTCTACTAGACAGTTGTCTCTAATAAAGTGGCCATTCAGTCTATATACTGTATAAACCTCTTTCTCATGACATTGTATCCCGTTGCATTTATATAAGAAATAAGAAGCATAGTGTACCATTTGCTGCTCCCCCTCCATACTGTATCATGCATTGTCTAATTATCACAATGTACTTCTGGCCACTTGCATTGGATTTGCTAATTGTCCATTTTCTTATGCAGAGTGATGCAGGACAGATGGTTAAACACACTGCAGCATAATAAAACATATGTGCCTGAGCACTTTATATACATGAACAGGAGATTCTTTGCTAAGTATTAGTTATTTTCCGACATTGAAATAAAGGTGATCTCCAATGACATCTATGTTTGCTCTACTAAAGTCTGTTAATCAAAGCGCTAGTTGCAAAGCGCACAAGCAGCATAATAAGGTAACACTGAGCAGAAAGTCCTCTAGATAAGAAGATGAGAACATGTTGAGATAACCTAAAAGGAGTATTCCAGTTGGAAAAAGTCTATCATCTATCCTCAGGGTAGCTGATAGTTTCTAGATTTGCGGGTGTCAGACCACTAGGATCCTCACTGGTCACCAAAATCGGGCACTTTTTTCCCCATTAGAATAGAGCAACAGTGTGCATGCTCCAACGACAAATCTATATATCAGTCTATCAATTCTCAATAAGACTGTCTGAGAAAGCCAAGTGCAGCAGTCTACAGCTCCATAGAGGATAAATGAAGCTGCGGTCCAGAATGCAGGTAGCTAATTTCCCTTTCCCCCTTGTCCCTATTGTCGATTGTCTACGTCATCGTGTATTCATGTATAAACTGATACAGTTTTGTTAGAATATTATTACCCATGCATAATCTCCCCTGCGAGGGAGAAAGTTATGAGAAACTGTTTTGAATTCTTTTGAGTTTCTGAAAATAAAAATTTATTGAAACTAAAAGTGCCTGGTTTTGTTAATTGGTGAGGACCACACTGATCTAATCATTATCAGCTATTCTCTGAATATGTGATAACTGCTTCCAACTAAAATACTACATTAAGGCCTCTTTCACACTTCCGTTTTTTGCCATCCGTCGCAATCCGTCATTTTGGAACGGATCCTACAAATGTGCCTGCAGGATGCGTTTTTTTGCCATTAACTTTAATTGACGACGGATTGCGACGGATGTTTTTGTAGTCCGTTGTGACAAAAAAAAGTTCAATGGAACTTTTTTTGTTCCTCGGATCCGCCATTTCTGACCACGCATGCGCAGCCGGAACTCTGCCCCCACCTCCCCGGAACTCATAATGGTCAGCGGATGCATCGGGAAACTGCATCCGCTGCCCCCGTTGTGCACAATTGTGCACAACGTCCGTCGGTACGTCGGGCCGACGGTTTGTGACGGCCCCGTACCAACGGAAATGTGAAAGAGGCCTTAAGACCCCAACAGAGATAAAGAGGTTCTCCAAAAACAAAATATAATTACCCCATCACATAATTCAAATGGCCGTGCATCCTAATCGCGTGTCAGGACGAGCTGCAGTCTGAAGAAACACAGCTCAACCTGTGTCTCAACTGACAGCACACATAATGGTGAGCTGCAGGAGAAGGGCTGTGACATGACAAGAAATAAATCTTCTCTTTGGCTGACTTAGGACATAGGATTTTTTTTCACCAGCCTCAGTTCTGACGCATGACTAGAACGGGCCGCTGTTTGAATTAAATTCTTGGAGAACTCCTATGAAGTTACAGTAAACATTAGCTAAATGTGGGCCAAACACGATTTCAGCAAAAGATTCATATGCATGGAGTTTTCCAGTTGAGGGAGAGAAAGTTGTGCAAGTAGGATTTGTTGGTATTTTGCTTTGTGGGAGATTATCTTCCTCCAAAGGTGTCTCCTCATTGAGATCACATGCATACTCAACCAAGTCCACCGCACATGTGTATGGGGTCAGGAGAAATAGCTGCAGGCCAAATGAGAAATCTAAGATCTTCGGTTTAGTTCACACCATGTAATTGCTGTAGTCAGTGTTCTGTATATGTACAAACTATTCAGTTTGTTTATCCAAGGACTGTCTCCAAATTTGGTGCATACACTCAGTTTCGGCAGATTTTATGGAAACCTCACCTCTTTGTGCCATGGAAATGCCCAATTTTGATGGGACTGCTGCTAAAAATGAAGAGGAGTCCCAGAAAATTCAGGACTGTTGTCAATTATAATGGTATCAGTGATGGTTTGAAATAAGTTTATATAAAAGGACCTTCAAAAAGAAACAACCTATGCCAGGAAGACCATCTAATCTCAACCAGCCTATAAAAAGAATTTGGCAGGTTTGCTGATCAAGTCAAAAATAAAACTTATATAGGGATCCGGAAATCTGCCAAATCTGTCATGATGGCTCCCGCTGTATAATAGATTTGGTGCATTTTGTAAAGGTTAAACATATTTCTCTGGTTTACCCCAGCTCAATGACTTTGCACCATTAAAAGGCTGGACAATAGTTAGGGTGCTTTCACACTGCGCTCTGGCACCCATTCATTGGTCCCTTAGGGGCTTATGTCTAAAACCCCAGCAAAGAGAGATTCAAGCACATGCGCCAACGGGGCGATGGACTATAGTGATACCGACAGAGTGAACATGTGTTCTGTCGTGCATCATTTTCGGGCATGAACGCTTACTGGAAGCGGACACTCAGACACAGTAGACTGTCAACAGGACACTAACTGCGTCGAACCGTCTGTCAATCGTCATGACATGGCAGTCACACCCCATCAACAGAGCAGCCCGAAAAAAGAAGAGCTGCTCTATTGACATGGAGAAGCTGAATTTCTGGCAGGAATAGTCAGTGACCACTCTGAGCTGGAGTCGAGTAGAGCAGGTTAGTTTTTACGCCTATGGTAAAAAAATAAAAATTCTTGGACAAGTAAGAATGCCTTAAAGAATGATCCACTCTAATCCACTTTGTAACGCTCGCGCCCAGACTGGTTGGTGCGGGCGTGCGGTGGTGTGGCCCCACTGGACCACTGACCAGAATACCCTGGAAGGGGCATGACTAAGTAGCTTCCTAGGTGCTCGCTGGAGACTCTGATGGTGAGGTCAGACTTGTGTAGCAGGTAGCTGCCAGGTACCACTCCAGAGTGGTATCTGGCTATGGCTGCTGATCCCACTGGGGGATGGAGCACAGGCTAGCTGGCAGGCACGGCTTTGACACTGGCAGACGGACAGGTACGGCAGAGACACTGGTGGGCAGACGGGCACAGCTGAGACACTGGCAGGCAGACGGGCATGGCTGGCACTCTTGTGTTGTGAATTCCGTTCTCGGGCTCCCTCCTGTGGTCATGAGTGGTACTGTGTGAGTTTGTTCTTGGGCTCCCTCTGGTGGCCTTTAGCGATATTGCTGGGCTCAGCTGTTTCATCTCCTGCTAGGCTGGGCCTATTTAATTCACCTGGACCTTTACTTGTCGCCTGCTGTCGGTGTATTCAGTCCTGATCCTGTGCTCTCCTGAATATTCCTTGTTACCAGTCTCCTGCTATGAGAAGCTAAGTTTGCTTGTTCAGTTTCTCATTGTTTCCTTGAAAATGTTTCTCATTATATTATGAGTTCAACCCAGCTTGCTTTCATGTGATTTTTTGCTTGCTGGTTAGTTCTGGGGTTCAGAGTGCGCCCCTCACATCGTGAGTCGGTGTGGGGGTTCTTGTATTCTCTGCGTGGTTTACTTTTGATAGTTTTTGTACTGACCGCACAGACACCTATCTTTATCTGCCTATCTAGTATTAGCGGGCCTCATTTGCTAAACCTGTTTCATCTCTACGTTTGTGTTTTCCCCTTAACTCACCGTTATTGTTTGTGGGGGGCTGGCTAAAACTTTGGGGATATTTCTCTGAGGCAAGTGAGGTCTTTGCTTTCTCTCTAGGGGTAGTCAGTTTCTCAGGCTGTGACGAGGCGTCTAGGTTTTCAGGTAACGCTCCACAGCTGCCTTTAGTGTGTTTGGATAGGATCAGGATTGCGGTCAGTATAGCTTCCACATCCCCAGAACTTGTCCTATATATTCAGGGTGTATGTGTCAGGTCAGTTTGAGATCCTACCACCAGGATCATAACACTCTTGCAAGACAGGCGGACAGGGCTGATACTCCGGCAGGTAGGGACCTGTTCGGCTAGTTGCATAACGGAGGTAGAGCAAGACCGCAAGCGGATGCGGTTGCAAAAAGCAGAACCACAGGAGGCGGAGCAAAGAGCAGAGAAAGAGGAGGCGGAACAAAGAACAGAACCGCTGGAGGCGGAGCCAAGAGCAGAAATGCTGGAGGCAGAGCCAAGAGCAGAACCGCTGGAGGTGGAGCCAAGAGCAGAACCGCTGGAGGTGGAGCCAAGAGCAGAACCACTGGAGGCGGAGCCAAGAGCCGGAAGGTGCAGAGCCACAGGTAGTGGCGAGCAGAGCATAGAAGCGCAGAGCCACAGGTTGTGGCAAGCAGAGCAGAGAAGTCCAGAGCCACAAATAGTGGTGAGCAGGGAGAGAACACAGAGGTACACACAGCAGAATGGAAATGGCAAACAAAGAAACAACAGGAACGGACATAGACCAGAGTTCAGACAGGAACAGACACGGGTACACGAACTGGACACCGATATAGGCCTGCGTATTGCAGCCCTCAGAGACAGAACAGGACCTGGCAGCTCAGTAGCAAATACTAACTGAGGGAAATAGTTTGCTCAGGCCTCCTCCAATGGGTGAGGATGGCTTAAGTATCAGAGGCCTCTAGGCAATTGGCCGGGGACACCATAGGGAGGTGCACACAGTCTCAATAAGAATCTGGATTTTCCAGTGCCGCCCCCCTATGCATACAGCCAGGAAGTGTACACAGAGCAGGCAGCCATGAGGCACACCCCATGCAGCCGGCAGCAGATAGAACTCACAGCATGGCCTGGGGTGAGTGAGTTGATGTATCAGGCAGGTGGGGGATGGAAGGCCATGCAGTGATGCTGGCAGGGTTGTTACACACTTGACAGATCCATTTTGATCAATATTTTTCCTACTGACTTCGAATGGGTCCATAAAGTTTCCATTCTCCAATTTACTGCACAGAATAGCAGCATACTACATCATTTTGACTCAGCTTGTATATACTGTTGATGGTCAATGCTCACTCATAGGGGGAAATCGGACTTTATAAGTGCATCTAAGCTCCATCTGCAGACTATGAGCCCTCGTGGGCAGGGTCCTCCCTCTTTATGTAATTGTGTGCCTTGTTTTTTGCTCATGTTTAATGCATTTGTCTATATTTGGCCCGTATTCACATGTAAAGCGCCATAGAATAAATGGCGCTATAAAAATATATAATAATAATATTCACATTCTTATATCATTCTGTGTGACGGCCGAAGCGAACATAGATCAATGTTAGCCTATGTGTTACTATACACACACCTCAGGTCCACATGGAAAGAAGTGCCAAACACACCAGTCAGGTCGGGTTTATATATCAGACAGATATGTGTAAAGAGCCAGTCAAGTCTGCAATTTTCAGATGTGACTGGTCCACAATATTTGTCAATGGCCTACACTTAGTCTTAAGGGGATGGGGACTTACGATCGCAATCCATGCATATGGAATTCACTGAAAAGGACATCAAATATGCAACATATCACCGAAAAAAGTCCATACTTACCAAAACATGATTAAAATACCAGTGTAGGATGCAGAGAGTCCCCAATCCTATGTAATGGAGGTAGCACAGTATAAAGTGCCAGTCACACAGATGTGTGTAGAGCGCCCTTCCGGCTTACCACCTGTTGGTCTGTTACACCTCGCAATACTTACCTGTCCGGCCGGCGCGCTCCCGACACTCCTCCTCGCTCCTCTTCCTCTGCTTTCCCTGGTGTTCGTCCCTTCGGCGGTCCGCGCATGCGCAGACGTGCTTCTCTCACCGCCGGGGTTTCTGGGAGGTCGTGACCCGCTGGTCCCGCCCCAATATGGCGGCGCCCGTCGGGTATTTCTTTCCTGCATCTGACCGGGTAAGACGCCTTTGCGTCTATTGCGTTCGCTAGTTAATACCAGCATCTCCTTAGGTTCCTAGGCTCCGTGCGTCTCTTGCTTTGTTTCCAGGTTGTCCCTGCTATGCCTTCCAGTTCCGTGTTCCTGACGTGCCTTCCAGTCCCGTGTTCCTGACGTGCCTTCCAGTTCCGTGTTCCTGACCTGCCTTCCAGTCCCGTGTTCCTGCTTTGCCTTCCAGTTCCGTGTTCCTGACGTGCCTTCCAGTCCCATGTTCCTACTGTGCCTTCCAGTTCCATGTTCCTGACGTGCCTTCCAGTCCCGTGTTCCTGCTTTGCCTTCCAGTACCGTGTTCCTGACGTGCCTTCCAGTACCGTGTTCCTGACGTGCCTTCCAGCTCCATGTTCCTGACGTGCCTTCCAGTCCCGTGTTTCCGCTGTGCCTTCCAGTCCCGTGTTCCTGCTGTGCCTTCCAGTCCCGTGTTCCTGACGTGCCTTCTCGTTCTGTGTTCCTGTCATAACTGCCGGTCCTTAATTCCTGCTGTGCTTGCTACTTCCGAGTCTCCCTTGTCTTCGTCCACGTCTTCCCTCATCTTCCCGGTCAGTACGTTGTCTCATACTACCTCTATCTGTCCGGTGCCTCCGCCATTCTAGCCTCTTCAGTTGCACCTTCTTCCCTCCGTCCTCTGATTCCTCTGTTATATCTTCAGTCGTCCCTTTGGCTCTGGCAGTTGCGGCTTCACCCTCCTTGGGCCTGTCCCTAACGCTCCCTGTACAGGGGGTGCACCATCTGGTTCACTCACCCTCGGGGGCTCTGAAGTCGTGGCCCAGAGGGTCCACTGCCTAGTCCTAACATGGTCCAGCCTATACTAATAGATCAGATGGGCTGTCATGGCCTATATAAGTGCACCCCACAAAGACAGACATCATATTTCCCTCTTCTAAAATTACTGTCAGGCAAAGATTCAAAAAAAAATACATGAGTCATTAGTTGATGTTTTGGCCAAAATTATTGTTAGGAAATTTGCACCCACTTTTTCATGCTCCTGCTTTTTTGTGATTCTTTTTTTTGTAAATACTATGTGTGAGCGTTAATTTAGGATACTACTGTATTGATTATTAGATGCAAATGACTGTTCTCTTCCTAGGCAGACAGTGTATATGGAGGTTTGCAGTCAGAGGAGGCATTGATGTTTAGTTTCTAGGTTCTACCCTTTGTTGTTGGGAAAGGTCATGGTCCGTTCTTTGTGCTCGGGGTTTTCTATTCTAGGGCAGCAGTATTGATTGAAGTTATAATACTACAAACCTGGATTGAAAATTCAGATAACACTCTATGAGGGATAGAATTAATCATTTGATTCGCAAGTTTAAGGATGATGTCTGTTTCCTGGGAGAAGAAAGTCCTTGATTGTTACTGATCAGGACGACGGCAATACACATGAAAAACATAAATTAATGATGTTGAATTGACCTTTATTGCGGCTGTTTCATTTCCATGTGTAAAATATCCTCATCTGATTTACCACAAAGTGATTAATTATTGTGACAAGTACCCTGCTCGGGCAGCAAAGGTTAAGTGCTACATTCGAGAACATGATAACGAACAGATCTTTTATAACTTTTCATATCAGTTTTTGAAATTATTTTATGCATCAACTGGAGGAGATGATTTTTTTTCTAAAGTAGCTATTTATTTACAATAGACAAAAATTTAAAGGTGTTGTCTGGCCTTTTGCCATAAGTCTGTAGTTACTCTATGTGACTGCAGACCCCTGAATACTCACAGCGTGTGCACTGCACACTGTCAAGATTCTCAGATGTCGGCATCCTTAACAGGCAGTTACATGACCACAAATCACCAGAGAAACCTGACTTACCGATTTCCATATTCCCAAGTTTACTATAAGGCTTCACACCTGAAAACAGACGCAGAAGTTATTGCATGAAGTGGAAGTCGCTTTTCTAAGGGCTAGTACAGACGACCGTAAAAATTGGATGAGTACTAACCATCGTCGTCCCCATGTTATTCACTTGGGCCGTGCATATGTTTTTTCCTTGGACCGAATAGTCCGAGGAAAAAAATTGCAGCATCTACGATTTGCCTCCGATAATCGGAACGCATTCAGCCATTCATAGTAATATAGTAACATAGTTAGCAAGGCCGAAAAAAGACATTTGTCCATCCAGTTCAGCCTATATGCCGTCATAATAAAATCCCAGATCTACATCCTTCTAAAGAATCTAATAACTGTAAGATACAATATTGTTCTGCTCCAGGAAGACATCCAGGCCTCTCTTGAATCCCTCGACAGAGTCGTCATCACCACCTCCTCAGGCAAGGAATTCCAGATTCTCACTGCCCTAACAGTAAAGAATCCTCTTCTATGTTGGTGGAAAAACCTCTCCTCCAGACGCAGAGAATGCCCCCTTGTGCCCGTCACCTTCCTTGGTATAAACAGATCCTCGGCTCGATATTTGTATTGTCCCCTTATATACTTATACATGGTTATTAGATCGCCCCTCAGTCGTCTTTTTTCTAGACTAAATAATCCTAATTTTGCTAATCTCTCTGGGTATTGTAGTTCCCCCATCCCCTTTATTCGTTTTGTTGTTTTGTATCTAATAACCTCTGTTTTTCTCCTCTTGCCTACATCTGTCAAATCAGTGCCTTGTTTTCTTTATTTTCAAGAAGTCCACTGCAAAAATATAAGGAACACTGTGGAACGAGTGACACACGTTTCCACTCATTCCCTCCACCTTGCCTTTTCTCCAGGATGGATACATCTAGTCTATTTCAAGAACTACCTAGAGAAAGTCATACCCAGCCCTCCACTTTTTCCTCTAGTCCCATCGACAATTAAGATTGCAGACGTCAAGCATTCGCACCTCTATTCCATTCAAGATGGAGCTCGGTAAAGACTAGCTCCCGAATTCCATGCTCTGGAATCAGTGGGGGTCCCATTGGTTGAACTCCATCGATCAGTAGGTTGTCCAATATTGATAGATATAAAATGGGTACGGGATAACTTGCTATTTTGAGAATATCTCACTGAGTTCTTCCAGACACCAGGGCTAAATGTAGATAAAGCCTCTGCATCTCCTGCTGCTTCCTATTTTTATGGAAAAGATGAAGGTCCATTGGAGTAGTATCTTTAACCTTACTAGGAGAACATTTAATGAATGGTCTTTCTTGCTAAATAAAGGGGGCACAGTGTTTCAATGAGCCTCATGTGCCTTTCATTTTTTTACCAGTCACAGTACCGTTCACAGTTGTGGCTATAGCTGATATCGTAGCTTTGGACAGTGGGCTTCAGTTACAGCTCATCCAGCTGATTTGGGCAATGCTCGGAGTTAGACTCTAAACAATCAAATATCAATTACCCAACCTAAAAGTAGACCATTAATACAAAACTCCTTAAAGACGACCTGTCTCCTGGGCAGAAGTCATCAATTTTTTTACTCATATTTTATTCTTGCTGCTCCCCTGAATTTTTTGTTTTTTATTATATTAAAATCTGTTTTATGGATGATGTAAATGCAGGCACCTTCCCACTGACACCAGGTGAAGAATGTCCAATGTTTGCTCTTATTTTATTCTCGCTCCTCCCCTGAGTATCCTGGGGGGGTTTTTTTTGGTTTTGTTTTTTTCTGAATCAGACATACGGTTCCGGAGATATGGACATTTGTTATTTAGTGCTTACAGGATCCTCTTGGGTGTGTCTTTTGGCTGCTCTGCATAATTAACCTGTGAGCTACGCCCATTGTTAAAACCAGGAAAATTAGCAACAAATAAAAAGTCACTTTTCTCCGGAACCATATATCGGATTTAAAAAAAAATAAAAATGGAATACTCAGGGGAGCAACAGGAATACATTGGACATTCTTGTCCTGGTGTCAGTGGGAAGGTGCTTGTATTTACTTAATTAAAAATAGAGATTATAATTGAGGCCCTTTTACTCTTGGATGCAAGTCATTCACAACAATTTCACATTTCGACCTCCTTTTATTTGATTTGGACTAGAACATGGCAGGTAGTACAATTAGCTCACACCGCCTAAAACATATAAGTGCCAGCAGAATATACTAGCCAGGTAGCAGATGGTGATTTTCTATATTTTAGGTAAACATCTCCCCGTAATGTACAATGTCTGACTCCCTGAACATTTTGTCATGAAAGTGACAGTTTTTTTCTCTGTAAATGTGACTGCTGTCAAATTATATGATCCTTATCAGGCAGGTTTGAATAGCGGCCCGGTGATTACACATCATGATAGTGAAGCAGAGTGCAATTCTACATTGTACGGCTGCTCAATTCACCGGGCTGTGTGAAGGCTGATGGAGATAGGGGAACAGCACCTTACATCAATGCTCTTTTCACAAATGTGCTTAACTATCGCACCTCCGGTGCACAGCAGGTAGACGAGACAGAACATCTATGTCCTGTTACCATGCAGGCCTATTTATTCCAAGCTGCAAGTACATTGTGATTATGAGGATGGTTTATAAAACCCTACAAATAATACTGTATGGCTAAATAGCAGAGGCCAAACTAATCATTTTCGGCACTTGAGCCTACTATAAGCTACAGAGTGCTTCACAAATTGCGAGGTCGGCCAGATTTTTGTAAAGGACAGCTGAGGAGGGAGTTTTGACATGATTATACAACCAGCCATAATATGAAAGCATCTACAGCTAATGTTTTGATGCCAAATAGCATCGGGCACCTTTAGGACTTCTTTGGTTGACAGCACAATATTAAAAGGGTGCGTGAGTCTACGCTAGATATCAGCAAATCTTTTGAAATTTGAATTCTCCAGCTTTTTGGAATTTTCCCAACAAATTCACTTTGCAGTAAATTGATTCACCAGCCCTTCAAAACCTCTAATTGCCCTGAAAAACGGGTATGACACTATTCTCTTCTCATCGCGCATTAATCTACATCACAGTTTTGCTATCATACATTATCAGCAGCATAAATCAGGGTCTGGTTCTAGCATTTTAGCACATATGTTTTACTCTGAGATGCTACTGCGTTTTAGAGAAAACATACTTTCAAAAGCTGTAACTTTGTGGCCCAGATGACTAATATATACAGTGTATATATATATATATAGTGATTTTCTCTTCCTATCTTTATAGCTAACCTATGAGCTTTGACATTTAATCACTATCCAGATTCACTCCAAAATGGCTGCTGCATTCCCTGCTTCTGCTTTTATGGTCTAGGAAAGTCCCTCTTGATTCGCTGTGGTATACCATGTGAAATCCACAAGTTGTTATGAGGAAAATGAAGCCTGCCATAGGTCATGAATTAAAAGGGCTGTAATGTGCAGCTTAGTGCCCACACTATTTTCCATACCACATGGAATGATTCTTCTGACTAAAAGGTCATTTGAAGATATTTTATTCAATATAGGATAGTTAGAATATCTAACATTTAGTCCTGTTGAAATTTTATGGGGGGGAAGTTATGTCTTTGGCTCGGAGTTGACTGCAACCTCTCCATCCTGTATAGGCACAACCCTGCTACTAACCATTTGTCACTAAGGAATTGAGAAATTTACCAGAGTCATGCCCATCATAACCTTGTCTGTACTTGCAAATTTCTGTAACATCAATTGATTTGACAAGATCAGAATTAACTCATCACGGGGTTACCGCAACGAAGTGGAGCCAGAAGACTGAAGCGTCTGGTGGCTCCTACTCCTACTTCTCCAGTGTATTAAACGTGTTTATTTATTCAAGCAGAACAGGGGTTAATCGGCCATGTTGGAAATTCCTGCATTCAGCTGTGCTCGGTTAGCCACTCCTTTCACCTATAATCTCTGGGCTCGATTGCTAAGTCCTTGTCTGAGTAAGCAATTGCTGCAGGACATAGGAGTGGGAGAAATTGGTTTTGTGACCGAGTGCTTTATTAGCGACTGTTGCCTGGTGTGTATGCTTCGAAATTCTTTATCCTTTCCTTTTTTGCTTTCTTCCCCCTCCCTACACACCCTGGTGAATACCTCTGTTATATGTGAGTGTATATTTTGTGTGTGTGGAGTTTTCAGTTATTTTCAGTTATTTTGTCTGTCGGGTTGGTGTAGTACACAGTAGCGCCCCCTCTTCCCTGTGTGGGAAAGGGCTAATATAGGAGATAGGGCAAGGGCGGAGGCCCCAGCATCTTCACCATCTGAAGTATCCCAGGGAACAGTGTGAGCTAGGGCGCCCCATAGTGTTAAGGCCAGGAAAGGTGCCCCTGGTCCCAGGTCACTCGCCAGTCGAATCGTGACATAACTGTTTCTATAAATCTGTGCAGTTTACTTATCAGCACCAACATCAAGTTTAAACCAAAGGGTAACTTTAAAAGAACCCTGAACCAAGGGCAGCATGAGTCACTGTATGTCTTTAGCATTTCAGCCATGTATGTTTCACTTTGAAATATTAGGGCATTTCAGCGAAAACATATTTTTGAAAATCATACAGAGACTCTGCGGCTCGGATGATCAATCCAACAAGGTAAGTCTCCAGTGACTTCTCCCTTTCGCCTTCCCATGACTGACAGGTCTCTCTATATGTGTATAGGAAGCAAATTTTTTGTCTAAAGGAACAGGGAAGGGAGGAGCCACAAGAGAGCGACCTATAGGACTAGTCCACAGAACTATGTAATCCCTGGTTAACTTTTAAAAGTACCGTATATACTCGAGAATAAGCTGAGATTTTCAGGCCATTTTTTTGGGCTGAAAGTGCCCCTCTTGGCTTACACTTGAGTCGTTGTCCCAGGCGGTCGGTGAGGAAGGGGGAGCGGCAGCTGTCAAATCATACTCACCTGCTCCCGGCGCGTCTCTGCATCTCTGAGTCTGATGGTCTCCGGCAGCTCTTCCTGTGTTCAGCAGTCACATGGTACCGCACATTAAAGTAATGAATATGGACGCATATTCATTACTTTAATGAGCAATACGATGTGACCACTGAACACCGAAACAAGCTGCCGGCGCCGGAGACCATCTGTCACTGACAAGCAGGGATCACAATGAGAGCAGGTGAGTATAACGGGGGAGGGTGAGCATTGCGCGATATTCACCTCTCCCCGTTCCACCGCCGGGTGCCGCTCCGTCTTCTGCATCCTCTGGCTGTGACTGTTCAGGTCAGAGGGCGCAATGAAGTTTTTAGTGTGCGTGCTGCCCTCTGCCTGAATAGTCACTGCAGAGGATGCGGAAGACAGAGCAGCGCCCGGCGGTGGAACGGGGAAGGTGAATATCGCAAGTGCCGGGGCCTGAGCGACGAGAGGTGAGTATGTGATTTTTTTTTTTTTAAATCGCAGCAACAGCATATGGGGCATAATCTATGGAGCATCTTATGGGGCTATCAACCTTTATGGGGCATAATCTATGGAGCATCTTATGGGGCCATCAACCTAAATAAAGTATTGTATGGGGCATAATCTATGGAGCATCTTATGGGGCCATCAACCTTTATGCCGCATTGTATGGGGCATAATCTATGGAGCATTTTAGGGGGCATAATCTATGGAGCATCTTATGGGGCATAATCTATGGAGCATTTTATGGGGCATAATCTATGGAGCATCTTATGGGGCCATCAACCTTTATGCCGCATTGTATGGGGCATAATCTATGGAGCATTTTAGGGGGCATAATCTATGGAGCATCTTATGGGGCATAATCTATGGAGCATTTTATGGGGCATAATCTATGGAGCATCTTATGGGGCCATCAACCTTTGTGCAGCATTATATGGCGCATATGTTTCTATGGAGCATCTTATGAGGCCATTATTAACCTTTATGCACAATTGTATGGGGCACATGTTTCTATGGAGCATCTTATGGGGCCATTATTAACCTTTGTGCAGCATTATATAGGGCATATTTTAATATGGAGCATCTTATTGGGCCCATCATAAACTGTATGGAGCATTATATGGGGCGTATTTTGTATTGAGTATCTTATGGGGCCCATCATGAACTGTATGGAGCATTATAAGGGGCTCCTGATTCAATACGGATATTCAAAAACACTTAACCTACTGGTGTCTTAATTAATTTTACTTTTATTGGTATCTATTTTTATTTTTGAAATTTACCAGTAGCTGCTGCATTTCTCACCCTAGCAGGGCCGGCGTTATGCACAGGCAGACCAGGCAGCTGCCTGGGGCCCCCACTCCTCCAGGGGCCCCCCTGCTGCCTGCTGGTTCCACGATGTAGCTTACTTACAATTCAAATAGCACAAGGCAGTGCTTCCCTTTGCAGGAGAGGCAGACATAAGTGTGTCTGTGTCTTATCTGTTCTGCAATGCGAGGTTTCCCAGCGCTGCACTGCCTTGTGTTATCTATTGTAATGTCCGCTCTCGGCTGCAATTCCGGAGGCAGAAGCAGTCAGGCGTGTTATAATGACCTGACCTGACCTGCGCTCTGCATGTTCTCCTGTTCTTCTGCTATGGCCGTCCATCCTCACTCTGCAGCAGGCTTCAGGGTTATAATTTATACTGTGTCCTGGGCTGGCAGCTGCTGTTCAGCGGCAGGACCTTCCTATGTGACACCTGACCGCTGACGCTGTCCTGACGCTGCACAGCAGCCCCTGTCAGGATACAGTACAGGAGCTGTGCTGCCACCCAGGAGAAGTGTTCCCATATAGACACTTCACTGCTCACTGGTGAGTTTTTTGAACTGCACTATCACACCAATCACACACGGCAGTCTGCACAGCAACCAAAACTCCAATGTAAAAAAGTGATATAAAAAAATTAATGATACCTACTGTCACTCGTCAGCATCCTGCACAGGCTGCTCTGCAGTGTGCGCTGGCACCAGGAGTGATGATGTCACTCGGGACCGGACTGGCCATCGGGCAGTTCTGGCAAATGCCAGAAGGGCCGGTGCCAGTAGTGGGCCGCTGCACACTGTGCCATTGTCAGCGGCGCCAGCGCCAACTCTCCCCCCCCGCCAGCGCCACCACATTCAACTATACCAGCGTCTATGACGCCGGTACAGTTCAATCTAATGATGGAGGAGAGAGCGTCTAACGATGCTCCCTCTCCCATCATTCCCCGCTCTGCCTCTGACACTGCGGGTGCGCGATGACATCATCGCACACTCACTGTGTGCCAGGCAGTGTAGCGGCAGCCATTGAGACTGGAGCAGGGAGCAGCGCGGGCACGAGGAGAGGTGAGGAGTGTGGTTTTTTTTAACTGGACTGTCGGGCCATTCTTGAGGGGGGGGGAGGGCTGTGCAGTATACTACTACATGGGCTGTGTGTGCTGTATACTACTGTGTGGGCTGTGTGTGCTGTATACTATTGTGTGGGCTGTGCCGTATACTACTCTGTGGGCTGTGCCGTATACTACTCTGTGGGCTGTGCTGTATACTACTCTGTGGGCTGTGCTGTATACTACTCTGTGGGCTGTGCTGTGTACTACTCTGTGGGCTGTGCTGTGTACTACTCTGTGGGCTGTTATAAACTACGTGTGCTGTTATATACTACGTGGACTGTGGTATCTACTACATGGGCTGTGCTATATTATGCGGGCTGGGCTATATACTATGGGGGTATATTATATGTTATATACTATGTGACTGTGTTATATACTATTGTGGGGTATATTATATTCTATGAGGGAGGCTGTGTTATATACTAAGGGGGGTATATTATATTCTATGGGGGAGGCTGTGTTATATACTATGGGGGGCTGCATTATATTCTATGGGGGGCTGCATTATATATTATGGGGAGGTGGGCTGTATTATATTCTGTGGGGGGCTGTATTAGATTTTATGAGGGATGATTGCATCATACTCTTTGATGGGGCTGCATTATATTCTATGGGGAGGTGGGCTGTATTCTATTCTATTCGGGGCTACATTATATTCTATGGGGGGCTGTATTATATTTATATTCTATGAGGGGTAATTGCATCATACTCTATGAGGGGGCTGCATTAAACTATGAGGGGGGCTGCATTATATTATATGGGGGTTACATTACTCTGTGGGGTGGTGGCTGCATTATACTATATGTGGGCTTCATTATACTGTATCGAGGACTATGGGGAATACATTATACTATATGAAGAACTATGGGGAGCATTATACTATGGGAAGTGAATTGTACTACATGGATGACTATGGTGGTGCATTATACTATATGGAGCACTATGAGGAGTGTATTATGCTATATGGAGGATTGAGCAGTGTATTTTAATATATGGAGGACTATAGGGAGTGTATTATACTATATGGAGGACTGTGGTGCATATTATAATATATGGAGGACTATGGGGTGTATTTTACTAAACAAGTAAAATGCATATTCAGATTGTTTTTGCTGGAACAAAAATCATTGTTCTCAGCAGCACATCGCCGGTGTAAACTGTAGATGTGCTGCTGATAACATGATACTGTATGGTGATCTGTTAGTGATCTATTAGTGATCGTTCTGTCCCATCATTATTCCTCAGCTGGTGGAAAGAGGCCAGGAAACAAGCGTTGAACAACTTCAGTATTGTCGATCACACTCGTTTAGCGTCCTGAACTCAGCGCTTGTAAATACAACCGAAATGCTTCTGTGTGATTTGCAATATATTAGCATTTGGGGCCCCATTATAAACTTTGCCTAGGGCCCCACTTTGCCTAAAACCGGCCCTGCACCCTAGGCTTATACTCGAGTCATTTTCCCAGTTTTTTGGGTCAAAATTAGGGGTCTCGGCTTATACTCAGGTCGGCTTATACTCGAGTATATACGGTATGTTTTTTTCTGAAACATCTCAAAATTTCATAGTAAAGCAAATGTGGCTGAAATGATGGAGCTAGACACTGATTCATGCTGCCTATGGTTCAAGCAACATGAATCAACTGTCAGGTTCCCTTTAAAAAGTGATATATGGTTATAAAAATAAAAGAGCTTGACATTTGGTGATACACCTTAAGAGTAATGTTTATCCGGGATCATTTTTAATATCATGTAAAAACTTTTGCATATTTTTTATAACCACTGCCAATCCTTCTGGATTAAATATAAAATGTAATAGTTCTGTTTGTTTTGTTCTGTAGACCGCACCCCTGTAACCGTATGCTACCTAAAATGGCATCCAATCATCTAGAAAAGGATTGGTGGTGGCAGCGAGTAGTTCTTGGGTTATCGTGGAGTTAGCAGTAATCATACCGGGGTATACAGTGGGTACGGAAAGTATTCAGACCCCTTTAAATTTCTCACTCTTTGTTTCATTGCAGCCGTTTGGTAAATTCAAAAAAGTTCATTTTTTTCTCATCAATGTACACTCTGCGCCCCATCTTGACTGAGAAAAAACAATGTTTTCAAATGTATTAAAAAAAGAAAAACTGAAATATCACATGTCATAAGTATTCAGACTCTTTGCTCAGTATTGAGTAGAAGCACCATTTGAGCTAGTACAGCCATGAGTCTTCTTGGGAATGATACAACAAGTTTTTCACACCTGGATTTGGGGATCCTCTGCCATTCTTCCTTGCAGATCCTCTCCAGTTCCGTCAGGTTGGATAGTGAACGTTGGTGGACAGCCATTTTGACGTCTCTCCAGAGATGCTCAATTGGGTTTACGTCAGGGCTCTGGCTCGGCCAGTCAAGAATGGTCAGAGTTGTTCTGAAGCCACTCCTTTGTTATTTTAGCTGTGTGCTTAGGGTCATTGTCTTGTTGGAAGGTGAACCTTCGGCTAAGTCTGAGGTCCAGCACACTCTGGAAGAGGTTTTCATCCAGGATATTTCTGTACTTGGCCGCATTCATGTTTCTTTCAATGGCAACCAGTCATCCAGTCCCTGCAGCTGAAAAACATCCCCATTGCATGATGCTGCCACCACCATGTTTCACTGTTGAGATTGTATTGGGCAGGTGATGAGCAGCGCTGTAACAACTCTGCTGGCATCACAGCATGGCCTCTCATCTCTCACACACCATCTTACCCACTGCTCCAGGTCATGTTGTAGTCTGTCTGCTGCCGGGTCCATGCTCTGTCTCTTGCTTTCTGCCTGCTCTCTGCATGCTTCCTGGCTGTGTGCATAGGGGGGCAGCGCCAGAACTCTCTGATTCTTATAGAATCAGGGCGCACCTGTCTAATGTGTTCCTGACCAATTACCAAGAGGCCTCCAGTATTTAGGGCAGCTCCACCCTGTGGACTGGGCCTGTGCAATGTCTAAACTCAGATAGTGTCTAGCTTCTGAGCTGCCAGGCCTTGCTCTGTGTTACTCCTTCTCTGGAGGCTTTTCTCCTGCCTTGCCTTGCCTTGATCTTGTTTGTCTGCCCTCCAGGATGCTGTATATCCTGGTCTCAGTGTCTGTGTCCTTGTTTTGCCTTGTTTTGGTCTGTCCGCCCTCCAGGAGGCAGAATATCCTGGTGCCTGTGTCTTTGCTCTTGTACCTTGTCTTGTTCCATTACCTTGTCTGAACTTTGTCCTACCTCTGTCTCCTTGTCTGTGGCTTCTTTCCCTGCTGTGTCTTTCCTTGTGTCCTCTCTGTTTGCTTATGCTCTGCACTCTTGTGGCTTGTGGCCCCTTGAGGAAGCGGCGTGTGAACGCTGCGAAACGCGCGTCGGGGTTCATCCACCGGGGGGATCCCTTCCCCTCTCCACCCCTCCTCTGCATGGGTAAGAGCATTTTGCACTTTTTTTGCTGCTGTATCATGGGTTACTTATTGTAATCAGTTGGTGCACTTGCCTTAGACCCCTTGTTTGAGTCCTGATACAGCAGCAATCTCTTTTCTCTTTCCATGCGATTATCTTTAGCTATATGGTGTTTACCGTCCATAAATGTCTACATGATTACTCCCTATAGCGTTGGGGTGGTGAGGTTGAGGGTTTGCACTTTCCCCCTTTTTCATGTAATGTTGTGGAATACTTGTTATGATTACTGATATCCTGATTTTAATGTTTTGTATAAATAAAGATTCTCTTATATATATTTGTACTCTATGCTCCCGGTCCTCCTCTTTTTAGGCATTTAGTGTTTGGAGCGATGATTTAATTAATCTGGGTTATCACTATATATATACTAGTACTCTTTCCCAGATTTTTTTGCTATGTATTCGGATTTCCGGTTATCACTCTTGTGGCTTTGCCTGTGCTCCGCTCTCTTGCAGCTTTACCTCTGCTCCGCACTCCTGTGGTTCTGCTCTGTTCTACTCTGCTCTGCTCCTGCTGCTGCAGAAATCTCTTGCTGCAGCTCCTCTCTGCATTCCTTGCGGTTCCGCTCTGCTTTGCTTCTGCTGCTGCAGAAATCTCTTGCTGCAGCTCCTCTCCGCATTCCTTGCGGTTCCGCTCTGCTTTGCTTCTGCTGCTGCAGAAATCTCTTGCTGCAGCTCCTCTCCGCATTCCTTGCGGTTCCGCTCTGCTTAGCTTCTGTTGCTGCTCTACCGCTTCCATCCGCAGCCTTGCGGTTCTCCTCCTGTGTGAACAGGTCCCAACCTGTTCCTTCATACTTCATATCCGTATCTGCACTTCCTGTGTGAACAGGTCCTTACCTGCTCCTTCTTACACCACACCAACCAGCCCTGTGTCTCTGCCATTCCTGACAGCCCTGTGTCTCTGCCGTACCTGCCAGCCCTGTGTCTCTGCCCTACCTGCCAGCCCTGTGTCTCTGCCGTCTCTGCCAGCCCTGTGTTTCAGCCGTGCTCATCTGCCAGTCCTGCCTGATGCCCGCACCTGTCCTAGTGTTCCTGTTCTCCAAGTGGGATCAGCAGCCACAGCCAGACACCACCCTGAAGCAGCACCTGGCAGCTGCCTGCCACACAAACCCCCTGGCTCAAGCCCACTAGTCAGGGCATGAGCGTGACAAGTGCCTGGTTTTCTCCGCTTAGAATTATCTCCAAAAAAGGCTATCTTTGTCTCATCAGACCAGAGAATCTTATTTCTCATAGTCTGGGAGTCCTTAATGTGTTTTTTTTTTAGCAAACTCTATGCTGGCTTTCATATGTCTTGCACTGAGGAAAGGCTTCCTTCGGGCCACTCTGCCATAAAGGCCCAACTGGAGGAAAGCTGCAGTGATAGTTGACTTTGTGGAACTTTCTCCCATCTCCCTACTGCATCTCTGGAGCTCAGCCACAGTGATCTTGGGATTCTTCTTTACCTCTCTCACCAAGGCTCTTCTCCCACGATTGCTCAGCTTGACTAGATGGCCAGGTCTAGGAAGACTTCTGGTGTTTCCAAACTTCTTCCATTTAAGGATTATAGAGGCCACTGTGCTCTTAGTAACCTTGAGTACTGTAGAAATTATTTTGTAACCTTGGCCAGATCTGTGCCTTGCCACAATTCTGTCTCTAAGCTCCTTGGCCAATTCCTTTGACCTCATGATTCTCATTTGGTCTGACATGCACTGTGAGTGGTGAGGTCTTATATAGGCAGGTGTGTTCCTTTCCAAATCAAGTCCTATCAGTTTAATTAAACACAGCTGGACTCCAATGGAGGAGTTGAACCATCTCAAGGAGGATCACAAGGAAATGGAAAGCATGTGACTTAAATATGAGTGTCTGAGCAAAGGGTCTGAATACTTATGACCATGTGATATTTCAGTTTTTCTTTTTTAATAAATTTGCAAAAATGTCTACATTTCTTTTTTTTTCAGTCAAGATGGGGTGCAGAATGTACATTAATGAGAAAAAAATGAACTTTTTTGAATTTACCAAATGGCTGCAATGAAACAAAGTGAAAAAATTGAAGGGGTCTGAATACTTTCCGTACCCACTGTATATATATATATATATATATATATATATATATATGTTCCATGTGTTGGAGTTGGAGGTGTATATACCATACAATCACTGCTAGTTCTCCAATAACCGGCCTATTCGTGGAAACAGCCGCAGCCTCATCTGTTAATTGTCAGCCAGTCGTGTAATTATCCTAACAATAGGGGACAGCAGAGAACTGCTTGTGACAAAAAGCTAAAAGCGTGGTGGGTAAGGTGAACCCCCAGGTTGTGATCTTTGACAATGAGAATGAAAAAAAAGATATTTACTTTATTATATAACATCTACAGAATGATACCAAATGGAATATAATTTCTTGTATAATTAATTCATATATAAAATTTGTATTTCAAGCTCCAGAAGTGTTCCAGTCGTTTATGGATGTGGGGTCTGGATACTCGTATCCTGTGGATTGGTGGTCATTAGGGATTACAGCTTATGAACTCCTTAGAGGTTGGGTAAGTGGATCTGTAACTATTAATTTGAACAAAACCTCTCCTGAGGACCTCCTCTTTGGGAAGATCTCCCCATTTATCTAATCTTCTTTGAGAAGACCACACAACTTAGAAGACCACTTTCCACTGCAATTTTGGGTGGTAGTGACAAAAAAGGTTTACTTTATTTAGAATCAATGAAACACGTAACACATCCCATAATATTATATCACTGACCGTTGATAAAAATAATCTTGCCCTCGTCAGTAAATCTTCAGCTTTTACAGAAACATTCCAACAATCAAATGTGTATTAAGGCCCATTAAGAGGAATGCACAAAGATAGGGTGTGTTGGGTTTCAAAATTGATTTTCTTGCTTCTAGAAGGTATCTGAGTGGCCCCTCTCCCTATAAAAATAAACATGCATGGTTTGCCTATGTAGGCTTGAATGTTTATTGGTTAGTCCATGAGTAAGATACCTGTCTTATGTGTATAAGGTATTATGTAGAATAATTATGGAGAATATTTTGTCATGTCTCCCGCAAGCCAATTTGTCCCAAACATCTACACAGTTTTGCCTGCGACTCATGCTCGCTCTACAAATAGCTCCATATTTTCTCCATGTTAGTACACTTACCAAGATGCTCCATACAGACTCTGATCCACTATAGGATAATGTAAATTTGAGTTCATCAAGAAGCAGAATTGTGAATGTACCTTTGCTCAATAGTAGGGCATGTAACTCACTACAACTATCTTTGCATGTACATTTTTAATATATACAGAAAAGTTTTAGATAGGTGTGAAACAAAATTCTGCAAAGTAAGTGGAGCGCCCCCGTAGGGCAGTGGGGTACTCGGTATCGGGTCCTTCAGTTCTCAAGGGGGATGTCACGGTGGCTGACCCAGTCCGTGGCCCTAGGGACGTCCGTTGTAAATGGGGGGAAAGGTCTTTAAAGGGATAATGTTCGTGACGCCACCTATGGTATTCGGTCAGGGTGACCGACGCTCCTTAAGGGTCCGCTGGGGTGATGTTATGGCAGCTAGATGGTATACCTTCCCACAGGTGAAGTGTGTCACCAGGGCTTCCCAGTGTGTAGATGGTGGATGGTGTGAGGCGCAGTGAAGAACGAGGACACAAGATTGTAGTCTCTTTACCTTTACTGAAAGCTTCAGTGTCCACAGTCTAGGGTACGGACCACAGGGTAGGCAGATGTAAAAAAACACAACCAACAGCACCAGAGTATTGGGATGCACGCTCCAAAGTCCAAGGATCCAATTGGAACAATACTCACAAATGTAGAAAAAGAAGCAGCATCCGTTCCAGGTGAAGAGGGTATCAAAACAGTCTTTATTCTGTCATAGTAACATACAACGTTTCGGCCATGTTGGCCTTTGTCAAGTATACAATACACAGCACCTGGCCACCTTAAATAGTGTGGAGCCAAAGCAGGCCCCAATCACCAACAAGGGGCGGCCTTTATTATTTTATACAGATAAGTGCAAAAAAACACATATAAAACACAGTTAAAAACCGCAGTGCAATCAATACATAAATATCACACCATATAGTGTAAGAAACTCTCCATAATTGACAAGGGATATTCCGCTGTTCCAGCCGTGAACCAATCAGAGCATTGTTACTTCGGTTGTCATAGTAGCCGCCCACCAGTCCTTTAGTCCGTCATCGCTGTATAATACAGCCTCCGATCGCACATGGTCTTCCTGTTAGTATGCCACCTATAAGCCACAAAGCCCCTCACACCATAAGAAACTTACATATACACCTCCAAATCCGCCGATCGGGCACCATCAGAGCGAGCGTGCAGGTAAGTCACATGCACGCGGTCACATGACCGCAGCATCGACAGACCCCACAGCGCATGCGCTAGCAGCACCAGACCAGACAATACTCTCAGCAATGTTAGGACTCGCAAGCAGCCACGTCAGAGACAGGGAGGAGCCAGGGCAGAACGCCCTATCACATCCCTGCCCTCCACATGACGCAACGAGCCCCTTCATGCACGGGAGATCCGGACCCAGCCAACTCCATGGCAACCAGGGTGTACATATATAAATAGCGATTTGGCACACGAGGGAAAAAGGAAAAAAACAGGCATATCATGACAAAACCAAAGAAAAACCGGCACAAATATCCTCCAAATCTCCCTGGATATCAAATCCCACATACACTATAAAAATAAAAACAATATAAAAAACACAGTATTAAAAACAAATATACAGATTCAGACACCACCTATAGAGAGGGAATTAGGAAATACATATTTGTAAATTATATTCAATATTCAACCCTTTCGGTTGCAAAGTCTCCAATATGGAGATCCATCTGAGTTCTTTTTGTTTCAAAAGCTGTATCCTATTCCCACCCCTTCTTAGTGTAGGGACCCCATCAATCACTCTAAATCTAAGCTGATTCACAGAGTGTCGGCACTCATCAAAATGTTTCGGGACTGGTAATTCAAGTAATTTTGTTCTTATTGTGCTCTTATGCTTGCTAATACGCGCTCGAATCTCCATCGTAGTTTCCCCCACATACATCAGCCCACAAGGACATACTAGTAAGTAGATAACGAAACTAGAAGAGCACGTATATCGATCTTTAATCATAAACCTTTTCCCAGTTTGAGGGTGATAGAAGCTATCACCCTTCAGCATATTACTGCAGCAAGCACAGTTGAGACAGGGTGTAAAATAATAAAGGCCGCCCCTTGTTGGTGATTGGGGCCTGCTTTGGCTCCACACTATTTATGGTGGCCAGTTGATGTGTATTGTATACTTGACAAAGGCCAACATGGCCGAAACGTTGTATGTTACTATGGCAGAATAAGGACTGTTTTGATACCCTCTTCACCTGGAACGGATGCTGCTTCTTTCTCTACATTTCACAGGGTAGGCAGAGTCCGGCCGGTCTGAAGGCAAATCCAGAGTCCCCTTATCCAGGTGGAAATCAGTAGCCTTCCTCTAGCGCCTGGGTGTTGTAGTACGTCCCTGCTGAGCGTCTCGGTAAGGTTCTCACAACTGATGTTAATGTCTCTTTCTCTCTCTGTCCCCCTGATGGAGGAATAGGACAAACCCATATGACTGATGGCCTGAGGCTTTTTACAGGGACTCTATCACGCCCCGGCCTCCACAGTTGTCACCGTGCCTCCTGGGTATAAGGTCGGCCAGCTAACATGGAATTAACTGTCCTGCCAGTCTCTGAAGTAAAGCGTAGAGATCCTTACTCCCTCGGTGTTCTGGCTACCGGATTCCTGCGCCTCAGAAAGGAGGCAGCCTTTTGCAGAGCAGAACTCCTTTGGTTTCCTCTCCTTTTGCTATGACTTTGTTTCTCACTCTCTGCAACGCAAATCCCTTCAATGTCTCTTTTCTAGGATGCTGCCGCACGTTGTGCAGGCGCAGCTCCGTGGCCTTCTGTCTAGGCCTCTGATAGGATCCCACCCCTGTCAGGGACCCACTACCTGAGCGGAGCTCAGATAGCAGCTCACTGGGTAAAGCCCAGCTCACGTCTGCCTCACTTCCTGTCCAGACTACCAGATTTACCTAATTGTGAGGAGTGCCCTAGTAGATAGAAGCATAGCTCCCCCTTGTGGCCTGGAGTGTGAAGTGTGTTGTGTGGTTTGTGATACCTGGTAAAGAGATCTCCTTTATTGCCTTCAGATGTAATATCACTCCCCCTGGTGGAAGAATGACATTACTGCAATGACCAGGACCCTGGGGCGCTGCATATATATATAATATACAGCTCTGGCAAAACTTAAGAGACCACTGCAAAATGTTCAGTTTGTCTGATTTTTCTCTTTATAGGTATATTTTGGAGTAAAATGTAAATTGTTCTTTCATTCTATAAACTACTGATAACATTTCTCCGAAGTTCCAAGCAATACATTTTGTATTTATTTTCTAAAAGTGAGAAATGGTCAAAATCACAAAAAAATGCATTGCTTGCAGACCTCAAATAATGCAAAAAAAACAAGTTAATAATCATTTAGAAACAACAATACTAATGTTTTAACTCAGGAAGAGTTCAGAAATCAATATTTTGTGGAATAACCATGATTTCTAATCATAGCTTTCATGCGTCTCGGCATGCTTTCCACCAGTCTTTCACACTGCTTTTGGGTGACCTTATGCCACTCCTGGTACAAAAATGTAAGCAGTCCTTCTTTGTTTGATGGCTCGTGACTAGTGTTGAGCGATACCGTCTGATACTTGAAAGTATCGGTATCGGAAAGTATCGGCCGATACCGGCAAAGTATCGGATCTAATCCGATACCGATACCCGATACCAATACAAGTCAATGGGACACCAAGTATCGGACGGTATCCTGTATGGTTCCCAGGGTCTGAAGGAGAGGAAACTCTCATTCAGGCCCTGGGATCCATATCAATGTGTAAAAGAAAGAATTAAAATAAAAAAATAGGGATATACTCACCCTCCGACGCAGCCTGGACTTTACCGCCGTAACCGGGAGCCGTTGTACCTAAGAATGCGCGCTTGAAGGGCCTTAGATGAGGTCACTGCGCTCTGATTGGTCCGTAGCGGTCACGTGACCGCTACGCGACCAATCACAAAGCAGTGACGTCACCTAAGGTCTTTCAAGCGCTTGAAATACCTTAGAAGATGTCCGCAGCTTCTGATTGGTAGCGTAGCGGTCGCGTGACCGCTACGCGACCAATCACAAAGCAGTGACGTCTTCTAAGGTATTTACTTGCGGTATCGGAATGCTCAACACTACTCGTGACTATTCATCTTCCTCTTGATTACATTCCAGAGGTTTTCAATGGGGTTCAGGTCTGGGGATTGGGCTGGTCATCACAGGGTTTTGATGTGGTGGTCCTTCATCCACACCTTGATTGACCTAGCTGTGTGGCATGGTGGACTGTCCTGCTGGAAAAAACAGTCCTCAGAGTTGGGGAACATTGCCTGAGCAGAAGGAATCAACTGTTTTTCGAGGATAACCTTGTATGGGGCTTGATTCATACATCCTTCGCAAAGAACAACCTGCCCAATTCCAGCCTTTGTGAAGCATCCCCAGATCATCACCTGGTTATGGTTAGATGGAGACCTGGAGAGGCGTACAAGCCACAGTGTCTTGCACCCACTGTGAAATTTGGTGGAGGATCGGTGATGATCTGGGGATGCTTCAGCAAGGCTGGTACTGGGCAGGTTGTTCTTTGCAAAGGACGTATGAATCAAGCCGCATACAAGGTTATCCTGGAAAAACAGTTGGTTCCTTCTGCTCAGGCAATGGTCCCCAATTCTGAGGACTAGTTTTTCCAGTCCACACACACGCAGTATATACGGTATCACATTAATAAAATTACAATACATCAGCTACTGTTTCTTTACTTCTGTCTTTAATAAAATATATGATGAATGTGTCTTATATTTAACTATAAAGACTAATATATTAAATAGATTTACACCATATTCTCATTTTTTTCTAGAGGCCTTATGAAATCCATTCTACTACTCCAATAGATGATATTCTTAACATGTTCAAGATAGAAAGAGTGCATTATTCCTCCACGTGGTGTAAAAACATGGTAGTGTTACTTAAAAAGGTAATATTTTATTTGTACATTCATTGCTTGCATATTGTGTTTAATATGTGTTTACATACATGCAGCAGTTTATGAAAAATCTGAAATAAAAAATACTTATAAGGTCCTGTTCTTTTTTTTTTCCCGTAAATTCAAGAGAAAAAAAGAGAGAGAGATAGGACTATGTAGGTCACACAAAGGCAACCAGATTTAACAGAAGAAATGTGTACAGCAGCCTCAACCCGCCCAGGGGGATCTAAGACAACTGAATGAATAATAACATTGTACAGAGACCATACATAGTACCACTGCACTGCAACCAAATAATTCCAACATGCAGTGACTAAAGAATTCAACCATAATATGAGTATGACAATACAGTGACTTGAATAAGGACTGCCACCAGGAATTTCAGGGCCCCATACTGGGAACATTTTCGGGCCCCCTTCAGACTCCGCCCAGGCTCCACCCAGAGGCGTAGCTAGGGTTTTGGTTCGGGGGGGCGAAACTTCTGAATGGGCCCCTAACCAGGTAACCTTGATTACAACTCGGTGATGCGCCCTAATAGCGGAGGAGAACTTCAGCAGATGACCGCACTATTACTGAAGATAATCTCTATATAAAGACCAACATAGATATTACCGCCATATGGTCAGTGGTAGATACCAGTCCTACAGAACACATAAGAGATCACAGCACAGTTACAGATAATGACTTACCACTGACGTCCTTTCTGATGGAATTGTTCACTTTTCCCGTCTTTTCCATCTGGCCCAGACCGACATGACAACTTCTTCCAGCCAGGACTCTTCTGCAGAGAATACAACAAAGACAGATTTTACTTCTCACAGTCCAGCCCCATCACCATCTATTCCCAACCTGCACAAACTCCTCATCCCATATGTGACCCTATTACTGCACCTGCTGTGTCATTCTCTGTGCCTTCTAAATTCTAAAGCACCCCTCTATAATATAGTAATCCTGGGTGCAAATGCCCTAGAAAACAGTGCCCACATTTTGCTCCCTAGAAAGTGATAATGCCCTCTGTGTGCCTCTTTGACAGTCACAGTAATCTGAGTTCCCCTATAACAATAAGTACTCACTTTCCATTTAATAAAGTCCAGAGTCTCCCCCCTGTACAGCTCTCCTATACACAGTATGATGCTCTCTTATACATAATATAATGACCCCTCACTGTATAGTACCACCCACACAGTATACTGACCCCTTAGTAGCCCCCAAACTGTTTAATGGCTCCAACACTGTATGATGGCCCATTCACTGTAATCTCCACACTGTATGATGGCCCCCTAGATATTCTCCATATAGTATAATGCACCAGATCATCCTAAATATAGTATAATGCACTCCCCATAGGCCTACTCCATATTGTATAATGCACCCCCATAGGCAGACTCTATAGCACAAGGCAGCCCCCATAGCAGACTCTATAGCACAAGACAGCACCCATAGGCAGACTCTGTAGTATAAGGCAGCACCCCATGGGCAGACCCTGTAGTAAAAAGGCAGCACCCCGTAAGCAGACCCTTTAGTATAAGCAGCACACCCATATGCAGACCCTGTAGTATGAGGCAGCACCCCATAGGCAGACCCTGTAGTATAAGGCAGCACCCCCATAGGCAGGCCCTGTAGTAAAAGGCAGCACCCCCATAGGCAGACCCTGTAGTATAAGGTAGCACCCCCCATAGGCTGACCCTGTAGTATAAGGCAGCACCCCATAGGCAGACCCTGTAGTATAAAGCAGCACCCCCATAGGCAGACCCTGTAGTATAAGGCAGCACCACCATAGGCAGACCCTGTAGTATAAGGCAGCACCCCCATAGTCAGACCCTGTAGTATAAGGCACCACTCCCATAGGCAGACTCTGTAGTATAAGGCAGCACCCCCATAGGCAGACCCTGTAGTATAAGGCAGCACCCCCATACGCAGACCCTGGAGTATAAGGCAGCACCCACATAGGCAGACCCTGTAGTATAAGGCAGCACCCCCATAGGCAGACCCTGTAGTATAAGGCAGCACCACCATAGGCAGACCATGTAGTATAAGGCAGCACCCCCATAAGTAGACCCTGTAGTATAAGGCAGCACCCCATAGGCAGACTGTAGTATAAGGCAGCACCCCCATAGGCAGACTATAGTATAAGTCAGCACCCCATAGGCAGACATCATACCATAAGGCAGAATCCCCATAGGCAGACTCTGTAGTATAAGGCAGCACCCCATAGGCAGACCCTGTAGTATAAGGTAGCACCCCATAAAAAACACAATAAGTAAACACTCACCTCTCTTCTTCTACTGACAGCAGGTGCCGGGTAGTGACGTCATCGTGCCCGCTGTCAGTGTCGGCATTGGTGATGTCAGATGCTGATAGGGGATGATGGGAGAAGGAGCATATCGCAGCACTCCTTCCCTCATCAATGCGGTCAGCTATATCGGCTAAATGCCGAATCAGCTGACCTTGCGATGATCGGCGTGGGGCCCACTGCTGGCACTGCTCCTCCCCGCCTGCTCAGGGGCTTCATAGTGGCAGAGCAGGGAGAGCGATTCACCCCATAAGCAGACCCTGTAGTATAAGGCAGCACCCCCATAGGCAGACCCTGTAGTATAAGGCAGCACCCCATAGGCAGACCCTGTAATATAAGGCAGCAACTCATAGGCAGACCCTGTAGTATAAGGCAGCACCCCCAAAGGCAGACCCTGTAGTATAAGGCAGTACCCCCATAGGCAGACCCTGTAGTATAAGGCAGCACCCCCATAGGCAGACCCTGCAGTATAAGGCAGCACCCCCATAAGCAGACCCTGTAGTATAAGGCAGCATCCCCATAGACAGACCCTGTAGTATAAGGCAGCACCCCATAGGCAGGCCCTGTAGTATAAGGCAGCACCCCTGTAGGCAGACCCTGCAGTATAAGGCAGCACCCCCATAGGCAGACCCTGTAGTATAAGGCTCCACCACCATGGGCAGACCCTGCAGTATAAGGTGGCACCCCCATAGGCAGACCCTGTAGTATAAGGCAGCACCCCCATAGGCAGACCCTGTAGTATAAGGCACCACCCCCATGGGCAGACCCTGCAGTATAAGGCAGCACCCCCATAAGCAGACCCTGTAGTATAAGGCAGCATCTGCATAGGCAGGCCCTGTAGTATAAGGCAGCACCCAATAGGCAGACCCTGTAGTATAAGGCTGCACCCCCATAGGCAGACCCTGTAGTATAAGGCAGCACCCCCATAGGCAGACCCTGTAGTATAAGGCAGCACCCCATAGGCAGACCCTGTAGAATAAGGCAGCACCACCATAGGCAGACACTGTAGTATAAGGCAGCACCACCATAGGCAGACCCTGTAGTATTAGGCAGCACCACCATAGGCAGACACTGTAGTATAAGGCAGCACCACCATAGGCAGACCCTGTAGTATTAGGCAGCACTCCCATAGGCAGACCCTGTAGTATAAGGCACCGCCCCCATGGGCAGACCCTGCAGTATAAGGCATCACCCCCATAGGCAGACCCTGTATTTTAAGGCAGCACCCCCATAAGCAGACTGTAGTATAAGGCAGCACCCTCATAGGCAGACTGTAGTATAAGGCGGCACCCCCATAGGCAGACCCCATGGTATAAGGCAGCATCCCCATAGGCAGACTCTGTAGTATAAGGCAGCACCCCAGAGGCAGACCCTGTAGTATAAGGCAGCACCCCATAAAAAACAATAAATAAATACTCACCTCTCTTCCTCTCCTGACAGGGGGCAGCAGGTAGTGACGTCATGGGAGAAGGAGCGTAGCACAGCACTCTTTCCCTCATTAATGCGGTCAGCTGTATCGGCTAAATGCTGAAACAGCTGACCTTGCGATGACGGGCAGGGGACCCACTGCTGGCACCGTGCCTCCCCGCCTGCTCATGGGCCCCATAGCAGCAGAGCAGGGAGATCGATTCTCCCTGCTCTGCCACAGAATGTAACTGTATTGGCACGCTGTGCAAACGCCGATACAATTACAGTAGCCCCCTCTGCCCCCCCCCCCCCCCGGTAGCTATGCTACTGGCTCCACCCTATCTCCACTTCCAACCTTCGAACCTTCACCAGTTCCACAGCTCTCTTTTGAAAAAACTCCACAGCTGCACCATGCCCTCACCAATCACACATTAACAGTTCCCATAGAACACCTGACCAATGACCAATAATACCTTATAAAAGTGACAAATACCGTCACACCATGACTAGACTACATATTACCACCATATAGTAACCGAATAACACCACATCCAAGGAACAAATACCAAAACACCATGACGAGACCATATATTATCACCACAGTGACCAAATACAACAATACTGACCATTAATAAAAATAAATACTAATATTACCATTAGTGCCATTATACACAGTAGCTCTGCACATAGTATAGTGCATGGTGTAAGTGTATAGGTAATACAGTAATCACCAGTGACATTATACACACAAGCTCTGTACATAGTATAGTGTATAGTGTAAGTGTACAGGTAATACAATAATCACCAGTGACATTATACACAGGAGCTCTGTATATAGTGTCAGTGTACACGTAATGCAGTGATCACCAGTGACATTATACAATTATACACAGGAGCTCTGTATATAGTGTCAGTGTAGAGGTAATACAGAGATCACCAGTGACATTATACACAGGAGCTCTGCATATAGTGTCAGTGTACAGGTAATACAGAGATCACCAGTGACATTATACACAGGAGCTCTGTATGTAATGCAGTGATCACCAGTGACATTATACAATTATACACAGGAGCTCTGTATATAATGTCAGTGTACAGGTAATACAGGGATCACCAGTGACATTAAACACATGAGCTATGTATATAGTGTCAATGTACAGAGATCGCCAGTGACATTATACACAGGAGCTCTGTACAGAGTATACAGTATATAGTGTCAGTGTATAGGTAACACACTGACTCACTGGTGACGTCTCTAGGTGAAGTTCTTCATCTTCGCTTTTCTCCTTCATCCAGTGCAGATGGCCAATCACTTCTTCCATCCAGGACTTGTCTATAAATAAAATAACACACAGTAATCTAGAGCACTGCTTCCAGAGGACATTGCCCAACTTCCACACTTCACAGCTTTATACAGACGTGCACCCACCATTAATATATAATTAGCTATTATGCAATCCACCATTCCAATTATAAATTCTAATCCACCACTGTGACCCCCACTAGCTATAAATAGCCACTTTCTCCTGCCAATAAATATATAAATTAATTAGCACCTGTACTTTTTCTCCCAAATCATTACCAGTCACACTACGTCATCCTCAATGTCCCCCACCCTGTACCTACCACTCCCTAGATTCATATATTTACATGCACCCCTCTGCCCCAATTCATTGTCATGTCCTCTGTCTCTCCCACACCCACCATCAATGAATTATCATTTGCTCTCCCTCAAACTGAATTCATCATCATTTACTCTCCTCACCCCCCACCCTCAATTCATCATTTGCTCTCCCCACCCCCACTCCCAAGTCATCATTTGCTCTACCCCCACTCAGAATTCTCCATTTGCTCTCCCCCACTCCTAATTCATCATTTGCTCTCCTCCCAACTTCCAATTCATCATTTTCTCTCCCCACCCCCACTCCCAATTCATTATTTGCTCTCCCCACACCCACACCCAATTCATTATTTGCTCCCCCCACTCCCAATTCATTATTTGCTCTCCCTACCCCCACTCCCAATTCAGCATTTGCTCCCCCCACTCCCAATTCATTTGCTCTCTCTACCCCCACTCCCAATTCAGCATTTGCTTTCCCCACCCACAATTCCTCATTTGCTCTCCTTCCACTCCCAAATCATCATTCTCCCAACTACCAATTCCTCATTTGCTCTCCCCAACACTCCCAAATCATCATTTGCCCCTCCCTCAACTACCAATTCATCACTTACAGTTCCCCAAAACCATTTAATTAATTTTATTTAAAAAAAATAATTCTATACTTATCTCTCATACGATCCCTTGCAGCTCCACTTCTGGACTGGCATCCTGGTGCTCTTACATGATGACGCGTGCACTATGAGTCATCGCATATGTGCTGTCAGCAGCACCTCATAGAGGAGGCTCCCTTGAAGCTGCACGGCAATCTTGGCCGTGAGAACCCCAAGCCTCCCTGAGCCGGCACATGATACCCTGAGGTCCGATGAGCGGAAGCACAAGAGGGAGGCCTGGACCAGGACTGGGCCCTCGCTCTTTACTACTGTTCAACGGGACCAATACAGTAGTGAGGGCAGTAAATCCCTGATGGTGGCTCTAATGACACCATGTAATAATTCAATAATACTAATGCACACAGCGCAAATAATGTCACTATACAATGACTGAATGATATTACTGCACACAGCATGAATACTATCATTATGCAATGACTGAATAATATTACTCCACAAAGAGTTAATAATTCCACCATGCAATGACTGAATAATACTACTGCACAGAGTGGGAATAATACCATTATACAATGACTGAATAATACTAGCGCACAAAGAGTGAATAATACCACTGTACAATGGCTGAATAATACTACTGCACAGATAGTGAATCATACCACCATGCAATGAATGAATAACACTGCTGCAAAGAATGAGAATAATGCAACTTTAAAATGGCTGAATAATGCTACTGCTCAGATAGTGAATATTACCACCATATAAACAATGAATAATACTACAGCACTGAGAGTGAATAATGCCAATATGCAAGTGAATATTACTACTACACAGAGTGCGAATATTATATTACCACTTTACAACGCCTGAATAATACTACTGTATTGAGAGTGAATAATACCATCATACAATGACCGAATAATACTACTGCGCTGCAAGTGAATAATACCATCACACAATGACTGAATAATATTTATTTACAGTAACTAATTAATACCAATATATTTAAATGAATAATAATTCTGTATAGTGCCTGATAACCTTATAGTGAATGAATAATACTACCATACAGTGACTATTAACACTATACAATGACTAAATGATACCACAATATAGTGACCAAATAATACTGTTCCTGCAATGTTAAGGTGATAATAATCACATTTATATAAAGATGAAAGCCTTTCATTATTCATACAGTTGCTAAATTGGTGAAAAAAATGATCATATAAAAGAATACTTCTTTCTCCTTCATCAGACCCTAATAAATCATTGGTCTCCAACATGCAGCTAGCAGTGTTTCCGCATGGACCTTGCCGCAAAAAACTAATCCTAAGTGAGCTATGATATAGATAATAAAGTGTTGCAAGTATGATCCATTCTTCATTAGCTACTACATTATAGGGGTACATTCAGACCTCCTTCAGATGTGGCTCTAGGAGACCTCCTTCAGATGTGGCCCTAGGAGACCTCCTTCAGATGTGGGCCTAGGAGATCTCCTTCAGATGTGGCCCTAGGAGACCTTCAGATGTGGCACTAGGAGATCTCCTTCAGATATGGCCCTAGGAGACCTTCAGATGTAGCCCTAGGAGACCTCCTTCAGATGTGGTCCCATGAGACCACCTTCAGATGTGGCCCTAGGAGACCTCCTTCAGATGTGGTCCCATGAGACCTCCTTCAGATGTGGCCCTAGGAGATCTCCTTCAGATGTGGCCCTAGGAGATCTCCTTCAGATGTGGCCCTAGGAGATCTCCTTCAGATGTGGCCCTAGGAGATCTCCTTCAGATGTGGCCCCAGGAGACCTCCTGCATTTACAGTTCCCTTGGGAATATTGCATCTTTGCTAATTCTGACTTTATCACATCAGTTATTTAGAATCTCCAAAAAGTAGGTTTATTTCATAGAAATTGTTAGAAAGGAGCCAGCTGATATTTCAAGACAGATAACAGTGCTGACAATTTATATGATGTTTTTCCTATAGTATGTCCTTGAAAATACCTTATGTTTTGGAGCTGTTACTTGAGACCACACTTCTGTGAACACAGAACGGAAAATGTTCCCTGATTAACCAGCAGACATTAAACGCAGTTGACACATCTCTTCTCGGAGCTACTTATCTGAATGTTATCATCAAAGCTATTCTGACAATATGGAAAAGATTTCATAATATGTGGGAAGGTTTCTTTATCCAGTGCTGATTTCACTATCAAAAGTCAGAGTTGTACACAAAGGTGGATTGATGACAGAAGAGTGGAATAATTTTCCGTCACGGACAAATCTCACTCGCCAATATTGACAGGTTTGGCTGACAGCCTAATGTGTATGGCGTCCAATGAAAAATTATTGTTGGGGAGATGAGGATCCTGTATGTATGATTTTGGACTGCAAATCCTTTTGATCTCCCAAGAAAAAATCCTTGATTAAAGATGTCACAGCAGCTTTCTCATAGAGAACAGAGGAGCTCTCAGCGCTGCACAGGAGAGTTGGGTGAGATAGCTGCAGGTCAAACATTTAATCGAACCATTGTTCAGCTGACAGCCCTCTAATGCTTATGGGAGCTTTAATCAAACACTTGTTCATCTGACATATATGTCCCCATTCAAACAGTTGTATTTTCAATCTTTGTGTGCATTGGATGCTAACCATAAAATGATCTATTGTCAAGTCTGAAAAATTAAGGATTACTACATTTCTATTACTGTAAGAATTATAATCCGTACATGAATACAGAACCAGAATCAGTAGATAAAAGAATTACCAGAATCAATCACTATCAATACATGAATTCATCTACAAAACCGTCATCAGTACATAAATACATATTCAAAACCGCAATCAGTACGTTAATATGTCTCCAGAATTAAAATTAGTACAAGAATATAGCCCTCAAAACCTTTTCATGGGTACATAAATGTAGCACCTTTACCTTAATTAGTATGTGATTACATCAACAGAAGAACCATCAGTACATAAATACAGCATCAGAACCAGCATCAGTACGTATATATGTCACTTGAACACCATCAGTACATGAGTATTGCACCAAAACCATTATCAGTGCATAAATTCATGAACAGAATCACTATTAGTGCATGAATACAACACCAGAACCACCATCAGTACACGAATACATCACAATAACCACTATCAGTGCATTAATGTGGTAGCAGAACCATTATAAGTGCATGACTATAGCACCAGAAACATCATCAGTACAAAATACATCACCAGAACTACCATCATTTCATGAATAAAACACCAGAACAGCCATCAATACAGTAATACAGCACCAGGACCACTATCAGGATAAGAGAACACACCAATATCATCACCAGTACATACATACATCACTAGAACCATTATCAGTATGGCAATATTTCACACAAACCACTATCTGCACATGAATACAAAACCAGAACCATCATCAGTACATGAGCACAGTACTAGAACCACTATCAGTACATAAATAGTGCTGCAAACTTAGTACAGCAATCAATTGCAATGTCAGGTCAGTCCCCAGCAAACACTATTGTGTTGCATAAACCTTCAACTCACAGTATGCCCTTAAAAATGATAAGGAGATGATGGGAGATGTTAATTGTTGCCAGCCATCACCAGACTGCAGACCACAGAGGAATCTCAGTACTCATTAAATATTTACTAGTGCTATTGCCTCCATCTAAAGAGTATCTTAGCTTTTAGGATATATCTTACATGTTTAACGTCCTTCAATTCTGAGCAAATTTGAGCGATTGGTGGAGTTCTCAGGATCCAGACACACCCAAAAGATTTTTTGGACGTGCACAGGATCTCACAGAAAGCCTATGAATTTGCAGTATACTGCATCTGTACTCTGCTTTATGTGATCTCTTTTGTCTCTTAAAGCGCAAACTTCTAAAAGGCATTTGAGTGATTGTGGAGGTCCCCGGAACACCACTGGTCTGCTAAGATTTAAAGGACCTAAAACATAAAACAATCTCCCAAAACTTTATTTTCTTTTTAAGGTGCATTTACACTGGCCAATAATTAGGAACCGATTATCGGCTTATCTAGACCGGACGTCAACCACCCTATTCACAACCAAAACATTCGTTCTTTGGGTGAAATGCTTTTTAAGCTTACTTAACTCCTTAATGACAGTGCCAATTTTGAGCTTAACCCCTTCCCGACATTTGACGTACTATCCCGTCGAGGTGGGGTGGGCCCGTATGACCGCCGACGGGATAGTACGTCATCACCGATCAGCGGCGCTCACGGGGGGAGCGCGGCCGATCGCGGCCGGGTGTCAGCTGCATATCGCAGCTGACATCCGGCACTATGTGCCAGGAGCGGTCACGGACCGCCCCCGGCACATTAACCCGCGGCACACCGCGATCAAACAGGTATAGGGAAGCATCGCGCAGGGAGGGGGCTAAAAAAGTTATAGTCCTGAGAATAAAGCAATACCAAAATAATTATTTTTTCTATAAAATAGTTTTTATCGTATAAAAGCGCCAAAACATAAAAAAATGATATAAATGAGATATCGCTGTAATCGTACTGACCCGACGAATAAAACTGCTTTATCAATTTTACCAAACGCGGAACGGTATAAACGCCTCCCCCAAAAGAAATTCATGAATAGCTGGTTTTTGATCACTCTGCCTCACAAAAATCGGAATAAAAAGCGATTAAAAAATGTCACGTGTCCGAAAATGTTACCAGTAAAAACGTCAACTCGTCCCGCAAAAAACAAGATCTCACATGACTCTGTGGACTCAAATATGGAAAAATTACAGCTCTCAAAATGTGGTAACGCAAAAAATATTTTTTGCAATGAAAAGCGTCTTTCAGTGTGTGACAGCTGCCAATCATAAAAATCCGCTAAATAACCCGCTATAAAAGTAAATCAAACCCCCCTTCATCACCCCCTTAGTTAGGGAAAAATAAAAAAATTAAAAAATGTATTTATTTCCATTTTCCCATTAGGGTTAGGGTTAGGGCTAGGGTTAGGGCTAGGGTTGGGGCTAGGGTTAGGGCTAGGGTTAGGGTTAGGGCTAGGGTTAGGGCTAGTGGTACGGCTAGTGTTAGGGCTAGTGATAGGGCTAGGGTTATTGCTACGGTTAGGGCTAGGGTTAGGGCTAGGGTTGGGGCTAGGGTTGGGGCTACAGTTAGGGTTGGGGCTAAAGATAGGGTTAGGGTTTGGATTACATTTACGGTTGGGAATAGGGTTGGGTGTGTCTGGGTTAGAGGAGTGGTTAGGGTTACTGTTGGGATTAGGGTAAGGGGTGTGTTTGGATTAGGGTTTCAGTTATAATTGGGGGGTTTCCACTGTTTAGGCACATCAGGGGCTCTCCAAACGGGACATGGCATCCGATCTGAATTCCAGCCAATTCTGCGTTGAAAAAGGAAAACAGTGCTCCTTCCCTTCAGAGCTCTCCCGTGTGCCCAAACAGGGGTTTACCCCAACATATGGGGTATCAGCGTACTCAGGACAAATTGGACATCATCTTTTGGGGTCCAATTTATCCTGCTACCCTTGGGAAAATACAAAACTGGGGGCCAAAAAATAAGTTTTGTGGGAAAAAAAAGATTTTTTATTTTCACGGCTCTGCGTTGTAAACTGTAGTGAAACACTTGGGGGTTCAAAGTTCTCACAACACATCTAGATAAGTTCCTTGGGGGGTCTAGTTTCCAATATGGGGTCACTTGTGGGGGGTTTGTACTGTTTGGGTACATCAGGGGCTCTGCAAATGCAACGTGACGCCTGCAGACCAATCCATTTAAGTCTGCATTCCAAATGGCGCTCCTTCCCTTCCGAGCTCTGTCATGCGCCCAAACAGTGATTCCCCCCCACATATGGGGTATCAGCGTACTCAGGATAAATTGAACAACAACTTTTGGGGTCCAATTTATCCTGATACCCTTGTGAAAATACAAAACTGGGGGCTAAAAAATCATTTTTATGAAAAAAAAAAAAAAAATTATTTTCACGGCTCTGCGTTATAAACTGTAGTGAAACACTTGGGGGTTCAAAGTTCTCACAACACATCTAGATAAGTTCCTTGGGGGGTCTAGTTTCCAATATGGGGTCACTTGTGGGGGGTTTGTACTGTTTGGGTACATCAGGGGCTCTGCAAATGCAACGTGACGCCTGCAGACCAATCCATTTAAGTCTGCATTCCAAATGGCGCTCCTTCCCTTCCGAGCTCTGTCATGCGCCCAAACAGTGGTTTCCCCCCACATATGGGGTATCAGCGTACTCAGGACAAATTGGACAACAATGTTTGGGGTCCAATTTATCCTGATACCCTTGTGAAAATACAAAACTGGGGGCTAAAAATCATTTTTGTGAAAAAAAAAAAGAATTTTTATTTTCACGGCTCTGCGTTATAAACTGTAGTGAAACACTTGGGGGTTCAAAGCTATCAAAACACATCTAGATAAGTTCCTTAGGGGGTCTACTTTCCAAAATGGTGTCACTTGTGGGGGTTTTTAATGTTTAGGCACATCAGGGGCTCTCCAAACGCAACATGGCATCCCATCTTAATTCCAGTCAATTTTGCATTGAAAAGTAAAATAGCGCTCCTTCCCTTCTGAGCTCTGCTATGCACCCAAACAGTGGTTTACCCCCACATATGGGGTATCGTCGTACTCAGGACAAATTGCACAACAACTTTTGTGGTCTAATTTCTTCTCTTACCCTTGGGGAAATAAAAAAATGGGGGCGAAAAGATCATTTTTGTGAAAAAATATGATTTTTTATTTTTACGGCTCTGCATTATAAACTTCTGTGAAGCACTTGTTGGGTCAAAGTGCTCAACACACATCTAGATAAGTTCCTTAAGGGGTCTACTTTTCAAAATGGTGTCACTTGTGGGGGGTTTCAATGTTTAGGCACATCAGGGGCTCTCCAAACGCAACATGGCGTCCCATCTCAATTCCAGTCAATTTTGCATTGAAAAGTCAAATGGCGCTCCTTCCCTTCCGAGCTCTGCCCTGCGCCCAAACAATGGTTTACACCCACATATGGGGTATCAGCGTACTCAGGACAAATTGCAAAACAATTTTTGGGGTCCAATTTCTTCTCTTACCCTTGGGAAAATAAAAAATTGGGGGCGAAAAGATCATTTTTGTGAAAAAATATGATTTTTTATTTTTACGGCTCTGCATTATAAACTTCTGTGAAGCACTTGTTGGGTCAAAGTGCTCACCACACATCTAGATAAGATCCTTAGGGGGTCTACTTTCCAAAATGGTGT
This sequence comes from Ranitomeya variabilis, assembly GCF_051348905.1. Taxonomy (NCBI): domain Eukaryota; kingdom Metazoa; phylum Chordata; class Amphibia; order Anura; family Dendrobatidae; genus Ranitomeya; species Ranitomeya variabilis. The sequence goes on along the minus strand of NC_135232.1, from coordinate 1,103,969,766 downwards.
CACTTGTGGGGGTTTCAATGTTTAGGCACATCAGGGGCTCTCCAAATGCAACATGGCGTCCCATCTCAATTCCAGTCAATTTTGCATTGAAAAGTCAAATGGCGCTCCTTCCCTTCCGAGCTCTGCCCTGCGCCCAAACAATGGTTTACACCCACATATGGGGTATCAGTGTACTCAGGACAAATTGCACAACAATTTTTGGGGTCCAATTTCTTCTCTTACCCTTGGGAAAATAAAAAATTGGGGGCGAAAAATCATTTTTGTGAAAAAATATGATTTTTTATTTTTACGGCTCTGCATTATAAACTTCTGTGAAGCACTTGTTGGGTCAAAGTGCTCACCACACATCTAGATAAGATCCTTAGGGGGTCTACTTTCCAAAATGGTGTCACTTGTGGGGGGTTTCAATGTTTAGGCACATCAGGGGCTCTCCAAATGCAACATGGCGTCCCATCTCAATTCCAGTCAATTTTGCATTGAAAAGTCAAATGGCGCTCCTTTCCTTCCGAGCCCTGCCATGCGCCCAAACAGTGGTTTACCCCCACATTTGGGGTATCAGCGTACTCAGGACAAATTGTACAACAAATTTTGGGGTCTATTTTCTCCTGTTACCCTTGGTAAAATAAAACAAATTGGAGCTGAAATAAATTTTGTGTGAAAAAAAGTTAAATGTTTATTTTTATTTAAACATTCCAAAAATTCCTGTGAAACACCTGATGGGTTAATAAACTTCTTGAAAGTGGTTTTGAGTACCTTGAGGGGTGCAGTTTTTAGAATGGTGTCACACTTGGGTATTTTCTATCATATAGACCCCTCAAAATGACTTCAAATGAGATGTGGTCCCTAAAAAAAAATGGTGTTGTAAAAATGAGAAATTGCTGGTCAACTTTTAACCCTTATAACTCCGTCACAAAAAAAAATTTTGGTTCCAAAATTGTGCTGATGTAAAGTAGACATGTGGGAAATGTTACTTATTAAGTATTTTGCGTGACATATGTCTGTGATTTAAGGGCATAAAAATTCAAAGTTGGAAAATTGCGAAATTTTCAAAATTTTCGCCAAATATTCGTTTTTTTCACAAATAAACGTAAGTTATATCGAATAAATTTTACCACTATCATGAAGTACAATATGTCTCAAGAAAACAATGTCAGAATCGCCAAGATCCGTTGAAGCGTTCCAGAGTTATAACCTCATAAAGGGACAGTGGTCAGAATTGTAAAAATTGGCCTGGTCATTAACGTGCAAACCACCCTTGGGGGTGAAGGGGTTAATGACCAAGCCCCATCTTTCAAATCTGACATGCATCACTGCGTTTTTTCATGACAGACTGTTCTTTATGTTAGTGGTAAATTAACGTCAATAGTGTTTTTAGAAAATTTTGCAATTTTTAAGCTTTGTAGCCTTAAACCAGGTAGTCACACCACACAAAATAGTTAATAAAAATAATTTCCATTTATTTTCTTTACATTAGCATTGTTTTTAAAATGTCACTTTATTTTGTTAGGATGTTAAAAGAGTTAAAATATTGCAGCAATTTTTAATTTTTTTTTCAAAGTAATTTATAAATCATATTTTTTACAGACCTATTCCGTTTTGAAATGACTTTGAGGGGCCTATATACAGTGGGGAAAATAAGTATTTGATACACTGCCGATTTTTCGTTGTGATCGAATGATATGTTTGAGTCCCGGCGGCTGTTCGACAGTGGCAACACATGCGGGCCTTGCCTAACAAACAGGTAATCCCTGCATATGTTGCGGCTGTAGGACAACTGCGAGACATGCAGTCACGGGGACTTGAACATATTTTTCGAGCACGCAGAAGACACTCGCACCCGAGCATGGTCAGATAACACCTTATCCGAGCACAGAGAGGTGGTGACAGTTTTACTTTAGTATGTACCGTTATACTGGGTATGATATGATTGTTTTCTAAGTTTTTTTTATTAATGATTAGAGACTTGAGGAGTTATTTGAACTTTTATATTTTTTTTGTGGATGTGATGCACTTTCGGGTGTTATAAAATAACAATGATACCCATTATTGTGTTTTTTGCAGCTTCTTACCAAGGACCTAGAGTGCCGCTTTTCATCATTAGCTGACATCCAGACTTCTCCATACTTGGCTGACATGAACTGGGATGCAGTATTGGAGAAATCCATCACGCCTAGCTTTGTTCCAAATGTAAGAATTTATTTTATATGTGTTTACTACTGGTAGAATGTTGGAAATTGCAATGACACAGTTTATATTCTGTGGACAGCATGAGAATGACAACCTTAAGGCTATGTGCCCACGTTGACGCTTACAAAACACATCCCATTATTTTTAATGCCATTCTGCAATTGCTGTGCCCATGCAGCTTTTTTGCCACAACGGAAACGCATCACGATAAAAAGAGCAGCATGTTCATTCATTTTCCCAGCGATTTTGCCGTTATAGAATTGTATTGGAACGCATGAAAAAAAAACACATGAAAAAAGCGACAAAAACGTGAGAAAAAACGCAAGTGGATTTCCTGGCAAGGGTGTCCGGTTTTGATGAGGAAAATTCTGCTTAGATTCTGCAACGTGGGCACAAAGCCTTATAGTTCTACTTCCACACTACAATGTTGTGTGCAGAACAGAAGGCGAAACGGAAGAAAATCAAATAAATATAACTCAAAGACTAATTACATGGTAGGGGCAGACGTGCGGGTCCAGGTGATAGCGGGGAGCCCACATCCCAGTCTCAGCCTCCGAATAGGTAATTATACCGGTCCACTGACTGCTCTCGGCCTGTCTGGTAATATCTGACATAGCCAGTTTTAACTTATGGTAGCGGTGTAGGCTTTATACTAAGTGGGGCGAGATAGGGTGTATAAACATATGGATGCATACCATAGTTCTATTTGGCATAGATGGATTATATGATATTTCTATGGATTGAATTATTAATGACATGAGTGCTTTCCACAGTAACATCCGATATGGGATGTACCCGTTTGTCACTTGGTGCTGCACGTCAACATTGGTAATGGGAGAGGGATATTGTCCTATTCCCCAAAACTGTCAATATGGTTTTTAAATTTTGTAATAACTTCAATAAAATTAAATTGTTTCTGATTAATAAACATTGCCTTTTAATCATCTTTTTGCGGGGTGTTCTATGTAGTAGTTGATGATAGGCTAATTACGTCCTGTCGTTTGCATGGTTATTTATTTTGGATATAAATGTATTATACCATGCTTCGCTGTCATCTGTGTATATTAATTACCGTACATGGTACGTCATACAGATGCAGCAGAACTGAGGTCATGTTAGAATGCCCAAAGTTTACAATACATTTTCTTTCGTTTCCCTATTGTAATGTCTTAACTCTTTGAAGATGCCATCATTTAAGGCTTTGAGGAAACAACAGGGATTTTTGGTGTTGAAAGAGGATCTATCACTTTCTGAGAGACTTCATAAGGTAAAAGATGGGTAAAATATAAACCTGCTCAAACATATATAACTATAAAAATTAAAAAGCTCCCTCTCTAATTTACTAATAAATAAGAGAGTTGGCTAAAGTGGTCTGAAACTGGGCTTTCCACCATCTCACTAGCTTGACAGACGTAAAAAAAAAGGGGGTAAAATGTGGATTTAAACTGCGCTGCTGAATGATTCAAGGTCCAAATATGTAGCCATTAGATCGTGGATTTATTCAACGCGTTTTAAAGTATAAGACTTCTTCATCAGGACACCACAACATATTGTGGTGTCCTGATGAAGAAGTCTTGTACTTTGAAACGCGTTGAATAAATCCATGATCTAATGGCTACATATTTGGACCTTGAATCTTTCAGCAGCACAGTTTAAATCCACATTTTACCCCCTTTTTTTACCTCTGTTGGTCACGCGTGGACTGGTGGATCTGCTGCAGCAGGATATATCTATGAGCCTTTCCTTTGGGTGAAATTGGTGAGTAGAACCTGATCTACCTTATCAATTGTATCTTGGATAAGAACCTATTGCACTCTTTTCTCCAGCAGCATTTTTTAGCTTGACAGATGTGATAGACTTCTTGCTTCTGAGTTAGGAGGTACTACTCTGTGTTGGGAGACAGTATGGAAATATAGTGGAGATATGTACTGGTGGTTTACTTCAATATGAAGGTATGATGGATTCCTATGTGTTATGGAGCAGCAAAAGGAGGAGGCTATAAGAACATAGAAGTACCTCCATGTGTGTCTGCTGTGGGCTCTATGTGTATGTACTGACAGTTCTCAGATAAACCCTTTAGAAGCAGCTGTGTCCTCCTTTAGCAGATCAACTCTTTACAATCAGCTATATTCTTCTCTAGCACATTGTAGATTAAAAGGTTAGGAAACTGCTTGGACAGATCACAGACGCTTTTTAAATGCTATAGCTACCCATGGAAAATGAAAATAACATACAATCACTTCCTTTCCTGGACTGGTCCTATTCTAGTGATGTATCTACTGCTACTCATGTGATATTGCTTTGTCACATCAGGGCTACACTCTGTCGGCAGCCACTAATGGAATGCAGCCTTCACAGTTGTCTCAGATGGGCCGTCTTAAGGAAGTTTGAAAGCTAAAGTCGATAAGTGGGCAATGACAGGCTGCAAAGCTCACATGACAAAATAATGTCAAGTAAGCACCAGCAGATACAATGCCCTCATCGTTGTAACGTAGTGGAGTATATATATTTTTTATTTTACATGTGGGACTATGTAATTTAAGAAGGGGTTGTCCAAATAGTGGAAACCTCATTAACCCATTACAAGCAGCTAATTATTTTCTCTTCTAATAGATTAACCCTTTAGAAACTGCTATGTCCTCCTCCTGTATCTGGTCTGCATAATACACAAGAACATGTTATTACATGCCAAATAAATAGCAATATTCCGTTCTGACTCTGCACAGGAGTTGAGGAGAATTTTCTCTGAAGGTTTTTCTCAGAAGCCATTGGTCCTCATTAAAGGACTCATAACCATACTTTAGCCATATGATGACTTGTAATAAATTTATTTTCTTAATATTAACATTTTGGAATATATATATGGATCGCCCCCAGAGTAGGGCAATGGGGTACTCGGCACCGGGTCCTGCGGTTCGGGGGATGTCACGGTGGCTGACCCAGTCCGTGGCCCTCAGGGGTGTCCAGTAAAAGAGTTTATATATGGGCAAGGTGCAATAAAGAACGAGGAGACAGGTTTGCAGTCTTTTACCTTGTTTACTGGAGACATCAGGGGGTATCCTCAGCCCGGAGCGCCAGATGACAGGGCAGGCAGAGTCCGGTCAGTCAGAAGGCAATTCCAGAGTCCCCTTATCCAGGTGGAGATCAGTAGCCTTCCTACTAGCGCCTGTGTGTTGTAGTACCTCCCTGCTGAACTTCTCGGTAAGGTCCTCACAATTCTTGTAGATGTTTTAGATGTTATTTCTTCCTCTCTGTCCCCCAGATGGTATGGATAGGACAGACTTGTATGACTGATGGCCTGAGGCTTGTTTATAGGGACCCTAGAGACGCCCCGGCCCCCACAAGTTGCCACTGTGTCTTCTTAGGTATTAAGGTCAGGCAGCCAACTTGGAATTGACTGTCCTGCCGGTCTCTGGAGCAAGGCTTAGAGACAGTTGCTCCCTCGGTGTTCCTGGCCACCGGCTTCTGCGCCTCAGAAAGGAGCAGTTTGTTCCTGGCTGATCTCCCTCTGATATTCCTCTCCTGTGCTCTGCTTTCCTGCACACTCTCTGCAGTATGTTCACCTTTTAGTGTTTTTTCCCAGGGGTTGCAGCACTTCAGGCCAGCAGAGCTCCTCTTCTTGTGTCTGCCTGACAGGAACTGAACCCCTTTTCCCTCCAGATCAGGATGTAAATAGGGGAGTTCACCCTAAACAGGTTTAGAGCTCAGAGCTCCCCCTTCTGGTCTGGAGTGTGAACATGTTGCATGTGTGTGATACCTGAATGTGGTTGTCTTTCATTGCCTTCAGACGTGACATCACTTCTCCCCTGAAAGGATAATGACATCACTGCGACGACCAGGACACTGGGGCGCCGCATATATATTGTATTGAAAAGCTTATATTAATTTCTTCATGAGGGAAATAACAAAAGAGAAATTTCCCATTGTGGAATAACTGACATGTTCACTTTATTGTGCATGTCAGTACTAGATATAAGCAGATCAGGCAAAAATTTGGAAGATTGAATTTAACATCCAGCATTTCTCACGCTGTCACCTATATGACAGCGCGAGAAACACCGGGTCTGATCAGCAGTAAGTTCGTTACAGCCGGTCAGAGCTCTGTGGTTCCCATGCTGTCACACAGTTGATAGCATGTGAACCAGAGTCTATGACCGGTGGTAAAAAGGTTACCGCTGGTCATAGGCATGGCCTGATGAGAGCACTACTCTCATCATCTTACGCCTGGTCTCACTGATAGGTTACTAGAGTTCACAGCCACTGGGTCTCCCTGCAGCTGCAAGGCCCAGAAACCTCACCGGAAATTTTGAGGGACACTTTAAGGTTGCTTGTGTCACCAGCTGCTGGAACACCTGGAGGCGGTGAACTCAGGTTAACTTGTACTTTACTGTACTTCTTAAGAACTAAAAAAGTAAATGAAAAAACCGGTGTGGGGTCCCCCATAATTTTCATTACCAGCTGAGAGAAAGCCGATGGCTGAGGGCTGATATTACTATTCTGGGAAGTAGCCAATAGCCATAAAGGATTCCAGGCTATTAATATAAGCTCACAGCTGTTTCCTTAACCTTTGCTGGTTACTGTAGGGGAGACCCACCCACCAAAAGATGATGTGGGGTCACCTGTTGTGAATTTGGATTCTGGGCTCCCCCGGTGGCTACTGGTGGAATTGAACTGGTGTCTTCATCTTCTCTGTTCACCTGTTCCCATCAAGATGTGGGAGTCGCTATATAACCTTGCTGCTCTGTTAGTTGCTTGCCGGTCAACAATGTTATCAGAAGCCTCTCTGTGCTTGTTCCTGCTCCTAGACAACTACTAGATAAGTTGGACTCTTGTCCATGTTTGTTTTTGCATTTTGTTCCAGTTCACAGCTGTAGTTTCGTTACTGTGTCTGGAAAGCTCTTGTGAACGGGAATTGCCACTCTGGTGTTATGAGTTAATGCCAGAGTTTTAAAGTAATTTCTGGATGGTGTTTTTGATAGGGTTTTCAGCTGACCATGAAAGTGTCCTTTCTGTCTTCTGCTATGTAGTAAGTGGACCTCAAATTTGCTAAACCTATTTTCGTGCTACGTTTGTTATTTCGTCTCTACTCACCGCCAATACATGTGGGGGGCCTCTGTCTCCTTTCGGGGTATTTCTCTAGAGGTGAGCTAGGACTAATATTTTCCTCTGCTAGCTTTATTTAGTCCTCCGGCTGGGCTGGGCATCTAGAATCAACGTGGGCATGCTGCCCGGCCACTGCTAGTTGTGCGTTAGGTTTAGTTCATGGTCAGCTCAGTTCCCATCTTCCAAGAGCTAGTTCCTATATATGCTTATGCTATGTTCTCTTGCCATTGAGATCATGACAGTTTGACCGGACAGCAAAGTGTTAATTGTTTGGGCTGAAGCAGGAGAAAAAGAAGTGTTGAAGGGAAATTTTTTTTTTTTCCCCTCAGAGTTTTGCTGCCTAGCCCTTAATTGCTGTCTAGCTGCTTCTTACCTCCTCTTAACCCTTGAATGGCTCTGTGTCCACCTGTTTGTAATGGATCTTCAGAGTGTAACTGCAGGTTTGAATAATCTCGCCACGAAGGTACAAAATTTGCAAGATTTTGTTTGTCATGCACCTGTATCTGAGCCGAGAATTCCTTTGCCGGAATTTTTCTCGGGGAATAGATCCGGGTTTCAGAATTTTCGAAGTAATTGCAAATTATTTTTGTCTCTGAAATCTCGCTCTGCCGGAGACCCTGCACAGCAGGTCAGGATTGTGATTTCCTTGCTCCGGGGCGACCCTCAAGACTGGGCTTTTTCATTGACACCAGGGGATCCTGCGTTGCTCAATGTGGATGCGTTTTTTCTGGCCTTGGGGTTGCTTTATGACGAACCTCATTTGGAGCTTCAGGCAGAAAAAACTTTGATGTCCCTATCTCAGGGGCAAGATGAAGCGGAAATTTACTGCCAAAGATTCCGTAAATGGTCTGTGCTTACTCAGTGGAATGAGTGCGACCTGGCGGCGACTTTCAGAGAGGGTTTCTCTGATGCCATTAAGGATGTTATGGTGGGGTTCCCTGTGCCTACGGGTCTGAATGAGTCCATGACAATGGCTATTCAGATCGATAGGCGTTTGCGGGAGCGCAAACCAGTGCACCATCTGGCGGTGTCCACTGAGAAGTCGCCAGAGAGTATGCAGTGTGATAGAATTCTGTCCCGAAGCGAGCGGCAGAATTTTAGACGGAAAAATGGGTTGTGTTTCTATTGTGGTGATTCTACTCATGTTATATCAGCATGCTCTAAGCGCACTAAAAAGCTTGGTAAATCTGTTTCCATTTGCACCTTACCGTCTAAATTTATTCTATCTGTGACCCTGATTTGCTCTTTGTCATCTATTACCACGGACGCCTATGTCGACTCTGGCGCCGCTTTGAGTCTTATGGATTGGTCCTTTGCCAAACGCTGTGGGTATGATTTAGAGCCTTTGGAGACTCCTATTCCTCTGAAGGGGATTGACTCCACCCCATTGGCTAATAATAAACCACAATGCTGGACACAAGTAACTATGCGTATTAATCCGGATCACCAGGAGATTATTCGCTTTCTGGTGCTGTATAATCTACATGATGATTTGGTGCTAGGATTGCCTTGGCTGCAATCTCACAACCCAGTCCTCGACTGGAGAGCTATGTCTGTGTTGAGCTGGGGATGTAAGGGGGCTCATGGGGATGTACCTGTGGTTTCCATTTCATCATCCATTCCCTCTGAAATTCCTGAGTTCCTGTCTGACTATCGTGACGTCTTTGAAGAATCCAAGCTTGGTTCGTTACCTCCGCACCGAGAGTGCGATTGTGCCATAGATTTAATCCCGGGTAGTAAATACCCAAAGGGTCGTTTATTTAATCTGTCTGTGCCTGAACATGCTGCTATGCGAGAATATACAGTTAGGTCCATATATATTTGGACAGAGACAACATTTTTCTAATTTTGGTTATAGACATTACCACAATGAATTTTAAGCAAAACAGTTCAGATGCAGTTGAAGTTCAGACTTTCAGCTTTCATTTGAGGGTATCCACATTAAAATTGGATGAAGGGTTTAGGAGTTTCAGCTCTTTAACATGTGCCACCCTGTTTTTAAAGGGACCGAAAGTAATTGGACAATTGACTCCAAGGCTATTTCATGGACAGCTATGGGCAATCTCTTTGTTATGTAATTCTCAATTAAGCAGATAAAAGGCCTGGAGTTGATTTGAGGTGTGGTGCTTGCATTTGGAAGGTTTTGCTGTGAAGTAAACATGTGGTCAAAGGAGCTCTCCGTGCAGGTGAAACAAGCCATCCTTAAGCTGCAAAAACAGAACAAACCCATCCGAGAAATTGCTACCATATTAGGAGTGGCAAAATCTACAGTTTGGTACATCCTGAGAAAGAAAGAAAGCACTGGTGAACTCATCAATGCAAAAAGACCTGGGCGCCCATGGAAGAGAACACTGGTGGATGATCGCAGAATAATCTTCATGGTGAAGAGAAACCCCTTCACAACAGCCAACCAAGTGACCAACACTCTCCAGGAGGTCGGCGTATCAATATCCAAATCTACCATAAAGAGAAGACTGCATGAAAGTAAATACAGAGGGTTCACTGCACGGTGCAAGCCACTCATAAGCATCAACAATAAAAAGGCTAGACTGGACTTTGCTAAAAAAAATCTAAAAAAGCCAGCACAGTTCTGGAAGAACATTCTTTGGACAGATGAAACCAAGATCAACCTCTACCAGAATGATGGAAAGAGAAAAGTATGGTGAAGGCGTGGTACAGCTCATGATCCAAAGCATACCACATCATCTGTAAAACACGGCGGAGGCAGTGTGATGGCTTGGGCATGCATGGCTGCCAGTGGCACTGGGTCACTAGTGTTTATTGATGATGTGACACAGGACAGAAGCAGGCGAATGAATTCTGAGGTATTCAGAGACATATTGTGTGCTCAGATCCAGCCAAATGCAGTCAAACTGATTGGTTGTCGTTTCATACTACAGATGGACAATGACCCAAAACATAAAGCCAAAGCAACCCAGGAGTTTATTAAAGCGAAGAAGTGGAATATTCTTGAATGGCCTAGTCAGTCAACTGATCTCAACCCAATTGAGCATGCATTTCACTTGTTAAAGACTAAACTTCAGACAGAAAGGCCCACAAACAAACAGCAACTGAAAACCACCACAGTGAAGGCCTGGCAGAGCATCAAAAAGGAGGAAACACAGCGTCTGGTGATGTCCATGAGTTCAAGACTTCAGGCAGTCATTGCCAACTAAGGGTTTTCAACCAAGTACTAAAAATGAACATTTTATTTTTAATTATTGAATCTGTCCAATTACTTTTGGTCCCTTTAAAAACAGGGTGGCACATGTTAAGGAGCTGAAACTCCTAAAATCTTCATCCAATTTTAATGTGGATACCCTCAAATGAAAGCTGAAAGTCTGAACTTCAACTGCATCTGAATTGTTTTGTTTAAAATTCATTGTGGTAATGTCTATAACCAAAATGAGAAAAATGTTGTCTCTGTCCAAATATATATGGACCTAACTGTATAAAGGAGTCCTTGGAAAAGGGACATATTCGTCCATCGTCATCTCCCTTAGGAGCCGGTTTTTTCTTTGTGTCAAAAAAAGACGGCTCTTTGAGACCATGTATTGATTATCGGCTTTTGAATAAAATCACTGTTAAATATCAATACCCATTGCCGTTGCTGACTGATTTGTTTGCTCGCATAAAGGGGGCCAAGTGGTTCTCTAAGATTGACCTTCGTGGGGCGTATAATTTGGTGCGAATCAGGCAGGGGGATGAGTGGAAAACCGCATTTAATACGCCCGAGGGCCACTTTGAGTATTTAGTGATGCCTTTTGGTCTTTCTAATGCTCCGTCAGTTTTCCAGTCCTTTATGCATGATATTTTTCGCGATTATTTGGATAAATTTATGATTGTGTATCTGGATGATATTCTGATTTTTTCGGATGACTGGGACTCTCATGTCCAGCAAGTCAGGAGGGTTTTTCAGGTTTTGCGGTCTAATTCTTTGTGTGTGAAGGGTTCGAAGTGTGTTTTTGGGGTACAGAGGATTTCCTTTTTGGGATATATTTTTTCCCCCTCTTCCATTGAAATGGATCCTGTCAAGGTTCAAGCTATTTGTGATTGGACGCAGCCCTCTTCTCTTAAGAGTCTTCAGAAATTTTTGGGCTTTGCTAACTTTTATCGTCGATTTATTGCTGGTTTTTCGGATATTGCTAAGCCATTGACCGATTTGACTAAGAAGGGTGCTGATGTTGCTGATTGGTCCCCTGATGCTGTGGAGGCCTTTCGGGAGCTTAAGCGCCGTTTTTCCTCTGCCCCTGTGTTGCGTCAGCCTGATGTTGCTCTACCTTTTCAGGTTGAGGTCGACGCTTCTGAGATCGGAGCTGGGGCAGTGTTGTCGCAGAAAAGTTCTGACTGCTCCGTGATGAGGCCTTGTGCCTTCTTTTCCCGTAAATTTTCGCCCGCTGAGCGGAATTATGATGTTGGGAATCGGGAGCTTTTGGCCATGAAGTGGGCTTTTGAGGAGTGGCGCCATTGGCTTGAGGGGGCCAGACATCAGGTGGTGGTATTGACTGACCACAAAAATTTGATTTATCTTGAGACCGCCAGGCGCCTGAATCCTAGACAGGCGCGCTGGTCATTATTTTTCTCTCGGTTTAATTTTGTGGTGTCATACCTACCGGGTTCTAAGAATGTTAAGGCGGATGCCCTTTCTAGGAGTTTTGAGCCTGACTCGCCTGGTAACTCTGAGCCCACAGGTATCCTTAAGGATGGAGTGGTATTGTCAGCCGTTTCTCCAGACCTGCGGCGGGCCTTGCAGGAGTTTCAGGCGGAGAGACCTGATCGTTGCCCACCTGATAAACTGTTTGTTCCTGATGATTGGACCAATAGAGTCATCTCTGAGGTTCATTCTTCTGCGTTGGCAGGTCATCCTGGCATTTTTGGTACCAGGGATTTGGTGGCAAGGTCCTTCTGGTGGCCTTCCCTGTCACGAGATGTGCGAGGCTTTGTGCAGTCTTGTGACGTTTGTGCTCGGGCCAAGCCTTGTTGTTCTCGGGCTAGTGGATTATTGTTGCCCTTGCCTATTCCTAAGAGGCCTTGGACGCACATCTCGATGGATTTTATTTCAGATCTGCCTGTTTCTCAGAAGATGTCTGTCATCTGGGTGGTGTGTGACCGTTTTTCTAAGATGGTCCATTTGGTTCCTCTGCCCAAGTTACCTTCTTCTTCCGAGTTGGTTCCTCTGTTTTTTCAAAATGTTGTTCGTTTGCATGGTATTCCTGAGAATATCGTTTCTGGCAGAGGGACCCAATTCGTGTCTAGATTTTGGCGGGCATTCTGTGCTAGGATGGGCATAGATTTATCTTTTTCGTCCGCTTTCCATCCTCAGACGAATGGCCAGACCGAGCGGATTAATCAGACCCTGGAGACATATCTGAGGTGTTTTGTGTCTGCTGACCAGGATGATTGGGTTGCTTTTTTGCCATTGGCGGAGTTCGCTCTCAATAATCGGGCCAGCTCTGCCACTTTGGTGTCCCCGTTTTTCTGTAATTCGGGGTTTCATCCTCGATTTTCCTCTGGTCAGGTGGAATCTTCGGATTGTCCTGGAGTGGATGCTGTGGTGGAGAGATTGCATCAGATCTGGGGGCAGGTGGTGGACAATTTGAGGTTGTCCCAGGAGAAGACTCAGCTTTTTGCCAACCGCCACCGTCGTGTTGGTCCTCGGCTTTCTGTTGGGGATTTGGTGTGGTTGTCTTCTCGTTTTGTCCCTATGAGGGTCTCTTCTCCTAAGTTTAAGCCTCGGTTTATCGGCCCGTATAAGATATTGGAGATTCTTAACCCTGTTTCCTTCCGTTTGGACCTCCCTGCATCCTTTTCTATTCATAACGTTTTTCATCGGTCATTATTGCGCAGGTATGAGGTACCGGTTGTGCCTTCCGTTGAGCCTCCTGCTCCGGTGTTGGTTGAGGGTGAGTTGGAGTACGTTGTGGAGAAAATCTTGGACTCTCGTGTTTCCAGACGGAGACTCCAGTATCTGGTCAAGTGGAAGGGATACGGCCAGGAGGATAATTCTTGGGTGAATGCATCTGATGTTCATGCCTCCGATCTGGTTCGTGCCTTTCATAGGGCCCATCCTGATCGCCCTGGTGGTTCTGGTGAGGGTTCGGTGCCCCCTCCTTGAGGGGGGGGTACTGTTGTGAATTTGGATTCTGGGCTCCCCCGGTGGCTACTGGTGGAATTGAACTGGTGTCTTCATCTTCTCTGTTCACCTGTTCCCATCAAGATGTGGGAGTCGCTATATAACCTTGCTGCTCTGTTAGTTGCTTGCCGGTCAACAATGTTATCAGAAGCCTCTCTGTGCTTGTTCCTGCTCCTAGACAACTACTAGATAAGTTGGACTCTTGTCCATGTTTGTTTTTGCATTTTGTTCCAGTTCACAGCTGTAGTTTCGTTACTGTGTCTGGAAAGCTCTTGTGAACGGGAATTGCCACTCTGGTGTTATGAGTTAATGCCAGAGTTTTAAAGTAATTTCTGGATGGTGTTTTTGATAGGGTTTTCAGCTGACCATGAAAGTGTCCTTTCTGTCTTCTGCTATGTAGTAAGTGGACCTCAAATTTGCTAAACCTATTTTCGTGCTACGTTTGTTATTTCGTCTCTACTCACCGCCAATACATGTGGGGGGCCTCTGTCTCCTTTCGGGGTATTTCTCTAGAGGTGAGCTAGGACTAATATTTTCCTCTGCTAGCTTTATTTAGTCCTCCGGCTGGGCTGGGCATCTAGAATCAACGTGGGCATGCTGCCCGGCCACTGCTAGTTGTGCGTTAGGTTTAGTTCATGGTCAGCTCAGTTCCCATCTTCCAAGAGCTAGTTCCTATATATGCTTATGCTATGTTCTCTTGCCATTGAGATCATGACAGTCACCCTTATATTTACTAATCAGAAAAAGCTAAACAAGATGGCAACAGACTGATATTAATAGCCTAGGAAGGGGCCATCGATATTGGCCACCTCCCAGACTTAGAATTTCAGCCATCAGCAGCCCCAGAAATGGAGCACTCATAAGAGGTGCCAATTCTGGTGCATAGCCTCACTCTTTCCACTTGCCCTGGTGTGGTGGCAAGTGGGGTAATAGTTGTGGGGTGGATGTCAGCTATTTTATGGCCGCTGGCATCAAACTAACAGGTTAGTAATGGAGAGTCATCTATAAGACACCCCTATTAGTAACCCCATAGTCAAATTAAATAAAGACAGACAGAAGTCTGTTAATGGAAATAAACACAAAAAGTCCTTTAGTTGAAATAAAAACTCCCTTTCACTCTTTTGCCCATTTATTCTACAAAAATAAAAATAAAAAGTTATACTCTACTTTCAGCCAATAATCCATTAATGGCCATTTCCAATGACGATCTGAATGATTTAATGAGTGATCACATCAGTGAAGCGACCTCTCACCACACCAGCCAGCTCACTTTGAGCTGAGCATGTGAACGTGACTGCAGTGACCGGTGGTAACCTTAATGATGTAACCGCTGGTCACTCGCAAACATGTTCTCACGATCACGCAGTGTATCTTAGATGCCATCACTCAGCAGTGCATCCAGATGTAGCAGAATTGGACCTCGTCGTGGAACATATGGATTATCGATGGACAGGTGAGGAATATTGTGGGTTTTTTTATTTCTATTTGAAAAATAATAAATGGGTAAAAGAGGGTCGGGGAGTTTTCCTTTTAAATAAAAGACTTTACTCGGTGTGTGTGTCTTTTATTTTAAACTTACATGGTTAGTAGCTGATAGACGCCTCTCCATTATTAACCTCTGGTCTTGATGTCAGCTGACATTACAAAGTTAATTAGGAAAACACGGCACTTCTGGAATTTTGGTGGTGCACAAGTAGGATAACCAAATCCCTCAGCTGTGATGTAGAAATACTTGGCACTCGTATAGGTGTGTGTTATGATCCTAGTGGCTGAGGATCACAAAACGGACTAGCTAAGTTTATGACTAGGGACTAGGGAGGTGGAAACTGGACTAACCGCAAAACCTGATCCTAACCAACACACTAAAGGTAGCCGGTGAACGTGCCTAAAATCCTGGACGTCTCGACGCAGCCTGAGAAACTATCTACTCCTGGAGGGAAAGTAAGACCTCACTTGCCTCAAGAGAAATCACCCCAAAGATATAGGAAGCCCCCAACAAATAATAACGGTGAGGTAAGGGGAAAACACAAACGTAGAAATGAAAACAGATTCAGCAAATGAGGCCCGCTAATACTAGATAGCAGAAGATAGATAGGGAACTGTGCGGTCAGTAAAAAACCCTATGCAAAATATCCACGCTGAGAATACAAGAACCCCCACACCAACTAACGGTGTGAGGGCAGAAACTCAGCCCCCTAGAGCTACCAGCAAGCAAGGAAATCACATATTAGCAAGCTGGGCAAGAAACAAAAAATAAACCAAGAAACATATGACCACTGATGGTCAAAAAATGAACCAAGCAAAACTTAGCTTCTCTTGAAGAGACTGATAACGAAGGACTGCAGGAGAGCTCCAAAATAGCACTGAAGACATTGACAGCAGGCAACAACTGAGAGTCCAGGTGAACTAAATAGGAAACCAGCTAACAGATAACGAGACAGCTGATCAGCCTCAGACCTGCAGAATGACACAAAGAACCACCAGAGCCCAAAGACAGCACTCACACAGTACCAGTTGTGACCACAAGAGGGAGCCCAAAAACAGAGTTCACAACAGGTGTGTTCAAGAACTTATTTATTGAGTGAAGAATTTCCAGAAATAAATGAGACGTTTCGGTCAATACTTGACCTTCATCAGTCATCTGGATAGAGGAGATCTGTGTGGGAGTCTGCAGTGTCCACTGCTAAGACTGGAAGCGCTCTCCATTACTAACCTGATGTCAGCTGACATTACAAAGTTGACATCGACTTCACAAATATTACCAACTTTCCACACTACAGGAGAAGTGGGAAGAGCCGGGCAAAGTGCCAGAATTGGTGCATCTAATTGAAGTGCCTTTTCTGGAGCGGCTCTGGGCTTCTATTTTTTCCCTGGGGGGGGGCAATATCCATGGCTCCTTACCAGTCTGAGAATACCAGCCCCCAGATATCTGCTTTAGCCTGGATGGTTAAAAAAACATATGGGGATGCCTTTATTTTTGATAACCATCCAAGATAAGGCTGACAGCTGGGGTCTACAGCTCACAGCTGTCAGCTTTGCCTGCTATGGTTATCAAAAATAGAGGGGACCACACATCTTTTTTTTATGCAGTGTACCAGGTAATCACAGTCATGCCAATACTTGATTGAGCCAGAAATGCCCACACAGTAAAGATTGTTGATTGGCTGCTCTGCAACTTTTCAACAAGCTTTGTTTGGGCTGATGAACATGAACAGTAACACGGACTTCCTGGAGAAGTCCGGGGTCGGGGTCTATGAATGGACATTAGGTGTCCGGTACGAATGCCAAACTTTACTGTTCAGGTTCGCCCATCTCTACTGTTTACAGTTCAAAATATGGCAGCCAGCATAAGCTAATTACAAAAAAAAATCCACATTTTGACATTTTACAGATTTTGTAAAATTTAAGTAGAATTCAATTCCACTTGAATTTTTGTGCTCATCTCTAGTCAGTACTATTACAGCAATAGATACGGTATTGTGTATGTTTTACTATTTTTGCACACTTTAAAAAATCAAACATTCTTTTGTGTCGCCATATTCTAATAGCTTTAATTTCTCTATCAAAGTTGCATGAAGGCTTTTTATTTGTTGGACAAGCTCCGTTAGTCCAATTTTCAGATAGATACATTGAAATTATAAAAATGTATTCTGTATATCTTTGCATTTGAGCAACCACACACTGAGATAATGGTTAATAGGCAGATTAGGCGTGTAGGTATAGCGGCGCGTAATGGAACCGATCTTCTAGAAATTAGTTATACAAAATTACAATGGAATATGATAAAACATGGCATTGATGAGAGGCATAAGCAGTTATATCCGGATTATGTGCTGCCATGGCTTCCTCAGAAACACAACATAATGTCATACTACAAGTGCTTCTCACTAAATTAGAATATCATCAAAAAAAGTTAATTTATTTCAGTTCTTCAATACAAAAATTGATACTCCTATATTATATAGAGTCATTACAAACAGAGTGATCTATTTCACGTGTTTATTTCTGTTAATGTTGATGATTATGGCTTACAGCCAATGAAAACCAATCAGTGATGTGGGCGGGGTTAGCTTTCTGAGCTCTGCTACATGCTGAATCTAAAAAGTGCGATTGTGTCCCAGTAAACTAAGTGCTACATTGTTGGAATCATGATCACTTTCCCTACATTATGCTGCTTTCAGGTGGGGCTGCAAAAACCTAGCAATAGATTCTCTTTAAGAAGGCAGGAGGCCTCTTCGTGATTGGCTTTCATTAAAAGGAATATTTTATTTATTCTGAAAATCTCATTCCCCTTTTCTTGGCAAAACATTTGCTTCTCCGCAGTGGTTAGATGAGAAAAAAAAGGATTTGTAGCTTTCTGTATATTCTATTTGTGTAGGATATGATTTTAATCATACTCACCTACCGCAATCTGCCAATATGTCTTGTGCAAGCCAATTCTCAGTGTTAGACATGCTGCCAATGAAATGTCATGTTTACCAAGATAAGAAGAACATTATGGCCGTGAATATTTAATACACTACATAACATCTGAGACAAGTGAAATGAGCAGACATTTTGGCAGGGGACTTGTGTTGGCTGGCTCTCCGCTCTTGATGATTGCGTGCCAGCTGTAGCCTCTGACTGAATAACCACAGGTTTTACAGGGAAGAATATCCCAGAAAGTCATTAGTGCATTTTTTTGTATAATTGTTAATCTTCTACACTTCACTTTCCTCTTGGTGGTTGACATGGAATTAAAATGTCTTATCCATTCTTCCGAAAATGCTCTTCCAAAAAAATGGAATTATTTTTATTATTATTTTGTATTTATTTATTGGGTTCCAGACATAATACAGAGGTTAGGTACATGTGACATAGAATATATATTCACAACAGAACATAGGACACAGAACAGGAGTTGGACATAACATTAGGCATATTTCCATTTCATTTGAACAAATTAACTCAGGCTCCAGCACGTATAGTGCTGAGAGAATTAATGTGAAATATCAGGGCCGGGTTTTACAAGCAGTCAAAGAGATGGGTGGGACTGGCTGCTCACATATCCCACCCCAGAGGCATGGTATGGGAGATAAAATGGAGACCAGTTGTCTCATTCAGTGTCTTTACAAAAGGACACTAAACTGAGCGGGCAGACCCGCACTTCTATACGGACTGTTTACTTTCTGTTTTTTCACTTTGTGCCAGAAAAGGCTTTCTTTTTGTTTTGCTTATGCTAAGCAGTTTATGAAGTTTAATAAACCAGCCTGGACATTTTGATTAAACCTCTTCCTGTGCCTACCTCAACCGTAGCTGAGTGAGTAGAAACCCTACAGAATGAATAGAGCGGCAGTGGGCATAATTAACCACTACTCCTTTCACATGGGTCTTTTCAGAGCCCAGTCATCAGATTCCAGTAGTCAGACCACTGGCAATTGCAAAATTATCAACAATCCCAAAGGTAGGGGATCATTTTGAAACTTGAGAATGCCCCTAAAATTCTTTGACATTACTAATCTTATACTCTGATTCATCAAGATGGACAATTTTTCTTGCCGGTGTTGATGAGAGCTCGTGGTGGAGTCAGACATTCCTGCGTCTCCATGAATCGGGAACGTTTGACTAACTTTGCACCACATCAGGAATCTTACAACAGTCCCCTACTAGTGTAAGATTTGTGGAGTTAATATCGCGACAGCTGATCATGAATTAGATGAGTCATAGCGCACCTCTGTCATGCCCAGCTGTGCCTATTTTAGTGTAGCTGGGAGAAACTGGCATGAAAACTCCAAAAGTAACTCAAAAGTTTTTGCGAAACTAAGTGTAGCGCCAAAATATTACATAGTAACATAGTAACATACATAGTAACATAGTTAGCAAGGCCGAAAAAAGACATTTGTCCATCCAGTTCAGCCTATATTACAATTTTTCAAAGCAATTTACTCCAGAATTCTGACTAAATAGCTTTGATGAATCAGAGCCTTAGTGTATATTTGCAATGTTGATTAGTATTTTATATATATAGTCTATATTTAAAAATCACATTTATTAGTAACTTTGTAAATAAATTTTATTCTTACCTTATACTATAATGTATGTATTCTGAAGCTTCAGAGCTGAAATCTCCCAGTATTCTTTCTAGCTGAAATAGCTCATTCTGGTGAGTTGCATTGTGGGGAATGCACAATAATCTTTACACCAGGCTCTACCCAATACCCTGGTGAATGAAAGACTGCTTTCTCCAAAAGCAGGAAATGGCAAAATGGGAACAAATAATATTTGTATTTTACCACTGGTGCAGAATGCATGTGTATGGTGACGGCATTTTGTCACACATAATCAAATACAACTCCCTAGACATACATGCAGCACTGGCAAAACTATTCACCCACGTCCTGAGTGCCGAATACTTCCCCCAAAGCTGGATTCAAGGTTCCATAACACACATCTACAAGAATGGGGACCGATATGATCCAGAAAACTACAGGGTGATCTGTGTCAACAGCATTATGGTAAAACTGGTCAACAGCATCATTATTAAAAGGATCACCACCTTCATCACCCAACATGACAACATCGGCAGGACCCAAGCTGACTCCAGACCACTGATCACATCTACACTCTGTACAGCCTCATCAAAACCCATGTCCACAGCAAAAAGCAAGGTAAAATATTTGCAGGTTTTGTGGTCTTTAAGAAGCGGAATAGGTGACAGAACCAATGACATCATCAAGAGTTCAGGACGGCTTTCTTCAGGCAGGGACATTAAGTCAGACAGGAATTAAGCCTGAGCCAAACCGTATTCAACATCTACATAAATGGACTGGCTGAAGGTCTAGAATCCTCCTCCACCCCAGGACTCAGTCTACATGACTGAGAGGTGAAGTTCCTGCTGTACGCAGATGACCTTCTGCTACTCTCCCCAACTGAGAAAGGCCTCCAAGATAGCATGGCAGTGCTGAAAACATTCAGGACCACATGGGCGCTGTCCATCAACCAAGGGAAGACCAAAGTCATGGTGTTTCAGAAAAGGAACCAGAACAAAACCCCCACTCCCTTCCTCATGTTAAATAGATCCATGCTGGAGAAGGCCATCAGCTATACCTACCTCGGTCTGGAGGTAGGCCAAACCAGGAGCCTCAAGCAAGCAGCAGAGGTCGTGAAAAGAAAAGCGTGCAGAACCTTCTACACCATGAGAAGACAACTGTACCACCTCAAACCATGGTGAGATTCTGGCTTAAGATATTTGGCAGCATCATCACCCCTATACTGCTGTACTGCAGTGAGGTATGGGGTCCAGCGACCTATCCAGACCAGTCAAAGTGGGAACTCAGCCCAACCAAAGTCTTCCACCTGGAGTTCTGCAAATATCTTCTCCAGTTCCATTGCAGCACCTCAAATAAAGCGTGTCATGCAGAGCTGGGCCGATTCTACGTATGGCTTACTATACACAAGAGGGCACTATCACATCAGGTGCACGTACAGAGCAGCAACCCCAGCACCTACCATCATAAAACCCTGCTGAGAAGGAGCCTAGAGCAAGCCAAGAACCCCAGCAGCCAGTGAAACCAAGGTCAGCAACACACCCTGACTAAAGATCAGGAGCTGCAAGAAGCGATGCATAAAGGGATGAATAAGTGAATTAGAGAACTCCCAGAAGCTCACCATTTACCGGTCACTGCAAAGGTACTACATTTTGGCCCCGTATCTGGAGAGGTTACGCCACCCCAAAAGACAGGCAGACCTTGAGTAATGACAGATTGAGTACCCACAGTCTAGAGGTGGAAACAGAGCAGCACCAACAGAGATACAAGCCGCGAGAGAACAGACTGTGCCAGCACTGCCAGCAGGGGGCCCTGCAGGACAAGGTGCACTTCCTGCTGCACTGCAACAAATACTCAGCAGTGAGGGCCTCCCACCTCCAGAGACTCTTCACTCACATCCCAGACTTCCCATCCATGGACGAGGAGAGGAGACTTCGTATCCTACTGGGAGAAGACGAGTCAATGATGGAGATCACCACATGTCATAAGCTGAGAGGAACGTAAGACCCTGACCCCCAAAAGGACTATTGCCGCCCAAATTGTGTCTCCCAACATTCCATCCCAATAACCCCAATTTTCTTTCCTGTGACACATATTTTTTCTTGCTTTGGCCACACTAATTGCATTTTGGTCCTGCCAATAAAGCCTATTTGAATTGAATTAAATTATTTAATGATGCAGAACTGTGATGAGCAATAAAGGCAACAGGGGTCTGATGGTAAGATAGGAAGTAAATGAATAGCAAAAACATTAAACAGTGCCCCCACAGAGACTGAGGCTAGCTACCGCCAGTCCAGTTAAAATTTTCACCCGCAGATTATGGTGGAGAGTATCCCGACAGAAGCAGCTTAAAAACTTCACCCCCAGACCATGGGGCACAGTACCTCCACAGAAGCTGATTCAAATTTTACCCACAGGGCATGGGGAACAATATCCCCGCATAAGATTACGCTAAATTTCAGCCACAGAGCATGGGGCACGATGCCCCAAATGTTCAAAAATGTATGATATGGATTTCTTTTGGCAGAAAACTGTTGGAGAGAGAAAATACAGGAGCGCTACCTAAGAACAATAAAAGATGTATAAAAATAGACATGGGGGTGATATATATGTGCTCACCTGGAAGCGTAGTGCAGTAGGCACAACACTAGATTGCATTTAGTAGGTGAATGGGACCCTCCACTGCGGTGTGTTACCGATCCGGAATGCGTGAAGCTGTGCTGGTCCTGGCATGGTCAGATCTAAGTAGTATATGGATAAAAATTCCAGAGGTGCCGCAAACCCTAACATTATAACAGACTTCCAGGAAAAAGTCTGTGTTTGGAGTCCATGCATGGACGCTAGGACTCCAGTATTCCCAAACTTTACCGTTCGGGTTCGTTCATCACTACTCCGCACTTAGACAACAACCGATGAAAACTACTAAACAGTGGCTACTACATATCAAAATGTTTTTAAAAGTTTAGTTACCAATTAAATGGGCCCTGTTCGACAGCCCCATCATTACCACCTTGGGCTTCATAGGAAATTGTTTGCATTTTATACTGGAATATTCAGATATCAAACAATTGCAGGTTCAATCCATCTGGAAAACCCCAAAAATTAAAGCGAACAGCAAAAGTAAAAAGATTTGAAAAATGTGAAAAAAAAGTTTGAATCCTCCGCTTTTTCTAATAAAAAATATAGGATACAGATATTAAAGCAGAACCACCCAAGATGTAAAGCGGGTGTCACAATGAATTCTTTCATCAAAACAGACCACCGGAAATGCCAGGTATTACCCACTAAACCACCATGCTTATTAGAGAAAAAATATCACTAATCGCTATGCCAAACCAATCTGTCTAATGCAACTCACATTTAAAAAAAAAAAATTCTAAAATGCAAATTCAGCTAAATTTTTCTGAACCATAAAAAGCCATCAAAATATTAAAATAATAACATTCTTATTCTCACCTTGACAAGCCCTCATCCACTTCATTTTGACTCTGCTCCTGCAGAAATCCCTGGGCCTCTCATACTGGTGCAGAACTTCTGGCTTTTATGTGGGCCAGGGATGGTTCTGCGCGAAAGGTTACGGTACCATGATGTCATGGACTCCACTGTGCCCTTGCTTGCACATGCGCAGAACAGTCCCACGACCCATCAAAGCCAGAACATAATAAGTAACACTAAATTTGTAGAGAATAACTTCCCCACAAACTGAATTTCCCATGAAAAAAAATGTGCAAATAGGCGAATTAGAATTTTGTTTAATCCGCTTATTTCTACACGCACAATACACGCTGGCCCTTTGCCCCCGTTTGCCCAAAGTCTAGAGTGTTCGGTTAAATCCCATTCCGAAAAACAAACCATATAAAGTAAAAGATCTGCTGATATTATGTTTCTATCATAAGACCAAAATTATCATTCCAAGTTCTTATAGGATTTACCTCCCACGTCTCATGGTCTATTAGGCATATTCATATGAGCTATTAGAGATATGGCCAAGACAATTACGGGCATTGAGAAGTCCCGAAGAAGCAATCTTAGAAAGCTTACCGCTGAAATTAAAATCCTCGTCTCTTTACTGAATATTTATCAGTGTCCCTTTGGTCTCTGTGCAGGATTATATATTTTATACATTTACTTCATTTACTTTTAATTATCATCTAAATGAGTGGAATATATGAATATTTCTCACAGTTTTACAACTGCTCTGGATCTTGATTATTCTTTTTTTCCCAGTTCATGACCAGGCATATTTTTTTTTCATACATACGATTTCCAGAGCTCTCATTCAGATAGCAGATAGTCAATGTTTTTTTTCTGTCATGATTCATTAGGTGTAACTTTTATGTAATTTTTGGTTATTGTTTTTTTTTCTAATATCAGTGAAAACTCAAAAGAAAAAAAATGGAAACAAAAAATTTTTAAATTGATTTTCCCTTTCCATAATGATAATTTTATTATTTATACAGGATGGACCATTTATATGGATACACCTAAATAAAATGAGAATGGTTGGTGATATCAAATTCCTGTTTGTTGCACATTAGTATATGGGAGGGGGAAAACTTTTCAAGATGAGTGGTGATGACCATAGTTGCCATTTTGAAGTCGGCCATTTTGGATTGATTCAACTTTATTTTTTCCAATGGGAAGAGGGTCATGTGACACATCAAACATATTGAAAATTTCACAAGAAAAACAATGGTGGGCTTGGTTTTAACGTAACTTTATTTTTTCATGAGTTATTTACAAGTTTATGACCATTTATAAAATGTGTTCAAAGTGCTGCCCATTGTGTTGGATTGTCAATGCAACCCTCTTCTCCCACTCTTGACGCACCGATAGCAACACCGCAGAAGAAATGCTAGCACAGGCTCCCAGTATCCGTTGTTTCAGATATATGTATATGTATGTATATGTGTGTATATATATATATATATATATATATATATATATATATATATCTAAACTGCTAAAAAAATAAAGGAAACACTTAAACAGCAGAATATAACTCCAAGTAAATCAAACTTCTGTGAAATCAAACTGTCCACTTAGGAAGCAACACTGTTTGTTAACAATCAATCTCACATGCTGTTGTACAAATGGAATAGACAACAGATGGAAATTATTGGCAATTATCAAGACACACTCAAAAAAGGAGTGGTTCTGCAGGTGGGGACCACAGACCACATCTCAGTACCAATGCTTTCTGGCTGATGTTTTGGTGACTTGAATGTTGGTTGTGCTTTCACACTCATGGTAGCATGAGACGGACTCTACAAGCAAGCTGTGGCAAGAAGGTTTGCTGTGTCTGTCAGCGTAGTGTTCAGAGGCTGGAGGTGCTACCAGGAGATAGACCAGTACACCAAGAGACATGGAGGGGGACGTAGGAGGGCAACAACCCAGCAGCAGGACCGCTACCTCAGCCTTTGTGCAAGGAGGAACAGGAGGAGCACTGCCAGAGCCCTGCAAAATGACCTCCAGCAGGCCACAAATGTGCATGTGTCTGCACAAACGGTTAGAAACCGACTCCATGAGGATGGGCTGAGTGCCGACGTCCACAGATGGGGGTTGTGCTCACAGCCCAACACCATGCAGGACACTTGGCATTTGCCACAGAACACCAGGATTGGCAAATTAGCCACTGGCGCCCTGTGCTCTTCACAGATGAAAGCAGGTTCACACTGAGCACATGTGACAGATGTGACAGAGTCTAGAGACGCCGTGGAGAGCGATCTGCTGCCTGCAACATCCTTCAGCATGACCGGTTTGTCAGTGCGTCAGTAATGGTGTTGGGTGGCATTTCTTTAGAGAGCCGCACAGCACTCCATGTGCTCGCCAGAGGTAGCCTGACTGCTATTAGGTACTGAGATGAGATCCTCAGACCCCTTGTGAGCCCATATACTGGTGCGGTTGGCCCTGGGTTCCTCCTAATACAGGACAATGCCAGACCTCATGTGGCTGGAGTGTGTCAGCAGTTCCTGCAAGATGAAGGCATTGAAGCTATGGACTGGCCTGTCCGTTCCCCAGACCTGAATCCGATTGAACACATCTGGGACACCATCCACCAATGTCACGGTGCACCACAGACTGTCCAGGAGTTGGCAGATGCTTTAGTCCAGGTCTGGGAGGAGATCCCTCAGGAGACCATCCGCCGCCTCATCAGGAACACATATTCAGGATTTGTCTGGAGTTCCATATACAGTAATACTCACAATATATACAGCTCTGACGAAAATTAAGAGACCACTGCAAAATTTTCAGTTTGTCAGAATTTTCTCTTTATAGGTATATTTTTGAGTAAAATGTGCATTGTTCTTTTATTCTATAAACTTCTGACAACATGTCTCTCAAGTTCCAAGCAATAAATTTTGTATTTTTTTCTGAAAAGGGGAAATGGTCAAACTTAAAAAAAACAGTGCTTCCAGACCTCAAATAATGCAAAGAAAACAAGTTCATAATCATTTAGAAACAACAATACTAATGTTTTAACTCAGGAAGAGTTCAGAAATCAATATTTTGTGGAATAAACATGATCTTTTAATCCCAGCTTTCATGCGTCTTGGCATGCTTTCCACCAGTCTATCACACTGCTTCGGGCGCAAAAATGTAAGCAGTTCTTCTTTGTTTGATGGCTTGTGACTATCCATCATCCTCTTGTTCCATTCCAGAGGTTTTCAATAGGGTTCAGGTCTGGAGATTAGGCTGCTCATGACAGGGTTTTAATGAGGTGGTCTTTTAATTTTTGCCAGAGCTGTATATATATCTAGAAAAATGAAAGCAGCACAACTTAGTGGAGTCAATTAATGTGCAATTTAATTGCCCATCTGGCGACGTTTCGGTCCCAAAAATGTGGACTTTTCTCAAGCTTGAGGTCCACTTTTTTGGGCTTGACACTGATCTTTCCTTCAAACCGCATATCCAAGCCCTTTCCACTTCCTGCCGCCTTCAACTCAAAAATATTTCACGGATCCGTACATTCCTAAACCAAGAATCTGCAAAAACCCTAGTCCATGCCCTCATCATCTCCCGCCTCGACTACTGTAACCTCCTACTCTGTGGCCTCCCCTCAAACACTCTCGCACCCCTCCAATCTATTCTAAACTCAGCTGCCCGACTAGTCCACCTGTCCCCCCTCTATTCCCCAGCCTCTCCCCTCTGTCAATCCCTTCACTGGCTCTCCATTACCCAGAGACTCCAGTGCAAACGCCTAACCATGACATACAAAGCCATCCACAACCTGTCTCCTCCATACATCTGTGACCTCGTCTCCCGGTACTTTCCTGCAATCAACCTCCGATCCTCACAAGATCTCCTTCTCTACTCCCCTCTTATCTCCTCTTCCCACAACCGCATACAAGATTTCTTTCGCGCATCACCCCTACTCTGGAACTCTCTACCACAACATATCAGACTCTCACCTACCATCGAAACCTTCAAAAAGAACCTGAAGACCCACCTCTTCCAACAAGCCTACAACCTGCAGTAACCACCGATCAACCAAACCACTGCACGACCAGCTCTATCCTCACCTACTGTATCCTCACCCATCCCTTGTAGATTGTGAGCCCTAGCGGGCAGGGTCCTCTCTCCTCCTGTACCAGTTATGACTTGTATTGTTCAAGATTATTGTACCTGTTTTTATTATGTATACCCCTCCTCACATGTAAAGCTCCATGGAATAAATGGCACTATAATAATAAATAATAATAATAATATATTGTGTTTACGCACTTAGGGCACCGCATTTTGTCTGTTCTACTCTCCCAAACGTTTTTTTTTTTTAATTCCTATATCAGCAGGTGACATTGCTCTCCAAACCATCATTGATTGTGGAAACTTCACACTAGACCTCAAGCAGCTTGGATTGTGGCCTCTCTACTCTTCCTCCAGACTTTGGGACCTTGATTTCCAAGGTCTATTGTGAACGTCATCTGCTGGTGTAGGTCCACTGGGTTTTTGTTTCAATACCAAAGTCAGCGCAGAGACACCAGACCTAACAATGTAGATGAGCTAAAGGCTGCTATCAAAGCAACCTGGGCTTCCATAACACCTCAGCAGTGCCAGAGGCTGATTGCCTCCATGCCACGCCGCACTGATGCAGTAATTGATCCAAAATGATCCCCAACCAAGTATTGAGTACATTTACTGAACATACATTTCAGTAGGCCAACATTTCAGATTTTAAAATCATTTTTCAATCTGGTGTTATAAAGTATTCTAATTTACAGAGATAATGACTTTGGGTTTTCATTGGCTGTAAGCCATAATCATCAACATTAACAGAAATAAACACCTGAAATAGATCACTCTGTCTGTAAAGACTCTATGTAATATATGAGTTTCACTTTTGTATTGAAGAACTGGAATAAATTAACTTTGATGATATTCTAATTTTGTGAGAAGCACTTGTATATATGCATACATCAAGGTATACAGAAGACAAATGTTGAAGTATCCAAGAACATATTTAAAACTGTATACAACTACATGCATTATATATTTGCTTTCAATACTCTTTAACAGTTGATATATATAACTATCTACTGAAAAACATCTAATAAAGCTAAGCCAAACAATTAAAAAAAATTATGTATTTGTATGATGTTGATTAGGGTTGAGCGAAACGGGTCAGCAATTTTCAGAAGTCGCCGACTTTTGGCAAAGTCGGGTTTCATGAAACCCGACCCCTGTGTGGGGTCGGCCATGAGGTCCGCGATCTTCTGAATCTGGAATCGGAAATATGTTTAAGATATCGGGAATTGGTATCGGAATTCAGATTTAAGTGTAAAATAAAGAATTAAAATAAAAAATATCGCCATACTTACCATCTGACGGGCCCTGGTACTAAGCGGGAACCTTCCTTCCTTAGAATCAGCCTTCCAAGACCTGCGGTGACGTCACGGTGACGTCGCGGCTTGTGATTGGTCGCGCGGCCCCCATGTGACCGCTCGCGCGACCAATCACAAGCCGCGACGTCACCGTGACGTCACCGAAGGCCCTGGAAGGGCTGATTCTTAGGAAGGAAGGCTGTCGGAAAGAAGCAGGGCGTGTCCGAGGGTGAGTATATACCTAATAGGAATATACTCACCCTCGGCTTTGTTCCGGCAGCCTTCCTTCCTTAGAATCAGCCTTCCAAGACCTGCGGTGACGTCACGGTGACGTCGCGGCTTGTGATTGGTCGCGCGAGCGGTCACATGGGGGCCGCGCGACCAATCACAAGCCGCGACATCACCGTGACGTCACCGCAGGTCTTGGAAGGCTGATTCTAAGGAAGGAAGGTTCCCGGTTAGTACCAGGGCCCGTCAGAGGGTAAGTATAGCGATATTTTTTATTTTAATTCTTTATTTTACACTTAAATATGGATCCCAGGGCCTGAAGGAGAGTTTCCGCTCCTTCAGACCCTGGGAACCATTGGAAACCCAATGCACTGCATTGGGTTTCGAGTTTCGGCCGACCCCGACCCCGACTTTTTTATAGGATCGGCCGATTTCACTCGACCCGACTTTTGAAAAAGTCGGGTTTCGTGAAACCCGACCCGATCCTATAAAAGTAAAGGTCGCTCAACCCTAATGTTGATGTTGAATGTCCCCTTTTACCCTCACTCTCTAATAGTCCTTTTACCATGACCCAGTCCATTATCCATTACTGTATCTAAAAAATAAGTCACTTCTATTATATTTTCAGTCTAACAATAAAGCCAAGCCTATTCCAGACAAATATTTTCTGCAAGTCATGCAAAAGAAATCAATAAAACTTTGGAAACAAATGAGACTGTAATATGAATGTGACACATTTTTATTTCCTTTCATCAATGACAGTCAGGTCTGTGGAATTCAGGATAGAACTGAAGGCTAGAAGTCCTTTATAAAAAACATTTTATTCTCAATGTATATTTTCATTGTGGTTTATTACAGATTTCGGTGTGTTATTTTTTATTTTACCTTTAAAATAA
Organism: Ranitomeya variabilis; assembly: GCF_051348905.1. NCBI lineage: Eukaryota > Metazoa > Chordata > Amphibia > Anura > Dendrobatidae > Ranitomeya > Ranitomeya variabilis. The sequence continues at coordinate 1,103,940,371 of NC_135232.1, read as the reverse complement.
GCAAAGCTCTAAAACTAAGTCATTGTGTTCAGGACTAGATATACATATATCCTGTCTATATTACAAAATATTTAAGAGTATAAAATATGTATGTATATATATATATATATATATATATATATATATATATATATATATATATATATATAGTCAAAATAAGAAAAAGCAGCACAAAAAAATAGAAAAAAAGTGGACTTTCCAAGATCCTTTTTGAAGCCCATGAATGGCAGCCAAAAGGATTTTGTATCCGAAACGTTGCCACGCCGTTCAGGCAATAAAGTCCACTTTTTTTCTATTTTTCTGTGCTGCTTTTTCTTATTTTGACTATGTTATTGGAAGCCATTGGACTACTGGCTGGGAGAGCTTTGCACAACTATTGAGGTATTTTGGATGCTGCTCCAATTTTTTTCTTATATATATATATATATATATATATATATATATATATATATATATATATATATATATATATATTACAGACCAAAAGTTTGAACACACCTTCTCATTTAAAGATTTTTCTGTATTTTCATGACTATGAAAATTGTACATTCACACTGAAAGCATCAAAACTATGAATTAACACATGTGGAATTATATACTTAACAAAAAAGTGTGAAACTGAAAATATGTCTTATATTCTAGGTTCTTCAAAGTAGCCACCTTTTGCTTTGATGACTGCTTTGCACACTCTTGGCATTCTCTTGATGAGCTTCAAGAGGTAGTCACCGGGAATGGTTTTCACTTCTCAGGTGTGTCCTGTCAGGTTTAATAAGTGGGATTTCTTGTCTTATAAATGGGGTTGGGACCATCAGTTGTGTTGTGCAGAAGTCTGGTGGATACACAGCTGATAGTCCTACTGAATAGACTGTGAGAATTTGTTTTATGGCAAGAAAAAAGCAGCTAAGTAAAGAAAACGAGTGGCCATCATTAATTTAAGAAATGAAGGTCAGTCAGTCCGAAAAATTGGGAAAACTTTGAAAGTGTCCCCAAGTGCAGTGGCAAAAACCATCAAGCGCTACAAAGAAACTGGCTCACATGAGGACCGCCCCAGGAAAGGAAGACCAAGAGTCACCTCTGCTTCTGAGGATACGTTTATCCAAGTCACCAGCCTCAGAAATCGCAGGTTAACAGCAGCTCAGATTAGAGACCAGGTCAATGCCACACAGAGTTCTAGCAGCAGACACATCTCTACAACAACTGTTAAGAGGAGTCTTTGTGCAGCAGGCCTTCATGGTAAAATAGCTGCTAGGAAACCACTGCTAAGGACAGGCAACAAGCAGAAGAGACTTGTTTGGGCTAAAGAACACAAGGAATGGACATCAGACCAGTGGAAATCTGTGCTTTGGTCTGATGAGTCAAAATTTGAGATCTTTGGTTCCAACCACCGTGTCTTTGTGCGGTGCAGAAAAGGTGAACGGATGGACTCTACATGCCTGGTTCCCACCGTGAAGCATGGAGGAGGAGGTGTGATGGTGTGGGGATGCTTTGCTGGTGACACTGTTGGGGATTTATTCAAAATTGAAGGCATACTGAACCAGCATGGCTGCCACAGCATCCTGCAGCGACATGCTATTCCATCCGGTTTGCGTTTAGTTGGACCATCATTTATTTTTCAACACGACAATGACCCCAAACACACCTCCAGGCTGTGTAAGGGCTATTTGACCAAGAAGGAGAGTGATGGGGTGCTACGCCAGATGACCTGGCCTCCACAGTCACCAGACCTGAACCCAATCGAGATGGTTTGGGGTAAGCTGGACCGCAGAGTGAAGGCAAAAGGGCCAACAAGTGCTAAGCATCTCTGGGAACTCCTTCAGTAGTAGTCAATCCCGTTGACTACCTCTTGAAGCTCATCAAGAGAATGCCAAGAGTGTGCAAAGCAGTCATCAAAGCAGAAGGTTATAACCAATACAGCAAAATGAAGTAGCAACACGATCAGAATTATAAAATATAAAGATTACTTTATTATAGATATTCCAAGAAAAATACCAAAAATTTAATAAACAAAATTCCTTTACAAAACATACTATCACATATAATACGTAACAGGGGTGCACATTCCCTGATACTCATGGACAATCATAATAGCAACAACATCAAAAATAGAGATCTATGACCTATTCATCCTGATACAGGAATCTACTAAGATAGTTATCTGTATATACTTGCTGGTCTTATAATTAAATGTTGCTAAGTACCAGCATGCATGTCCGCAGATTATATATCACTAATACATCTGTAATGCATGAAAAACCAATCTTAAATACTTATTGCCCATAAAAGGGCTATATAGGAAACAATACACTGCCTAATGGCACGACATATTAGTCATACTATATATAGCAGAGATGAATCAATTACCTGCGGCCATATTAGTATCAGGATGATGGTCTGTGGCTACACCTCGACGCGCGTCTCACCGCCCCTGCAGTTTTGTCAGGAGGTAGCTACCTCCTACCTCCTGACGAAACTGCAGAGGCAGTGAAACGCGTGTCGAGGTGTAGCCACGGACCATCATCCTGATACTAATATATATATACCTGAATTTTATGACTATGGTTCAGAATATTTGAAAAAAAAATAAAATATATGCATTATTATTATTTTATATTAAAATTTTTAAAATAATCTCAACCTTAGTCATAATGTTCAGGACTATATATACAGTTCTTGTATATATACCTGTACATATTGAACATATATATTCATAATTTTATATATACAGTATATGTATATGTGTGTGTATATATATATATATATATATATATATATATATATATATATATATATATATATATATATATACTGTGTATAATGGGGAAAAAAGTATTTAGTCAGCGGCCAATTGTTCAAGTTCTCCCACTTAAAAAGATGAGAGAGGCCCGTAATTGACTTTGGTCATTAACAAAAGTTCATCTCAATATTTTGCTATATATCCTTTTTTGGCAATGAAAGAGGTCAAAAGTTTTCTGTAAGTCTCCACAAGGTTGGCACGCACTGTTGTTTTATCACCCTGGAGTCATTAAATGTCTTTACAGCTAATATGGGAAAGTCAACTTTCTTTTATTTTTGCACAAGTTTTATTATACTTGTAAAACACAATGATAACGCGTGGGTGTGCAGTACGCGAACCTATGCAATTTTCGTAGTGAGAGCCCACCTTTCTTCAAAAGGAACCAGGCATTATGTTTGCTGATCAATTGCCATCATACTGATTTTCTATGTCGCAATTAATGAATTGTCTGACAATCAGGGCCGTATTTGCCACTAGGCACTCGAGGGCACGTGCCTAGCGCGGGGACGATGCGGAGGGCGGCACCTGAGCAAGTGAGCAAGGTTTTTTGTTTTTTTTTACCTCCCGACTGCCCCAACCCCCGCCCGCCCCACCCGGGCCCAGCCGCCCACACACCCTCCGACCGCCGCCCCCCCGCCTCCCCCCGCCCTCCTTGAAGATGATACTCACCCTGCTCCAGCGATGCCTGGTCTCAGCTTCTGTAGCGTGTCCTGAGTGAGCGGTCACGTGGTACCGCTCATTAAGGCTCACGAATATGCGCATATTCATGAGCCTTAATGAGCGGTATCACGTGACCGCTCACACAGGAAGAAGGTGCTGCGAGCCTGCGCCTGTGCGCCGGGAGTCGGGACAGAGCATGAGGGATGTCGGCGCGCCCGCTCGGTGTGAGACAGCTGACAGGTGAGTATGAGGGACAGGTGGGATGAAGGAGGACGGTAAGCCGCCCGAGCCATGGGAGAAGGAGCGGAGAGCGGAGGGGGGGTGCAGTGATCAGCCATGCATACTGGGGGGTCATGCATACAAGAGGTGGGGGGGTTATGAGCCATGCATACAGGGGGGCGGGGGGGTGGATATGAGCCATGCATACAGGGGGGGAAATATGAGCCATGCATACAGGAGGTGGGGGGAATTATGAGCCATGCATAGGGGGATATGAGCCATGCATACAGGGGGGGAATTATGAGCCATGCATACGCGGGGGGATATGAGCCATGCATATGGGATGGGAGGAAGATGAGCCATGCATACAAGATGGGAGGGGGGCTTTATACACTATTGAGCATCATATGGGGTCATTATACAGTATTGAACATCATGTGGGGTCATTATACAGTATGGAGCATCATGTGTGGCCATTATACAGTATGGAGCATCATGTGTGGCCATTATACAGTATGGAGCACTGTGTGGCCATTATACAGTATGGAGCATCATGTGTGGACATTATACAGTATTGAGCATCATGTGGGGCCATTATACAGTATTGAACATCATGTGGGGTCATTATACAGTATGGAGCACTGTGTGGCCATTATACAGTATGGAGCATCATGTGTGGCCATTATACAGAATGGAGCATCATGTGTGGTCATTATACAGTATGGAGCACTGTGTGGCCATTATACAGTATGGAGCATCATGTGTGGCCATTATACAGTATTGGGCATCATGTGGGGCCATTATACAGTATTGAACATCATGTGGGGTCATTATACAGTATGGAGCACTGTGTGGCCATTATACAGTATGGAGCATCATGTGTGGCCATTATACAGTATGGAGCATCATGTGTGGTCATTATACAGTATGGAGCACTGTGTGGTCATTATACAGTATGGGGCATCATGTGCGGTCATTATACAGTATTGAGCATCATGTGGGGCCATTATACAGTATTGAACATCTTGTGGGGTCATTATACAGTATGGAGCATCATGTGTGGTCATTATACAGTATGGAGCACTGTGTGGCCATTATACAGTATGGAGCATCATGTGTGGCCATTATACAGTATTGAGCATCATGTGGGGCCATTATACAGTATTGAACATCATGTGGGGTCATTATACAGTATGGAGCACTGTGTGGCCATTATACAGTATGGAGCATCATGTGTGGACATTATACAGTATGGAGCATCATGTGTGGTCATTATACAGTATGGAGCACTGTGTGGTCATTATACAGTATGGAGCATCATGTGCGGTCATTATACAGTATTGAGCATCATGTGGGGCCATTATACAGTATTGAACATCATGTGGGGTCATACAGTATGGAGCATCATGTGTGGCCATTATACAATATGGAGCACTGTGTGGCCATTATACAGTATGGAGCATCATGTGTGGCCATTATAAAGTATGGAGCATCGTGTGTGGCCATTATACAGTATTGAGCATCATGTGTGGCAATTATACAGTATTGAGCATCATGTGGGGCCATTATACAGTATTGAACATCATGTGGGGTCATTATACAGTATGGAGCATCATGTGTGGCCATTATACAATATGGAGCATTGTGTGGCCATATTTTTTTGGATATAATTATTATATATGAAACAGTGTGATCAGCAGTGCAAAATGGGTGTGGTTGGGACTTGGATATAGGTGTGACTAGTTGTGAAATGGGTGTGGTCAGAGGCGTGGCCTAAAATTTGCCGCGGCGCACGTAGTGCGCCGCAAACGTTATACCTCTTTCCCTTCAAGAGTTGGGAGGTATGGTACCGCATTTGCCAGATCACAGCAAGTGCCACAAATCCCATAGGGAATGAATTAAGCCAAACGCAGTGTTGCCGTAAGTGATCTGTTACGCGGCAGATGCGAAAAAACTGCCCGATCTGCTGCAAAAGGCTATTTTCACAACAGCGATTCTTGCCAAAGTCACTGGCGATAGTGTCATACTCACCAATGGGGGAGGCAGCACTAAAAGTGCCTAGAGCAGCAGAAACTCTAAATACGGCCCTGCTGACAATATAAGTATAACCCTATGGGCCAAAGAGAAAATTTCCAATTCTTCTCCGTACCGACAGATTTCCATTGTCATCTATGACGGAAAGAGAAATCCTCTGTTGTACATGATAGCAAAATTAAATTCTATAGATAATTGTTCAGCTTTGGTTCAGTTACACGATACATCATTTCCTACTACATTTCCGTTTTTCACCGCTATTTACCACATAACAGTATGCCCTACAACAGTAGAAAAAGTATTATAAGTTGAAATAAAAAATTTAAATTTGAATTGTGCCAGTTTCGCATAATTTTGCCAGGAAATGTAATTCACAGTGAAAAGCCCTGAAAAGATTTGCATGTATGACTGAATCGGTGGCGAACACATACAAAAGATGGCCCCTGTGTAAGAACACTATATGGTCATTTTGCAGTCCATCAGCTTATTACAATGCACAATTTCAAGTGATGTGGAGGTAGACGTGGCCCTGCACAGGTTACACCAATGATATGTCCACCCCTGGATTGAATTGCTGCATTACTATAACCAGCTGCTAGCTATATGACCCTCACTGGCCCTGCCTCACAGACAGTGACGCTCCTGCCTCACATATTGTCACAAGGGTGTCCCCCTGGAAGACCTGGAGTTAAACGGTCATGTTGGGTAATGAACCACAGGTCTTCTTTAGAGATGGTGGGATTTGTGTCCCATATTAAATTAATTTAGTTTCCTCTGGTGCTAAAGAGGTTAACGCTAAGCCAGCTTAATGCTAAGCTGGTCAGAAACCTGCAGCTGCATTTCAGCTTCTTTTGATCTAGTCTTGATCTCTTCCTATACAAACTGGTCAGACCTTCTTGTCCCTGCCGGTTAAAGATTTGCTTCCTGTGCTGCGTGCTAAAGCTAAGTGGTTAGAGTGGAGTTGTTGTAGTAGTCTTCTGTGGTTTTCTGTAGTGTTTATCGCCTATTCCCTGTTCCCATTTACCGTATTTTTCGGACTATAAGACGCACCGGACTATAAGGCGCACCCAGGTTGTAGAGGTGGAAAATAGGGAAAAAAATATTTGAAGCAAAAAAATGTGGTAAAATATTTAATAACATAAATAACATACTATTATATGTGGTGTTATTATATATAATAGTATGTTTTTATGTTGGAAGTTGCGGGACCAGTGTGGTGTCTGTGAAGTACTATATGAAGATGCTGAAGGGTGAGTATAAGAATGGGGGCACAGGGCATATATTGAAAGCACCACTCCAGCACTGCAAAATAACACTGGAGTGCTGCTTTAAAATCCCATGGGAGAACTATAACTCCCAGCATGTCCTGCAGATCCTATGGCATGCTGCAAGTTATGGTTCACCAAAGGAGTGGCAGAGTGCTTTATTGTGTTTTATAAAGACTAACCTCTTAATTGTGGCAGCCAGCCAGCCACTGTGGTGAGGTAAAAGCATCCCATGACTGCACACACAGAGCCCTCCCTCTTGTTGCCTTTCCACAGCACAGGTTATAAGAGGAAGCCTGCAGATTCTAGTGGGGAGTCTGAAGGACCTGTGATGATGTCAAGAAGAGGGAGGTCTCTGAGCTGCCATGTGATGCTCCAGCCCGCCCACTTCTGACATCACACAGGTCCTCCTTGTGCACAGCACTCAGCGTCCAGCCCAGGCAGGTGTGCAGTGATCTCCTCTCCCCTGGCCCCTGCTGCTGCTGCCTCCTCCTCCCCTGGACACACAGATCTCCCCAGCTGCTGCAGGAATCAGCGCTGAGGAAACCATGTGTGTCCCTGCTTAAGTGCAGTATTCATTTGCTGCTCCTGGCTCACTGCTCAGCTGATAGGTGGAGGGGGAAGTGTAGCGCCCCCACTGCCGCAGGGCCGAGGGGTACCCGGTAACCGGGCCTCTGAGTCTCTGTTCTGGGGTTGTCACGGTGGCTAGACCCGGTCCGTGACCCTGCTGAGGGGCGTACAATAAAGGTGGAGGGAATGGTGATGATGTTGTGGTGGTGCGGTGCAGGTCGCAGTAAATAACGAGGACCCCAGGTTGCAGTCTCTTTACCTCTTTACTGAAGGTCTCAGGATCCTCAATCCGGAATACGGTTAACCGGGCTGCGCAAGTCCGGCCGGTCCGATGGCACCTCCAGAGTTCCCTTTGCAGGTGGAAATCTGTGCCTACCTTCTAGCACTTGTGTGTTGTAGTCCTCCCCTGCTGTGCTTACGGGATAGTCCCCACAACTGTTGTGTCTGTTTCTGAAGTTCCCTCACAACTCGATTATGATGTTCTGCTTCGTCCCCCAGATGATATGGCTAGGACCGCACCCGTATGACGGGTAGGCTCGGAGTTCTTCCGGGACCCTAGCGTCGCCCCTCTCCTATTGTTGCCCCCTGTGTCTTCGTAGGTGATTTGTGTGAGACAGCACGCCTATAGCTGACTGTCCTGCCGTAGGTTTGAAGTATTGCTTGGAGCCTAGTACTTCCTCGGCGTTCCGGCCACCGGCTACGCGCCTCAGTAGGATGTTGCCTCGTCTTACAGCACGACTCCTACTGGTATTTCTCCTTGTTGCGTTGATCTCGTTTCTCACTCAGCACAATGAACCTCGCTTCTTGTCCTTTCTTAGGGTACCGCCGCGATCAGGTGCAGGCGCGGTCCCGTAACGTTCTCTCTGTTCGCTAGGCCTCTGTCAGGATCCCACCCCTGACAGGGACCCCCCTGAGTCTCTCCCCGCAACACCCTCTGCCACAGGATGTTGCCTGTTCGATTCCCAGTCAGCTTCTGACTAACTTTCTGCCTAACCCCCAGTTTTACCAGATTGTGAGGAGTGGCCTAATACATAGAACCCTTAGCTCCCCCTGGAGGCCAGACTGTGAAGTGTATTGGTGACTGTGATACCTGGTCCGAAGAACTCCTTCAGTGCCATCAGACGTACCATAGCCCCCCTTAGCGGCGGAGCATCAGTACTGCAACGACCAGGACTCTGGGGCGCTGCAGAAGCAGCTAATGAATATTCACTGCACTTAATCATCGGGACAACATGGTTTCCCCAGCACTGATTCCGGGCAGCGGGGACATTTTTCTGCCTCCTGAAGTGGGATAGTGCGATCCCACTCGCTGCTGCCCCCCTCCCCACATGCTACATCCCTACCATAAGACGCACCCACGCTTTCCTCCCAAATTTGGAGGAAAAAAAGTACGTCTTACGGTCGGAAAAATACGGTAGTTTATTCCTCACTGTCCCTATACTCCTCCATATTGTTGGTCAGTGCCTTTGTATCATAGAGGTTTCCTGTTTTCCCTGTTTTGTTTTTGTGTCTTATTTAACTTACATTTCTATACCATGCCTCATGGGGTGGGGGAGGAGACAGATCAGGGGTTAACAGTAGCATAGTAAGGTTGGAGACTCAGGCCTCTCTACCTTGAAGAGTACCCCCGGGACAAGGATAGTTAGAGTCCCAGTTCCAGGGACAGATTGAGTCTTACTTTCTGAACCCCTTACTTACTGAAGACCATCACAGCGTGACACTTAAACAGTTACTATCTTACTTCACAGACACAGTGTCTCTCCTGCCTCACAGACACAGTGACTCTCCTGCCTCACAGACACAGTGACTCTCCTGCCTCACAGAGACAGTCACTCTCCAGTCTCACATGTACAGTAAATCTCCTTTCTCAGGTTGCACCAATGATATATCCACCCCTGGATTGAATTGCTGCGGGAGGTGTCTGAGGAGTGATCCATGGGCTAAAGACTATTGGACCAATGGACATAGAGCGGAGTCCACAGCTCAAAGGGATGTGGACTTTTTCTAGGACGGAGCACTAGTCGATCTTATTGTTGTGTTTTATTGGAGATTTGCTTACTCGTCAGTTTAAGGTGCACAAATCTCTTCTGGATAGTGTTCAGTCTCTGGAATCAATGTTTCCATTCAGTGAAGGTAAGCTGAGGAAGATGTGCAGGCTGCATCTTATGTACAGTATATGTAAAGCCAGACATGAGGTTTCTTAATCATGCAATGCAAGCATTCTATTACTCTTGTTATTGTGTCAAGAGGCCTTAATTGAGTCATTGTTTTGAATGAGCCTGTACATTGACTATTGTTGTCTGTGAATTTTTGAATGCCTGCTGATTACGTATTTCATCACCCCCTTGCAGTTACAAATCTACTTAATTTAGGACAAAACGACAAATATGCAGGTTATTTGAACAATTGGACAAATAAAGATTACCTTCCCCCACATTTCCCCAAACCTGTGGAAGAATGTCCTGAATGGGAGCTGTGGGTATAAAGTCTCTGAGTCCCTCTACAGAGGGACGCTTCAGGAGCAACCCAAGGAAACCATGGCTCCATCTAGTGGAATACAGATCTGCTCCCATGACCATCACTGAACCCACAAAGACATTTGTAGAAGCCAGGTTGGGACACTCAGGTCATCTGGTGATATACCTCACTGTGCTCTGTCAGCCTCCTAAGCTTGCCGCTACCTCCTATTTGTGAGTGCCCACCAAAAGCGGGGTACTACTGGTTGAGGTAGTTGGCAATGGATGCCCCGAAGTTCCAGAGGTTCTAATCATTGGTGAGCTTATTTGCACCATCTTGTGTACTTGCTGATACTGTACTATATGTAGTTGCTGGCTGGAGCAGGATACATATTCTACGGTCATGGTATCCGTCATGTGGAGGAACATGGACTGTGACTATAGACTATACTGGTGGGAGGTACAAAAGCTGTGGAAAGAACATGTGGTTGTCAGCTCACCAGTTTGGGTGTGATGTATGCTGGAGTCCTGGAAGCCACACACTGATCAAGTCAGAGCAGCTGCAGTAAATCATGGTGGAAAGACGGGTTTGCATTCCAGTGTCAGGTTGAATTTCTAGTAGGTAAAATTTAACATTTATTAGTTATGTTAAAAAGGACTCTGGAGGGCAATAGGACTGAAGTGCATGGTCTGAGTATCTGACACAAAATCAATCATCCCTATACTCAGTGGGTGTGTCAGAGTGAATTAATCAACCAGTCAGAAACATAGAACTGGATACCAGTGTGAATTAACAGCAAAGTATACGCTGAAAGAATAGACTTGCTGCAAATTTAAAGAAAAAAATGCTTTGATGGCTTAAATTTGCAAAGAAATAAGCAGCGTGTGCACGAGATTTCAGAAATCTCATTCACTTTGCTGGTACTGTAAAACTCTGCGTTTTTTCTAAGGTAAAAATGAGCGGAAAATGCTGCAAATATGCAGCATGTGAACAAGCCCTTAGGCTATAAACCCAACTCCTCTTTTTGGTTAAAAAAAAAAAAAAAAAGATTATCAAAACTAAAAAAAATATGTTTGAGGAGGAAATTCACAGATGATAATAAAAATTCCTTCCTTTCGATAGTATAAGTACTGGTACGATAAAACCAGATAGGGCCACCTCATGTGGGATAGACATATATAGAGCTATTACATCACAGGAAAGCCATTTGTAGTGTTCAGACCAAATAAATCTGTTAAAAACCGAGATCACATATTTTGTTTCTTTGATATAGCTCGGTAGATCCTGTACTAGATGTTGTAGGTAGTGGTCCAACCAAGCCACAAGATTTTCACCCAATGATTCTATCCATGAGGGATATTCCCTGGGGTTAATCACTGCAGAGCCTGTGACTTTTCTGTCAAAATATAACAACCAAAGTTTTCAGATACACAATTTTATAAACTGCAATACAACATATGTAGTTTACCTTATTGAATGCACTAGTCGTAAAATTATTCTGTTCCACCCAACTTTTGTATTTCCATGATCTTACATTTTATTTTGGGTCTGATATTTTGCTTTTAATTCACACTGGTATCCAGTTCTGGGTCTCTGCCAGGTCGGTTAATGCACCCTGCTATGCCTAGTGAGTGTAGGGAAGGTTTAAATAGATATATTTTGTGTCAGATAATAATGCCATGAATAAGGCGTTTAGCCGAATCACGTAGGCCTGGTACCAGTCCACCTCATGCACTTTAGTCCTATTGGCCTCCGGAGTTCTTTGTAACACGACTAATAAATGTTAAGTTTTACCTACTTGGAATGTAGCATGACTCCGGAATGCAAACCCGTCTTCCCCGCATACAAAAACTGTGGGCCAACGAAAAATTGGGAGACAGTGGGTATCACCTGGTATGGAGCAGTGGAACTACCGGCAGCGGGTTGGGATCTTGTGGTCACGGAGGCATTGTATTTTGTCCATCTACACGGAGTTACTGTAAGACCATGGACGTACAGAATAAAAAAAAAAGTTGCATTGTTTACCTGCCTAGGTGACTATTACAACCCACAACCTCAGATCTTCACAGTAATCTTCAACATGTCAAATGGCAGCAGCTATTTTAGACGATATGCTGAAATCAAATTGCTTATTGTTCGAATTTGCTATATTCAACAAATTCCTAAAAATTCAATACAAATTCGATTCCCGTTAAATTGTTTTGCTCATCTCTAGTTAAAATGTAAGAAGTGAAGTCGGACACCAAAAAAATACCATTAGCCGCCAGTTGTTACTATGTAGAAATGTAAAACTATACTGCAGCTGTGAATAGAAAAAATGTAAATACTGGCTCTTTAGTGGCTTTTTTTTTACTTTTATTTTTGATTTGTGACCATTTTTTGCCCTGCATTCTTCAAAATGGAACACAGTTTTCATGAATTTTGAGTAAAGTAAAAATGTCTTTTTTTTCTTGAGTCTTTTTAGCTCAAAAGAAGCCTGTTGGGGGAGGGGTTCTGTTACTTAGAATGTTCACTTTTAAAGGTGACCTGTCACTTAACCAAAAGTGTCCAGTTTTTGCTCTTTTGTTCCCTCTCCTCCACTGAGTATGATATCAGTTTCGGGTTTTTTTCGTTTTAAATCCCTGAGGCTAGTTTCACACTAGCGTTAACTGCAATACGTCGCAAATGCGTCGTTTTTGCGAAACGCCGCATCCAGCAAAAGTTTTTGCTGGATACGTTGTTTCGTCATAGAGTAACATTAGCGACGCATTTGCGACGCATTTGCGACGCATTTCCAAACGGTGAATGCGTTTGGCGGCGTTTGGGCGTATGGTAGCGGTCCGTCGGGAGAAAAAAACGTTACATGTAACGTTTTTTGCTCCCGACGGTCCGCTTTTTCCGACCGCGCATGCGCAGTCGGAACTCCGCCCCCACCTCCCCGCACTTCCCCGCACATCACAATGGGGCAGCGGATGCGTGGGAAATATGCATCCGCTGCCCCCGTTGTGCGGCGGAGACCACACTAGCGTCGGGAACGTCGGCCCGACGCGCAGCGACGGGTTGTTCCCGACGCTAGTGTGAAAGTAGCCTTATACGTTTCCAGAGATTCTGGCCATTTTGTTGAGTGCTAATATTTATGGTCTTTACGAGGAGGTGTGGCTTCACATGGGAATTATGCAGGACAGACTAAAAACACGCCCCTAGTGAATCACTTGAGCACCACCCAAAAAAAAGACAATAACAATTAGCGCTGAATTAAAAGTCACCATATCTCTGGAACTGTGTAGCGGATTTAAAAAAAAATCAGCATGCTCATGGAAGCAGAGGGAATAAAGAAAAAAGAAGAACAAAAAAATCCAGTTTTGACTTGCTGATGATTCCTTTTTAAATTTGTCTATACATTGATACACAAACCCTAGAAAGATAGATTTAAAAAGTTATCAGCGCAAAAATGTGAGCCTATAAAAATACAAAAAATGGTACTAGAGAGTGGACATACAGGAAATTTAAAGTGTGACCTACTTTGTGGACAGAATCTGTAGCGGGAGACAATTTGTGCCAAAAAGCCAATTAACCACCTACTGTCGCTGACTGTCTTTTTTGTTCTTGGCTTTACATTTCTCCTTCTATTACATTTCTTTATTTTATATTTTCAGTCTACGGAAATACTCATTGTAGACTTGTAGTCAGAAGTCTGTAGACATAGTACTTGGTGGGACTTGGATTGTGTTGTCCTTGGATGTCATTCATAGCTTCAATGTAAATTTGGGAATGTGATCTGCAAGGCGTCCATCATCACCTCCTTAACGATCTGTTTCTTCATATGATAGAAAGGAAGACTGAACTGTGACCCAACATTCGAGCTAGAAGAGATGATTCTAGAATCGAAACCTCTCCATAAGAAAAAGAAGAGATTGGCCAAGTACAAGTCGAGGGAGGCAGCCAAAGATAATTGTCCTCTGGTAAGTCTGGTTCTTTGGAAAAAGTCTGTACAGTTTACATATATATAGTTAAACCCCAAAACACCACTCCTGGAGTATCCACAAACCACCAGAAAATCTTTCAAATACATTTTTATTGAAACATTCATAATACAGTGGTGTATTAAGTAGGAAAAAGTGATGGGAGAACATCAATATTCCATAATACACATGGATAAAACATGAATGTTGTAATAGTATGGTGAATAAGTGGCAAGAGTTCACCCATGGTGTATCCGCATTGATGGACTCTGCACTCCACCCCGACGTGCGTTTTGTTTGATTGCTTTTTCAAGGGGAGGTACTTTACTTATAGGGTGAACAGAAAAATAATCTTATGTTCCCAACCTGGAAATATATGATGTGCTATATTAATATTTTGACAGTTTGCCTATATAGCTGTATTCTTGGCAAATGTTTATATTTTATTTATTTTTTTCACATGAAATTTATTTTTTCCTATAAACCTCTCTGTACCAACAATTGCAAGAAAATCAACATGAAGAGCATTAATTCAACTAAGTCTTATCCATGACTTGGCTTTATATGACATAGCCACAAATATCTACATATGAATCCCATTGTGTCCGATATAGAGGCAGTATATTATAGAGCTATAGGAGCTGAGAAGATTGATATATAGTTTTAAGGAGAAAGATTCAGTGTAATAAATGTAAATCTTTGCTTATTTTAGGCTTAAGAGTCCAGTGGGCATATGGGAGTGCTTACAGAGATGTAAATCATTGATTAGGACCACCCATTTATAAAAGAATTATAAGAGATTTACATGAATAAATGAAGAGTTAAACAGAATCTTTTGCCACTAAACTATTTATGATTTTTCTCAGTTCCTCCTGTTTTATAATGTATGTCCAGCAAATCAGGTTTAATATTCAAGCAAGAATCTTCCCTAAAAGCAGATTTGTCACCAGATGTCTCAATACCAAACTGTATACAATAGTAAATAGATTTCTTAGACCTGATGAGACTGATGTATTTAATGTGAAAATCCAATTTCTGAATAGTTTATAAGATATTGAGATGGCCATTTTATTAATGCAGCTATAGAATGTAATGAGTCTAAATGTATTAATTCTCCTCCCGCTCAGTCTGACTGACAGCTGCAGCTTGTATTTAATGTGAGATCTCAACAAGGAGGAGGTATGCTGAGGAGCTGTCAATCAGACCAGATGGGCGGAGATTTAGTTAAAATTTCATAAAGTATTTTACTATCATTCTGAAATGGATTTTCAATTAAAAAAATACAATTTCTTTAAAGGAAGCCATCATCTGAAAATTATCTAATGTTTTTTGTGTTAATTGTATATTTTTTATTTTCGTATTTTTGTGTTCATCACAATCTGTACGAACTATAAAAGTTAGAAATCTTGCAAGTTTCACTGGCTTTTTTAGACTCTAACTTCCTAATGTTTTAGGAAACAACATATGTATATACCTACAAGACCGCGAACCTATCTTTTATATTGAAGTATCCAATGAGCCTATGTAAACAGGTCAATGAAAAGGGCGGGGAAGCCAGGTCAGGTATCACATTACCTATTGTGATTGGTTGATTCATTGTTATCAGCTGTGTATAAAGGTGTCAACTGTTATTTTTAATACAGATCATGATCTGAAAAAAAAATTGCCAAAAGTTTAAGGGAAAAACATGTTGCACAAAAATCTGATTTAAACAATAGGTCATTTTCTGATGATGGCTTCCCCTTAAATGCACTGAAAATGTACAGACATGAGTCATACTGCCTTTTTTTCCACAAGAAATGTGGAAGGAGTGGGATGTACTTTCCTACCCAATTTATTTTTCAGTTTTGCGTATTGATTTTTTCCTCCTTTTCTTCCAAGAACCTTTAATTGTTTTATTCTTCCTTCAAAGTTTTTGGGTGAATGAGTTATAGTTTAAAATAACACCATCACAGAGATGACAGCCACAGGTAGGGGGACTTCTGCGGGACCCCGGATTTCCTGATAACCCATCGAAGCTCCCAATCATGGGTGCCCACATTAATTCCTGCGCAAGATCATGCCACTTAAACAGTTTAACCAGTTTTTTTTACCATGGGATTAAAAATAAACAGACTGGTAGCATTTACCACTCCTGCCGGCGAGTCAGATGCTCAACGGTACGCAGAGGCAGCTCTTCCTCTTTTGGGATGCTCTATCGATGGGCCATGACTGCCAACATCATGCGGTTTCACAGCCAACTTTCCGAAGTTAGGCAGCAGGGAGCTAGTTGTTAATCAACATGACATTGACAGTCATACCCCGTCAACAGTGCAGAGGGGAAAATAATCCGCTGCTGTGTCGTCGTGACTTCAGTGGAAGTCTGACAAGTGGTGTGCGCCTTTTCACAAATCCAAAATTTCTTCTGTAAGGAATGCCATAGCTCATCGTGAAGTAGGCGACTAATGGCGTCGTACCCATGTCCCGCCCCGCGCTTTGCCAATCTTGATGGAGCTTTGCAAAACTAATGTAAAATGTCAAAAAGTATTTGCTAAAAAATTTAGCAACTTTTCAAAGCAATTTACTCCCAATGTCTGGCATCATCTTCTCTTTTATATACTTAAGATTGGTTTCACGGCACTGTGGTCGCAGTGTAAGGAATGTGGTCGTATTGCAATAAGCGGCACATCCTCCAAGTTAGTAGACCCAGCAGTTGGGTCAGGTGTAGCGACACAAGCACAGTCTCTGTATTATTGACACGTGAAAACAACGTTATGGTTTCTAAACTTCAACGTAAAAAGAAAAACTGTAATCAAGCATCAAAGAAAATTAAAATTCCAATTTTCCATTTTTTTCATAAAAAAATAGGTGCGATTAAAAAAGGGAATAAAGGAATATTAAGCGTTTCGGACTGTAGCGAGTCCCTATGCACAGGTATACGTTTCTAGAATTCCCTTGTGTAGAGAAGAAGTAAACTAAACCGAGCTGCAATGTCTGTGATCTACCTTGCTTTGGCGGCCAATGCTATAAATCAGCCGATATCACCTGGCGCTTCGTCTCTTTGGTGAAATGTTCTGCAGGTGCTTTGTACAGAGCTTGTGTTCGGGCTTCGATGGGAACCAACATCCATGTTTTATACATCGGCTCTATTTGCGGAACGCTACGATTATGCGTAATTTGAAAAAGAGCATATTCCTACTGCAGGTGTACAATAAAATATTGCAGTGTTGTTAATTACTGCTGGGGCCCATTAGTCTTTTCAGAATTTGAATAAAATTAAGGTTCGAGAGATGAAATAATGTCAAATGTATTTAAGACTTGTGGCGACTAATCATCCCGGTGCCGGGGGCTGCACACAATCTGTCCATACAGATGAACGTGATCTGTACCTCAAGCTCATGGCTGTTCATTTTCCATGAGAGCTATTTTCTGCATCATTTCCACAGTAATGCCCATAGCCAGGAATTTTCAGTCCTGATTTGGGGGGAGTTGAGGCGCGCTCATTACACATGATGGTTATTTAATTTCATTTTGCATCTGTGCTGGCTTAGCAGGTAACGTTACATCCATTTTGTGCTCAGCTGATTTTTCTTGTTTCCTACACTTATTTTTTCCTTTTTTTGTGTACACTGCTTAAAAAATTAAGAGAACACTTGCCCATCATAGTGCATTAAACTTTAGTAATATCAATCTATAGGAAGCAGAAGCGATTGTGAAACAATTTCACGCACTTTGGTGCAAATGAAAACGACAACAGGTGCACTGGAAGGAACAGCAAGTTCCAACTCCAAAGAGACAATGGCTTTGCAAGTGGTGGACATAGACGATTGCTTTCTCCTTATCCTTCCTGGCTGATTTTTCTCTAATTTTGTATTTTACTAATGTCCTTGTTACTAATAGTATCGTGAAGAGGTACCTGCAGACCAAACTGGTTGCAAAGGTAGTCCATATCCTCAAGGATAGCACATCCATATGTGCCGACGCAACAAGGTTTTCTGTAATTTTACAGTCTCAAGAGCAAGCAGAAGATACCAGTATATGGGTGATACTCATGGAAAACCAAACGGCATCATAGAAGTGAGTTTGCTCCAACCAGTATCTTCTCTTTTGAGTGAGGAGGTACAGGAAGAGCTTGTTCATGTTTCTGGTCAAACTTTCAGAAACATACTTCATGCAGGTGGCATGAGGCCTCTGTAGCGGGACATGTGCTCACAGCCAAAATTGGCAAGTCAGCCATTGTCACCTCGTTCTCTTCAGAGATGAGAACAGATTCACACTAGGCATATGTGTCAAATGTAAAAAAGCCTGAAGATGTTGTGGTGAATGTTATGCTTCCTACAACATCATCGAGCAGTCCAACGGTTCTCTGACTGCTGTTAGTTACTTGGATGCAATTCTCAGAGCATTGTCAGATGCTGGTGCAATGGGCCCTGGGTTCCTCTTTGTGCAGGACAGAGTCCAGCCTCATTTGATCAGAATATGTACAAGTTCCTGGATGATGCCCTCATTGATGCCATTGACAGACCCTCACGTGCCGCAAACCTGAATCAATTTGAAAATCTTCTCTTGGCATCATGTATGAATCCATCTGAAACAACCAAGTAGCATTACAGACTATCTAGGACAGTGTTTCTCAGCTCCAGGTCTAGAGATCCACGGACATGTGAAGTTTTCAGAATTTCCTTAGTATTGCAAAGGTGATAATTTCATCACCTGCTCAAGCAATAATTACATCACCTATGCAATACTAAGGAAATCTTGAAAACATGACCTGTTGGTGGGTCTTGAGGACTGGTGTTGAGAAACTCTGATCTAGGAGCTCAGGTCTTGGTGTAGACCCCCAATGACATTATCCCCACATGCATGCCCAGAATGTTGTCTGGAATGCATACAGACACATGGGGGCCTAACACACTACTGAGTCACAATATAAGTTGCAGTGATGAAATTCTCGCAAATTAGATCCGCCTGTGACTTCAAATATTTCTTTGATTTCTAGGATGATTTGGAATTCAGCCAACGATTGGTTGATGACTTTGGCTGCCATTGACCGTTGACTTGTCATTTTGTTCTCAACGAATTAGACATTGTTATCAGCAAAAATTTTCAAATTTAATTTTTCATTTATCGAGATCCGATGTGTGATTTATGTGTTTCCTTTTTTTTTTCGAGCAGCACATATTTTCAGATTTGTAACATAACAACTGCTTTTCATTCTGAAACCTCACAACACTCATCTGTTAGTTAGAGGAAGTCCCGAGTGGCTATATATATGTATACATGCGGTATTACATGTCAGCAGTATAAATGACTGGCCAGATCCAACACAGTCAGCGTCACTGTTGATTTTATATTTGGAGATCAAAACTGTTTAGAAACCATTATGCAATAATAAATGATATTGTTCAGCTCATGACCCAGTTGCGAGTTAGTATTAAAGACAAACCTTCATTCTCTTCTTTCAGAACGGACATCTGCAGCAGTGTTTGGACACTGTGAGAAAAGAATTTATCATATTCAACAGGGAGAAGTGAGTACATTCATCAAACACACCTACATGTGGTACAAGGCAAATTGTTCTTGAAGCATTGGAGGTTATTTCTTAGCCGATACTGGAAATGATTAATGATTGTGACAACAGGTGCAAAAGGCCTTTTGCTGCAGACTCTGCGCGGCTTCCCGGTGTGAATCCACGAATTGATTTATCAGACGCTCTTGTCTGAAATGCTGAAATAATTCCACTTTCTGACTCTTGAAATCCCAATTAGTGGGAAGATGTGATGCAAATGTTCATAAATTGGTTGCTCGGAATAAGGCTTACACTAAACAGGGTAGACAGCACATTTCTACTATGACATTTTAACTTATACCGAGAATTAAAGGCCGGGTAAGGATGCACTTAACCATTTATGTATCTTTAAGATCGAAATTCACTTACACACCAGTCATTATTGGTTTTCATCTGTTATCTGTTATATATCTATTTTGTTGGTAGATTTTGTATTTTTATCTTCTTCTTATAAGCCCGATTAGTGTATTTGACATTAAAGGCAACCTGTCATCAAATATTCTGTCCATAACCACCGTCTCGTATTGTTATAGAGATTGGTAATATCTTTCTAAATTTGCCCTTATTGGTCTTGGCGGATAAGGGAAAAAAAATGTAACACGCACTACCTGTGAAGATTTAAGGGTGAGTCCCTGTCTTCTTCTCTCATGGATTCCTGCCATTACAAGCCAGCTCCAGTGGCAGTACAACTCTCTTCACTATGCATGTGCCAAATTCTGCTTGAGTCGGCTTGTAATGTCAGCAGAACCCAGAATATTCTTGCTTTCTGCTGGTTTTCCTTCAGCATTGATTAATCACCAACCACAATGTCCCAGTTGGCCTACAACACTTTTGGCTGAGAAGCTTGACATGATGGATATCTTCTTTTGAAAGCTTTTGTTTTACTCAAGAACATAGCTTTTATTATGTTTGAGTGACTTGGCTCATCTTCGTTTTCAGGGATAGGAGAAAAATCATAAGAATAGATGGTCGTCACCAAAAAACTATGGGTAAGGACAAACAGATAAGGTGCCATTTCTCAATGAGCTGAAGAAGGCCCAGAGTGGAAACGTGGAAACTCCTAGTTTCTACAGTTCTTTACTGACAGTAGAGCCCACTAATCTTTTATTTTTCTACTCTCTGTGGTTCCACAAAAGAGCTCTATTTTATATAAGTTTGCTCTAGGGGCTTGAAATCCTAGAATGTATAAGTGTCCCAAAAAGGCAGTATATGAATAAATAAAACCAAAAGAGAGGATCTGTGCCCGGACAATATAAATTATACCAGTAATTAAAATATAATAGCCTTTATTAAAAACATTTCATAAAAACAATGATATACAAAAGGACACGACGATACAAACAGACACCACAACAGTCTATAGATCACAAGTATATATCAAAAGTCTGAAAAAATGCCTGAATCAGTATTCATTGACATATACCGTAAATGTATATCTTTACTTAGGTATCAGTACCAAAAACCAGTACAGCCCACACCCCTGATGAAGCATTTGTGAAACGTGTGTCAGGCCATACAGAGACATGGTCTGATCACACCACAGCTCCTGGGCAGCGGTGGGTGAGGGAAAAGACTATACAGACATTACAGTAGGGGATCGCTGCTGATTCTTTTTGTGAGGTAAAACATGTCACTGCCTGTTTTTAAACAATGTATTACCTCAAAGGAAGAATCAGCTGTGATCCCATACTGTCCTGTCTGTATACTCTTTTGCTTCCTCCACTGCCCAGAAGCTGTAGTATGATCAGACCATGTTCCTGTACGGTCAGACACGGCCATTACACAGCACACAGCAGGGACACATTTATAAGATTATCTCAGCACAGGAACATTTTATTTAATCACATCCAATTATAGAACTTATTATTCCAAGATCTATTGATTAAAATGAACTTATTTTTGTGACAAAACCCCTTTACATTACACTTTGGTCTTGAATTTTTAACTGAGTGGTGCACCACCTTGTTTTGTTTTTCCCCTAGCTTATGATATGAGTAACTAACCATAACCAGTGCAGAGTATATTTACAATATCATTCTAGAATGATTGGTCCAATCATAGAAAAAGTAAAATTTAGTTAGATCATCATGAGTTTTCACTTCCAGTATTTCCTCACGTAGGGCTAAAAAGAGATGCATTAGGACAACATTTTGTAATGCTGTATCTTCTGTTTGTGTTTTTAGTGCTATATATTGTGAACGCATCATGTATCCTGGAGATGTAGGATAATGTGACGGAAGAGCCATGTTGGTTCTACATCCCTCTATAATATCATGTGGGGTTACTGGTGTTTGCATGATGGCATATGTACATTCATTTTCTGCAGGACATAATTACACAGCTGACTATGCACTGGAAATGAAAAATTAATTTAGAGATTCCTTGGCTCTCATTGTCAGAACATCATTTGCTCTAGCTCCATGCAAACAAGCTTTCGGCTTCTACAGTCAGTGAGGCATGGCATGTTTCCAAATATAGAATATTCACCAGAAGGAGATCCATTGTTATTGTCTGATGTAATTACTGCAAAAATAAAGTTACAAAGATATTTTTCAAGACAAAAGTCTTATTTTCTTAAAGTGTGTCTAGGAACATCTCCTTAATGTAATAGATCTTCAGGGAATTAATGTTGTGAACGAATGAAGTGACTTAAAATCTAACATTCTTTATTCTTTGACATCTAGAATAATTCCCTAGTAATGCACATTAATTTGCACCTGAGAGAAATTCAGAATATGTTTCTTGATCTGTGTTAGTCATGAAAGATTGGCTATTGCACTATACAGTGAAATGATATATTTCTGCTTAATGGTCACACCTTTAGACTTATTTTTGTTTGGGTTGAAATTACTTGAGTTTTTCCCAGAGAAAACTTATTTCATGCTTAATGAATGATTTTATTACCAGCACAAGGGAACCGCTATGGGATCCCTGGTGCCCCCATGTAAACTAATTTGCTCTTGGATTAGTGGGAAAGAGACCTAGTGTTTGGGGATGAATCCTTTTACAATAAGCAGGCTCTTTTGTAAGCCATTTCATTGAAGACAGTTTCATCCTGTGTTATGGAAGTGAAGACGAGTTCCCTGAAAAGGGTATTAATTCCATTGCTGTAAGATAAACCTTTGTGATCAGCTAGAAGACATCACGATGTCTTGAAGCATTGACATCAAAGGATGAGAAAGGATGTTTATACACCATGGTCTATTGCTAGTCCTCCTGAACCAGCAGCCTTCCAAGGTCACTCTGAACTCTTGAAAAAGAGGATACCCAAAGGGCAGTATCTTTCCCATATTAAAAATTGTCCCTTCTTAAAACAAGGTTTCAGGACAATAGCTCTACAATTTATGTCCCTAAATCACCAAATAAATTTGACTTGCCCAAACCAAGAAATAAATTGTTCAATCCTAGGGTTAAACTACAGACACACCAGAATGTTAGAATAATTGGAATAATTCATAAAACAACCAAGGAAATTACAGTAAATAGATTCTACAAAATCTCTAGGGAATTTTGAAAATGGACTTTATTGATACATTGGCAGACTGTACCTAGATCACATATAAGAAAAGAATGAGCATTTTGGATCAGATTGTACACAGCCATCCCTTTACCCTTCACTCAAGGAGGAGTTGTTGACTGGAGCATAAAACTGTGGGTTGTAATAGTTGTGGGCACTGTGTTGTATTTATGAGTAATTGGACATAAACTTTTAACCTATCCCTTCCCCTTTATAAATTGTTGTTGAAGGGGGGTAATTTATAAAGAATTCAACTATATAGACAAAATATTTAGAAAGGGGCATTGAAGCATTGGAAATTCTTTACTATGGCTCTATAAAAAAGCTGAAATATTACTGCTTTTGTCTCACATGACCTTGATACAGCAAAACGATTTTATTTTTGATTTTTTGGAGGAGTGCTGTCTTGAGCTGCACAAAAACCTGTGCAAAGTATTTTATTCCAGATTTTTGGCAAATAATATTTTGATGAATCGTGGGCAGACACATGAACAGACCACATGCAGCTTCTAGCCGTTTCTCATCATGTAGGTTCCTCAGGGCCTCATGGGATGGCACCACAGGCAAGCATCTGCATATTTTTCTATATAGTATTACTTAGTTTTTTACTCTGTAAACTTTATCTTTTTAAAGGTGTGTTTATTGGTGAGGGCTGCAGGTATTTTTTTTCTATTTGAAGTGATTAGACTATTTTGTGATTGATGAGCACTGCTGACATTTATTAGGATAGGTTTGCATATTTGCATTGTGTAGTGCTTGACGAATGCACTTAGATTGCAAAACACTGTACTTAAACTTATCTAAAGAGTAAAATGGGCAAAAAATGGTCTTTTTACTACATTTTTCATGTTTACACCATATTGCATTCTTTTGGATTTTTAGAAAAGTAGTTGAAATGTGTATGGTCCTAAAAAAAAAAGTATGAAAGATGTATACGTTTTTTTCTTCAATGTTTTCAATGGGAGACATATTGAAATGTATAAATTAGATAGTTGAGAAACTAAAAAAAACGGGTATGAATTAAAAAGAAAAAAGTATAGATGTATGAATATGTCACAACTCAGACCGGCTTAGTTCAATGTATGGCACACGCTTGTGTATGTTTTGCCGTATATACTTCCTACGTAGCATGGCTGACCATACAATTCTGTTGTTCTGTATAGTATGTGTAATAGAGTGCAGGGTTGAGTATGTCACCACGGAACTGACAGACCAACTGTTGAGGGGAATTTATTAACAGGAGTAAGATTCTCCTCACAGGGAGTAAACAGGGGGTTAATAGAGGTAAATCAAACAGTAAACAGTTAAGCGAAAACAAAAGGGTTAACGAGTGTTCTTGTAACTTATCAGTCCAGGGAGGTCCTGACTGGAGGGTCCTAATTCCAGCGTGGGTACAGTCACCAGCAGAGTCCGCTTTCATGTACTCACAAGATGCAGTCTTTAGCTTTTACAGCACAGCCAGGAATCAGGGGCTCCGCACTGTTAAGTCTCTCACCAAGAATCACAGTCTCTGTACTGATACTGCGGGGACCAGGGGATCGAAGTCTCTTCTCTGTTTCCTGGGAACTGGAAACTCCGGGGTTAAGACTTTTCTCCCAGTGAAGCTGCAAGCAGGAAGTCACACAGCCACTCTGCTGCAAGTCTCTGTACACCAGGCTGACAGTCTCTCTCTCTCTGCAGCAAGAATACACACACGCTGAGCAGTTTCCTTAGTCACACTCAGGGGTCCTGGCTTGTCAGTGCGGTCACCGGGGCTGCGCGCTCAGGTCACTGTAAGGGGATACGTCGTCTCTGATTATGGAGGCTTCCAAGTCCCCACTCTCACTCCAACCTTAGTGCCCTCACGGGGAGCACTCTGTCATGGGGAGCGCGGCGCTGCAGCCTGCTTTCTCTCTGGCACGCTGTCCCCTCTGTCTGGCCCGCTCTGCTCTCCCACTCTTTTCTGACCACACCCCCCTCTCTTCCTCTCTGTCCCCCAGCCGTCACATGATCCCTTCTGTCCAGGGCAGAAAGTCTTCCCCCCGGCAACCCAGCTGTCTGACTAAGTGGTTCCAGGTAAGGAGCAGGGAAAGCAACCTCCTTACATTTGTACTGTATTATACACTACTGATACCATTTTTTGTTCATCGTGATAAAAAAAATGCTCCAATTAAATTACATGCTGGCAAAGATATTTATTATGTGTCTCTCGGCCCAGCGTGAACAGGAGAAATGAATGTGAACCAAAATGTATTTGACGTGCATAAGAAAAGTAATTATTTTGCCATATGCTTATCGGCATGACAGATTAGGAAGTGGGTACTGAGGGTGATAGTCTATTATTTAGCGTATACAACATAAGTTCATAACTAGAATATGGAGGACATTTATGTAACAGGACATTTTACCATTGGGAGCAGGGGTGGGCTGGGGGTCCGAGGTGTATGTGCCCCACCCCCGGGATGCTCCCCCAGCAGCTTTAGGGTGCCGCTAGACTGATTGGTGCATCATCCGCCGGGCCAGCACTACATCTTAAAATGTGTTTGTGTGTTGGTCCGGTCTCATCACGGTTCAGCACACATGGCGGCACAGTACACCGTATCTCCTAAAGTGATGTCACGCAGCGCGTACTGCACTACCACTTTCCCGCTGAAGAGGAGATTCAATTAAGCATGCGAGCCGGTCAGGAGACAAGCTGGGAGAAGATGAGCTGTGTTGGCGGTTCCCTGATTCTCACAAGTAAAATCACTAGGGATAAGCGAACGTGCTCAGTGATACTCAGTTATCACTCAAGTATCACAGTGCTCAGATGTGCTTGTTACTCAGTGAGCAATGGGCGGTGCTCGATGTAAAACTTGAATTCCCGCCCCGCATCATTGGTGCATGTTACACAACCAATAAGCATGTGGGGATTGCCTGTGAGTCATTGTTATGCTGTAGCCATCTTGGTTGTGGCATTACTGTGATTGGCTGGCTGTGTGACATCATCAGAGATTATAAAAGGACAGGCGCTGGCCTGCTCAGCACACTAACGCCATTGTACAGCTCTGTGACACTTCGTATTGGAGGGAGAGAGCGCTTGTTAAGGCCAGTGTGCACAGTGTAACGAATCAGAGGCCTGTAGTGTTGATATTGGTGCTGAAGTTGAGCCATCATACTGACTGCCCTACTAAGGGTTAATCGTTTGCAGCCCATACAATCTGCATTTAGCCTAGGTAGGGAGAGAGAGTCGCAGGAGCAAGGAGAGTGACAGATCCAGTCTGTAGACAGGGATTAGGCCCGTGCAGTCCATTGGCAAATACATAGCTGCATTTTTTTGTTGGGGCTGGAAAAATTGAATGTATTTTGATCCATCAACTATTATGTGCTTAGAGGTCCTTTTTTTTGTATTATATAACACACCCAAAAATAGTTAAAACATTTTCGTGGACTACATTTCTCAGCCATGTAAAAAAAGGGGAGTTGATCCAGCACTTCAAGCAAAATGCATAAATTTATTCAAGGAATAATTCATCCATAAAAATATAGTTACACATAAAGTATAATATCTTAGGAGAAAGTCTCAAGAGATAAAACAATCAAGGTAGTGGTTGACACGTTTCGAAGTGATACTTCTTATTCTCAGCAATACACTATTCCATGGTGTGTAGTAAATTTATTTGATCTCTAAAAGTGAACACAAGCTTTTAAAAATGTTGTAGGTCTCCTTTTCTCAGACCTACAGTGTTCTGTGGTCTGTATTTCTGTGATCTGTAAAACTCCTAAAAAGCTTTTAAACATTTTGTAGGCCTCCATTTCTCAAACATAGTGTTACATGGTCTGTGAACATTCCTGTGATCTCTAAAACTGAGAAAAAGCATTCAAACATTTTTCTGGAATGAATTTGATTGTCATCCATACACTTTTACTTTCTTTCTGTTACATTGCAGTCAAGCAAACTCACAAAAATGCTTTGATTTTCTCCTTTTATTAAAATAAACTTTGTTTCAAGAGACCTAGCAATTACAAAATTCATAAGGTGTGCATTAAAGGATGGGGAAGTGGAAGTGCTGATGATGGTGCACGCAAATGCACATAACGTGGGGCAGGTGCAAATACACCTGTTGCTGGAGCACAAGAAACACGCCCATCCATGACACATAGGTCCCTGTCCCACTTTCCAGGGAGGTACAGTACAGCACTTCTGAAGCCAGAGCAGTGTGAACAGGTGGTCGGTTGGGTAGCAGATAATGCCTCCAGCCGGCTTGGCAGCATCGCTCAGTCTTCCACACTGTCCAGTCTCACCAACCTAATGTCTGGATCACTTAATCCTCACCCTAATCTTCCTTCCTCCCACCATGTTGAGTCCCATTAGACCAGTGAACTAATAAGCACCAATTGCTGTTCGAAAAAAACAGCGTGGGGTAAATATAATAACCACAATTTGTCAAAAGGCAACTAATTCCCAACTAAAGGTTAAAGTAAAACATAACTTTTAATTCTACTATTAAAGATTGAATATAAAATTTGCTGTACTGGTGGATGTAATTATTAGGATATTCCCAATTACTCTCTCATCCCTTGGATTTATAATATCCTATCTATTAATTCATTTGAGTCCTAAAGCATGGCGCGGCCGCTACCACTGCTCTTATAGGTAATTATACACATTCCACAAGTTAGCTACTAAAATAACTAGACCTCCCCAACATGTTTCGCCAGTGAACCTGGCTTCATCAGGGTTAGAGGCTAGTGTTAGAGCCTGGGTGAAAAATAAAGTTCCCAGCCACCTACCCACAGGCCCATTTGCTAAACGGGCACATTTCCAGGCTGCTTGCTGTGGAAATGTTGCCATTTAGGCTGGTAGACACGGAGGATTTCCATGGCGGCAGTCGTCCCTTGGTATTTGGTACCCAGCCACCACTTTTTCTCCCTGTGTGTCATCCCCACCTTGTACCAGCATGTGTCCAGGAATATCACCGATGACCTTACCAACACACTTACTGACATTGTCCACTTAATGACCGACACGTGGAGAGGGCTTGTGGCCAGGGACGCTACGTTTCCCTGACGGCACACTGTCTAGGAGAGAAACCGCACACCGCAACAGAGATACTTACAGAAATAACAGACCATTGTGTGTGATATTGGGAGTAACCTGGTGGTGGCTGTTAAGCTTGGCAAGTTCACGCACGTACCATTCTTGGCACATGTGCTAAACTTGGTAGTTCAGCAGTTTCTGAAAACATACCCAGATTTGCCAGAACTTCTGGTCAAGGTACACCTCATCAGCACCCATTTCCGCAAATCGGCTACAGCTGCCACCGCTATGGCACTGCAGCAGCACATAAAGTGTTTGTAATGTTCAATATTTTAATGAGGCACACCAGTTGTTGCCTTTCAGTGGTCTATGGATGACCCTCATCATATTTTATGTCTGACTTTGCACTTTTTGCAAAGCCTTTATGACTGCATAAGTACATCAACTACACTTTCAAAATGTTGTTATGAATTCATCCACATAGTTTAACACGGTTATTGTTGCATTACGGTGGTATGTAAAACATTCAAAAAAGCTTAGAAAAATAGTTCAGGATTAGATTACTCATCCATACAGTATTACATGCTTTATTGTCACATTTTTGTAGTACATAACAGTATAAAAAGCGTTTGAAAATTTTGCTTGTTTCTTCACATTTCTTACATATACACTATTCTGTATTCTCGGGTACATTTTTGTGATATATAAGACTCAAAACATTTTTTTAAAAATTTTGCTGGGTAACATTTTTCCACCATACAGTATTACGTGTTCTTGGGCACTTTTAATTGGTATACAACCCTCCAAAAACATTTTTAAAATGTTATCGTTATTATATTGATCACCCATAGACTATTCCATGGTCTGGAGTACATTTCGTTGCTATATAAGCCTCAAAAAAATTGTTCAAAATGTTATCGCTATTGTATTGCTCACCCGTAGAGTATTCCAAGGTCTGGATTACATCTTGTTGGTATATAAGCTTCAACAAACTTGTTCAAAATTTATCGGTATTATATTGCTTTCTCATAAAGTATTACATCTTCTTGGGTACATTTAGTTGCTATATATGTCTCCAAAAAACTTGTTCCAAATTTATCGGAATCATATTACTCACCCATAGGGTATTACATCTTCTTGGGTTCGTTTCGTTGCTATAAAAGCCTCAAAAAACCTGATAAAAATTTATCGTTATTATATTTCTCACCGATAAAGTAAAGTGCCGTTTGTTTGTTTAGTATAATAAATTGCATTCGGAGACAAGGATTTGTTGAAAGGTGATAACACCTATAAAGGCAAGGTTGGTGACCATGGTGACCCCCACCAAATGTGGTAGTATCCTATGCCTCACATATGAATGAATCAGTATTGCTGATGCGTGACTACTAATGATGAGCGAATGTGCTCGGACATGCAGGCGCGGGGACTCTAACATTTTATTCGAGCACGCTGAAGACACTCGAGCATGCTCAGATAACACCTTATCCGAGCCGGAGCACATTCTTATGTTGCATTTTGCCTATATCAGAGGAGTATTATAGGCACACCATGGCATACTGCTCTCCCTGTTTTGGCATGCACTAGGTGCACTGAGCCTGTGGAAACTTTGGAGGTGTACATTGAGAGAACAGTATACCTCCAACGTAGACAGACACTGGTGGACATAGTCAAATTGATACACAAACCTGCATAACTTTCATCATATAATTATAATTAATATAATTTCCATATAATAATACAAGCTTTATGTTCTGCCACCAGATTACCCATTTCACGTGTTATATTGAAGAATAATTTCAATTTTTTAAAACTTTTTCTATTTTTTTTTTAAGGCTTAAACATCAACCAGAACAAGGTGGACAATCTTCAAGCACAGAGAGCAAAGCACACAGTGAGCCGCACACAAAAGCTCAAGATGGACACACCACAAATAACAACATCTTAGTACACGGCTGCACGAGGGGCTGCAGCAGCTAGTGGAGCGGATACACAATGGCAGACCCTTTTTTGCATGCCTTCACCTGGAAACATTGGCTTCTCAGAAATGTGAAGTTCTGAAGTTCGGCCGTCAGTCGGATGTTACACATGGCACTAATTTTACCTTTATAACATTCATTACAAAGACCAACCGGTGAAAAAGAACAAACTTTAAGATCTCCTGGAATGAAACTTGAACCTTTTTCTTTTACTTTGGACTATTTATCACGACCAACACTGAAAATGAAGAATAACGACTTGTGATGCTCACTGTGTGTTTATCAGATGGATGTTGTGAAGAGGTCTGCTTTATTAGTCTAAGAACAAATACCATTGATACATAGCTTAGAAATACGTACTGGGAAAATACACCCTATATTTTGGACAAAAAATCCCTGTAAGGAGGACACTCCAAAATGGTCAAACCTACAGCGAGATGTGGAGTACATAGTCCCACACACAATATAGAAAATTATTCTTAAACACCGTTTTATTAAACAATCATAAATAACAACATAATCAAATAAATATATGTACAGACTAACAAAACCAGGTACAGAATGGTGCACATACAGATAGACAACGACTACAATAGTAGCAATATGGTAGATAGCAGTTTAAATCATAACTCCCCCTACAAAGTGCTAAGTGCGATATGGAGTACAAATAGATGTGAAGCTGAGTTCCCACTCACTTACTGGGATCGCTATATAGCAAACCACCAGACTCATACCAAGAGGGAGAAGGGAAAATGGAAAGGAGGAGTATACTGCTCGTCTTACCCATCAGTGTATGCTTGTAGTGTGTCTGCAGCAGCCCCGACGCGCGTTTCGCGTTGGGCTTCCTCGGGGGGCTGTAAATGTGTGTCCTTTGGGCGCTCTTTTATATTGTGGGTGCACCTGTGTTTGGTGATCAGCGCCATTGTCGGCGCATGCGCATTGTCATATAGGTCCGTGAGTGTGCATCGATTGCCGCTCCTCCTGTGACAGGGCGGGGAGAGGGAAATCCCTCTTGACGTCATTGCCCGCCGCGTCACATCCTGGAAGCAGGAGAGGATGCACACCGGACTCTCGCCGCACTGCGCATGCGCTCGCGCCGCGATCGCCATTTTGGAAAAGGGAAAAGCTACTGCTTTAATTGATAAATTAAATTAGTGGCTACACCAAATATTAATAAGAACAGTCATAGACTGAATAAATCCATATAACCATATAGGTTATCCAAAAATTTGTTATATATAGTGCTAATAAAATGCTTATACAGCAGCAAGTAAAATAAAGGACCAATACTTAAAGACTTGTGAGCGTACATATCCATACAACATATGAAAATAAAATAAAAAATAATAATAATAATAATAATTAATATTAATAACTATATAGGGCAAACAAAAGAAGAACTCCAAGAATATACTCCATTTGGGACATAAGTCCCTTACACTGTCGATATTAAATAAGAAGAAAAAATATATAAAAGCAGCATAAACTGCAGACAGCTAGATACAATGAAGTACTCTCGTCTTCAAGGAAAACTTCAGTAAAAATTTTTCCCTCTTTCTTTTTTCTTCATAGGGTGTCCTCCTTCAAGTGCCACTAATTTAATTTATCAATATTTTTACACTTGTTAGTGTGATTATGCACGATATACATATATTTGTGTTAAATGTTTGAGAGGTGGAAGATATGGGCCTGCTTCCTCTCTTATTAGTAAGGTATATTGCACTTAGTCACTTTATTCACATATATTTCACTATGTAGAGTCATTTTACTGCATGAGGGCATGTTAGACTTACCAAGCAGTAGCTTTTCCCTTTTCCAAAATGGCGATCGCGGCGCGAGCGCATGCGCAGTGCGGCGAGAGTCCGGTGTGCATCCTCTCCTACTTCCAGGATGTGACGCGGCGGGCAATGACGTCAAGAGGGATTTCCCTCTCCCCGCCCTGTCACAGGAGGAGCGGCAATCGATGCACACTCACGGACCTATATGACAATGCGCATGCGCCGACAATGGCGCTGATCACCAAACACAGGTGCACCCACAATATAAAAGAGCGCCCAAAGGACACACATTTACAGCCCCCCGAGGAAGCCCAACGCGAAACGCGCGTCGGGGCTGCTGCAGACACACTACAAGCATACACTGATGGGTAAGACGAGCAGTATACTCCTCCTTTCCATTTTCCCTTCTCCCTCTTGGTATGAGTCTGGTGGTTTGCTATATAGCGATCCCAGTAAGTGAGTGGGAACTCAGCTTCACATCTATTTGTACTCCATATCGCACTTAGCACTTTGTAGGGGGAGTTATGATTTAAACTGCTATCTACCATATTGCTACTATTGTAGTCGTTGTCTATCTGTATGTGCACCATTCTGTACCTGGTTTTGTTAGTCTGTACATATATTTATTTGATTATGTTGTTATTTATGATTGTTTAATAAAACGGTGTTTAAGAATAATTTTCTATATTGTGTATGGGACTATGTACTCCACATCTCGCTGTAGGTTTGACTGCTTTATTAGTCTGTCTCGTGTAGAGTCACATGTAACATGGATTCCTTTGTGAAATGTAAAGTTGACTACTCGTAAGCAGGACACCAATTCGTCAGTATAATAATTAGTAAATCAATTTGAAGGGAATCAAGTGAATGATGATCAGTGGCGTAACTAAAATCCCATAGACCCAGTGCAAAATGTCAACATTTGGACCTGGCCCCCGTCCCCTCCCACCTCATCCACCCCTATATGATGATCAGATGTATGGATGATTGTATTGTTCTAAATCCTATAAGGACATAAGTTCCCACCCTCCCTTCCTTCATGTAATAATGTCCCCCATCCTAGGTTCTTACCTGTTATATATGTCCCCATCCAGGGCCCATCTTAGTATATATGTCCCCCATACTTGTATATATGTCTCTCATCCTGGCCACATCCTTGTATATACACTCACCGGCCACTTTATTAGGTGCACCATGCTAGTAACGGGTTGGACCCCCTTTTGCCTTCAGAACTGCCTCAATTCTTCATGGCATAGATTCAACAAGGTGCTGGAAGCATTCCTCAGAGATTTTGGTCCATATTGACATGATGGCATCACACAGTTGCCGCAGATTTGTCGGCTGCACATCCCAAAGATGCTCCATACAAGGCAGGATGGATCCATGCTTTCATGTTGTTTACGCCAAATTCTGACCCTACCATCCGAATGTCGCAGCAGAAATCGAGACTCATCAGACCAAGCAACGTTTTTCCAATCTTCTACTGTCCAATTTCGATGAGCTTGTACAAATTGTAGCCTCAGTTTCCTGTTCTTAGCTGAAAGGAGTGGTACCCGGTGTGGTCTTCTGCTGCTGTAGCCCATCTGCCTCAAAGTTCGACGCACTGTGCGTTCAGAGATGCTCTTAGGCCTACCTTGGTTGTAACGGGTGGCGATTTGAGTCACTGTTGCCTTTCTATCAGCTCGAACCAGTCTGCCCATTCTCCTCTGACCTCTGGCATCAACAAGGCATTTCCACCCACAGAACTGCCGCTCACTGGATTTTTTTTATTTTTCGGACCATTCTCTGTAAACCCTAGAGATGGTTGTGCGTGAAAATCCCAGTAGATCAGCAGTTTCTGAAATACTCAGACCAGCCCTTCTGGCACCAACAACCATGCCACGTTCAAAGGCACTCAAATCACCTTTCTTCTCCATACTGATGCTCGGTTTGAACTGCAGGAGATTGTCTTGACCATGTCTACATGCCTAAATGCACTGAGTTGCCGCCATGTGATTGGCTGATTAGAAATTAAGTGTTAACAAGAAGTTGGACAGGTGTACCAAATAAAGTGGCCAGTGAGTGTATGTTCCCCATCCTGGTATATAAACTGAACAAAAATATTAACACAAAAATATAAATGCAACAAAACACTTGTTTAACTGAACCAATCATCGCTGGATGACAATTACCTTTTTTTCCATTTCTGTTTTTGCTCCCATTTTTCATGAGCTAAACTCAAAGGTCTAAGATTTTTTCTATGTACACAAAAGGCCTTTTCAGCTTAAATATTGTTCAAAAATGTGTCTAAATCTGTGTTATTGAGCTCTTCTCCTAATCTGTCTTAGTGAGCTCTTCTCCTAATCTGTGTTAGTGAGCACTTCTCCTAATCTGTGTTAGTGTGCTCTTCTCCTAATTTGTGTTAGTGAGCTCTTCTCCTAATCTGTGTTATTGAGCTCTTCTCCTAATCAGTGTTGGTGAGCTCTTCTAATATGTGTTAGTGAGCTCTTCTCCTAATCTGTGTTAGTAAGCTCTTCTCCTAATCTATGTTAGTGAGCTCTTCTCCTAATCTGTGTTAGTGTGCTCTTCTCCTAATTTGTGTTAGTGAGCTCTTCTCCTAATCAGTGTTATTGAGCTCTTCTCCTAATCAGTGTTGGTGAGCTCTTCTAATCTGTGTTAGTAAGCTCTTCTCCTAATCTGTGTTAGTGAGCTCTTCTAATCTGTGTTAGCGAGCTCTTCTCCTAATCTGTGTTAGTGAGCTCTTCTCCTAATCTGTGTTAGTGAGCTCTTCTCCTAATCTGTGTTATTGAGCTCTTCTCCTAATCTGTGTTAGTGAGCTCTTCTAATCTGTGTTAGCGAGCTCTTCTCCTAATCTGTGTTAGTGAGCTCTTCTAATCTGTGTTAGTGAGGCATTCTCCTAATCTGTGTTAGTGAGCTCTTCTCCTAATCTGTGTTAGTGAGCTCTTCTCCTAATCTGTGTTAGTGAGCTCTTCTCCTAATCTGTGTTAGTGAGCTCTTCTCCTAATCTGTCTTAGTGCGCTCTTCTCCTAATCTGTGTTAGTGAGCACTTCTCCCAATCTGTGTTTGTGAGCTGTTCTCCTAATCTGTGTTAGTGAGGTCTTCTTCTAATCTGTGTTAGTGAGCTCTTCTCCTAATTAGTGTTAGTGAGCTCTTCTCCTAATCTGTGTTACTGAGCTCTTCTCCTAATCTGTCTTAGTGAGGCCTTCTCCTAATCTGTGTTACTGAGCTCTTCTCCTAATCTGTGTTAGTGAGCTCTTCTCCTAATCTGTGTTAGTGAGCTCTTCTCCTAATCTGTTTTAGTGAGCTCTTCTCCTAATCTGTGTTAGTGAGCACTTCTCCCAATCTGTGTTTGTGAGCTCTTCTCCTAATCTGTGTCAGTGAGGCCTTCTCCTAACCTTTGTTAGTGAGTAGTGTTGAGCATTCCGATGCTGCAAGTATCGGGTATCGGCCGATACTTGCTGTATCGGAATTCCGATACCGGGATTCCGATACTCTTGTGGTATCGGGTATCGGGTATCGGAACAACATTTTATTTTAATTCTCTCTTTTACA
Source organism: Ranitomeya variabilis (assembly GCF_051348905.1). NCBI lineage: Eukaryota > Metazoa > Chordata > Amphibia > Anura > Dendrobatidae > Ranitomeya > Ranitomeya variabilis. The sequence goes on along the minus strand of NC_135232.1, from coordinate 1,103,905,061 downwards.
CATTTTAACATTGTTAAAATGTGTAAAAGAGAGAATTAAAATAAAAAATATCGCTATACTCACCTGTCCGACGCAGCCGGGACCTCAGCGCAGGAACCGGCAGCGTTGTTTGTTTAAAATTCCCGCTTTTACATGGTTACGCGAACTCCCGGCTTGTGATTGGTCAGGGCGCCCATGTTGCCGGGCCGCGGACCAATCACAGCAAGCCGTGACGAAAATACGTCACGGCTTGCTGTGATTGGTCCGCGTCCCGGCAACATGGCCGCCATTAACCAATCACAAGCCGTGACGTCACGGGAGGCTGGACTTGCGCGCTTTTGAAAAAGCGCGCGTGTCCAGCCTCCAGTGACGTCCCGGCTTATGATTGGTTGCGCCGCGATCAACCAATCACAAGCCGGGAGGCTGGACACGCGCGCAATTTTAAAATGCGCGCTTGTCCTGCCTCCCGTGACGTCACGGCTTGTGATTGGTTAATGGCGGCCATGTTGCCGGGCCGCGGACCAATCACAGCAAGCCGTGACGTATTTTCGTCACGGCTTGCTGTGATTGGTCCGCGGCCCGGCAACATGGGCGCCCTGACCAATCACAAGCCGGGAGTTCGCGTAACCAAGTAAAAGCGGGAATTTTAAACAAACAACGCTGCCGGTTCCTGCGCTGAGGTCCCGGCTGCGTCGGAGAGGTAAAGTATAGCGATATTTTTTATTTTAATTCTTTCTTTTACACATTTATATGGTTCCCAGGGCCTGAAGGAGAGTTTCCTCTCCTTCAGACCCTGGGAACCATCAGGAATACCGTCCGATACTTGAGTCCCATTGACTTGTATTGGTATCGGGTATCGGTATCGGATTGGATCCGATACTTTGCCGGTATCGGCCGATACTTTCCGATACCGATACTTTCAAGTATCGGACGGTATCGCTCAACACTATTAGTGAGCTCTTCTCCTAGACTGTGTTAGTGAGCACTTCTCCTAATCTGTGTTAGTGAGCTCTTCTCCTAGACTGTGTTAGTGAGCACTTCTCCTAAACTGTGTTAGTGAGCACTTCTCCTTTGCTGAGATAATCCATCCACCTCACAGATGTGGCATATCTAGATGCTGATTATGCACATGATTATTGCACAGGTGTGCCTAAAGCTGGCCACAATAACAGGCCACACTAAAATGTGCAGTTTTATCAGACAGCACAGTACCACAGATGTCGCAAGTTTTGAGGGAGTTCATGACAAATGGGAGCAAAAAAAAAATCTGTTGCCTTTATATTTTTGTTCAGTGTATGGCCTCCATCCTGTTATATATATTCCCCGTCTCCTGAGCGCATGATGTCCCCAGTCACATGCACGTCAACGTCAGCTGCTGGCCTCTGGTTGGCCGGAAGAGTGTATGGCAGCGCACGGACCACTGTGCCCAAATACACATTAGCAGAATGTGTATCTGTGGACGCACATCCAGTTGAAGTTTGCGCTGATGTCGGAGGGCTCATCACCTGCATGGGCCTGATCGCCCTGACTATTGTGTTTCATGTCATCTTCATGAGGTGAAGACATTACTTTCAGATTGATTCCATGATAGTAACTGTTTAGAGCCTTCTGCTGTTATTCTTGGAGTTTCCCAGGATTAGAAAATTGATTAACGTTTTCCTTTTTTTTTGTCTAAAAAAGAGCACCGCATCTGTCCACAGACTGATGAGGTATTGCATTTTTCAGTTGAATGAGGATGATCTGTAATACCAGACACAGCTTAGAGTCAGCCATTTTTTTTTTAAATTTTTTAAAGTCTTGGATATCTCTTCAAACACTATCTTTGCAGCAACATACATGATAATTACCAGAGACGTGCCTAATATGAATGCTGCACTTTTTAGGCAGTCTATACATAGCAGCCAGCCTGACCTTGATGAGTTAAATGAGTTGTTTGGTTAAAGGTGATAGGTCATAATTTACTGATCAGTGGGGGTCGAGGCTCTGGAATCGGCAGAATGGGAAATATTTATCCCTTAAGTGGCACTTTTATCCCCGTTACAATATGGAGCGGCAGGTCGAATGCCTAATCCGCGCTTGGCAGACCAAAAAGCAATAATTGGAACGTAAGTTGAAGTTCCCCATTCTGCCAATTGGGTCCCCCACCAATAAATAGGTTATCAACTAGCCTTAGGAATGGCAGAAAAATCAATCTTGATAATTTGCATTCGTTCACATATATTTATCAAATGATAGTTGACCAAACTGGTCAAAATCGTTCATTTGGCCAATTTTTACAAGTATGTGCAGGTCAAAGCCTGATTGGAAGCAAAGGCGGAGACATCTTGGTTACAGTCACACCATGCCATTGCCCATCCACTCCTGAATTACTTTTTTTTTACGTTTCTATGTTCATGCCATGTAACAAGCCGCTTTAAATGATTAACAAAAAAACAGGGTCTTTACTTAGCGGAAGGTTTACAAGGTTTAGTACAATCATTGCTGAGGATTAGCAACATTAGATGCTGATCATACAGGAGGTTCCAAGAAATTTACAAGTGAATAGGATTAGCATTTTTTAGTGTCAAGAGATCAACCATATTGAGGCGTGAAGCTGCCTTTTATTGTCTGCCGGCAGCACCTACATTTGTTATTCAGTCATTGAGCAAAACTAGGAGCATGAAGGCTTACAAATTAACCCAAAAGCTGTTAATAGCTGAAAACTACTGACACTTTTTCCCAACAGAAGTGTGACTGTGACTTCTAGCCTAGCTTTATAGTGAGGTGTAAGACTCGAATTAATGCAGAGGGATATGATCTACTACAGGGATATATTTTCTACCAAAACACAAGCAATTGTAATGATTTGTAAAAATCACTTTTTCAATAGATCTTCACCTTTAGCTTCTACAGCCTCTGTGTATCAGTGTACATAGCAGACTGCAGAATGAGGTACCGGTGAATCTGTTAGTGAGCTTGTCCAGATATCCCTTATTTATCTTACTTCTTAATTTTCTTCTACTCTGATTTATGACCACACTAAAGGGAATCTTACAGCGGATTCATCCTTTCCGAACCTCGGGCAGCATAAGTCAGACACTGCGCTATTTCAGTTGTGTAAGTATCACTCTGCCATGTATGTTTTTCTCTGGAACAATGCATTGTTTCAGAGAGTACAGTACAAACCCACTGGGGACTATGTGTCTTTTATGACTAGTTCGAAGCAGGTGTCTGGTGGCTTTTTCCAGCCCCCTGCATTAAAAGGTTTATTCTTATAAAGACACATAAGGAAAGTGTCCGTGAAGGGGAGCTTGGCTGGGAGAAGCCGCCAGGGACTAGCCTTGGACTAGTCATCCAAAGTATGTATTCTAAGTAAAACGTACATGTCAGGGTAAAACATACATCTATGTTGCCTGAGATTTGGGAAGCATGTGTCTACTGTCAGGTTCTCTATACAGGAGAACTTTCAAATGGTCATAAATCAGTTCAGAATATTGTCCAGGAGAAGAGAGATAAGGGTTATCAACTCTCTACTCAGAACACACTCACAGGTGGATTCACTGGAAACTCGTTCTGCTATGTCCAGACACAGAGACTTTAATACCAAAACGGTTCAAAGTTTTTACACATACCCAATTACAAAAATGATGTTTTAGAGTTTGGTCTTAAAAATTAACCGGCAGGTATTTGCAAATAGAGGCGTTCTACCCGGCTCAGACTTACGTCAACAGAGCAGGATTTCTTCTCCTGGGCTGTTCTGTTGAATGTGTGTGTCTGCCAACGTCATTGACAGCCAGCTCCCCACAGTTAGGAAGCAGGGAGCCGGCTGTCAATCGGCATGAGGCCGGCAATCCCGCCCAGTAAAACGAGCTAGTACTCTGTCGACGTGAAGTCACTGAATTGCCTACAGGATCGATCTTGGCAATCCCTCTAATGTGTATAGGGTGATCCCATTTTTCTCCAGTTGATGGTGTTGGGGAAATAAGTATTGGGCATGCTGAATTGTGACGTCTGATACTTTTGCTCCTATGTGAGATAGGTGTCTTCTCATAGAAAACATATATATATATATGCAAAACCAAGTGTGTTTGTGTTTGTGTTTGGAAGAGATAACTGTTGAAAATGTTTTTAGGTGGCAGAGCACTCTAAGGAGAACCTAGAAGCCACCACCCCCCTCTTCAAACCATATATATTACTATTTAGCCCTTTAAAAGAAAAGACAATTGATCCCGTTATGACTCAAAAGTCTGGAAGTCCATCAGAGCCTGACGATGCACTTACAGCTTCTCAACCTCCGCTGTAATCTCTAACTAGCAGCAGGCTTCCCTGACTGATTGATAAGTGATATACTCTAGTACACTGGCCTCTGACCTGTCAATCAGACAGAGGAGGGTGCTGCTAGTTGGACAATACGGTGGAGACTGAGACGCTGTAAGTGCATCGTAACGCCCCAATGTGCCGATTTCTCACTAGTACTGAAGCAGCTCTTTTGGATCATATAGTGATGGACTGGATAATATTTTAAAGAGCAACAATATCAAATAAGTGGTTGAGGAGGAGGTAAATAATTCCCTTTAAGAAATGATTAGATAGGATTTTTTAAGCCAACAATTTCTATAAATACTTTGTGACTGCACAACTTTTATTGCTTTTAATCAAAGATTCTTTCACCATTTATTCTCTGCAATTCCGTCCTTCTCTAAAAGAAGAAAGCTCATCGGATACCGGAGATATAGCGTAACATACATCTACACCGAGCCCATAGTTTAATGACGGGGTCTGGACCGGATGATGAAAATAGGGTTGCAATAAAGGGTCTGTCCATGCATTCTCAATAACCGTCATAGCTTTTAGTATCCGTATGTAGAGCACCGCAATCTGATCATCTCTACAGCCAACCCAGGATATATTCTTATACCCAGATTTCCTTTGCACCCTTCATTTTACAGCCGTGCCATAAATAATTGCTGGACTGTGCAAACGCCACAATTTGTAATATACACAATACATGTCGCTGTTCTGTATCGTGTGACGTAGAATTTATGTCGGGGCCACACATTTCTTAGTCTGGCTCTTTTTATGTATAATCTTATATGTGTGTATTAACTGGATATGTGGAAATCACGAGGACCTTCGCTCCTATGGGTCCTAGAACTGTAATTACGGTAATGAAACAGGTTAGGATCTGATACTGTGATTTTGGCATTGTTACATGGTTTTTCTACAGTGTCCGCTCTCTTTGAGGATTTTTTTTTCACAATACCAAACACACCGGGTCTCAACCGCTGTTGAGAAAAATGGGTTTTGTTGCCCATCGGAAACAAAGAAAAATGCAAAACTTTCACTTTTTTAAGTGGACTTGAAGAATAGTAGAGTCTGATTGGTTAATATGGGCAACATGGCCTCTTGTTCCATCTTAGTACTGTCATGATAGACTCATTAGTTGTGATGTAATTTGAACCTCATGCAAAATCTCACACAAGACCCCAAAATATCATCAGTTTTTAATATGACTGGTCTTCTCATGTGAACCTAAGGGACATTTTGCCCTAGTCTCCAGGGCCTTGGTGAAACTACAACCCCTGCACCTACTTACACGTCTGCCCATTGTGTTTACTTCAATTGCGTGTCTACAATTTTTGATAAATAAGATTGTCCGGAAATTTTTACCTTTTTTTAATGCCCTCTCCCCCCCATCTATTACACCCATTTAACTTAGTTTTTAAAAGACTTTCGATTTCTTAATCTAAGCAATGATTTCATGAGAAGCTTTTCTATATTTATTGTCTTATTTTCTATCTTTATTTTGTACAAAATCTTTTTTTTACATGTGAAATTTTTTTTTAAATTATTTTGTCATATATGATTTGTATCATTATTTCATACAAACCTTCTTATCCTTTCATGATTGCCCATGTTGGAATTATATAATATACTTATGAAGTTAAGCATGCCTTTTATTTATTACGAGAAAATCGAATGGATCGATGTGGTCCGCACAACTATGTATGTCAGAAAAGCACAATGTCTACAGAAAATACAAGCTGAGAGCTTTAATCAAATAAAATCCTTATTCCTCACCAACCATGACTCCTACTGGTTCATCGGCTTTGAGTTTGCAATAAAAATTACAGACCTCTCCATTCTTTGTAGGTGGGGAAACTGGCGAAATCGGCAGTGTATCAAATACTTATTTTCCCCACTGTACGTACCACAAATTCAATAGCACTGATTCAAAAGTGAAATGTAGACCAAAACCTGAGTATTAGCTCAGGCTCAAGGAATGAGGCAAAAAGATCCTTGTAAATAAAATAAAATTACGAACTTTATTGGAAATAACTTTAAAAATATCAGTACATGTATAGATAAAAAAGAAATAACAAGGTAGTTCAAAATGGAAGATGTAGTAAACCGGAAGAAGTATATCAACAGTATAAGTAATAAGTATCTTATTGTAAGTAGCTGTACAGTCGTCACCAAAATAATTCAGACTGACGCCAACTTTGGTTTTCACAGTTTTCTGCTTCAGTGTTTTTAGGTCTTTTAGGTTTCCAGCACCCCTAGCGTTAAACGTGAGGATTATCTCCTAATTGTAATTTGCTATCCTATGTATGTGAGGGTGGCACATTTCATGCTATGTTACTTCTAGAATCCTGAGAAGTGACAGCTGATACTAATCCATATCTGAATTTCATTTTTAATGGAACATAATTTTAGGCATTTATAGTGATTGGGATATGTAACATAATGAGTGTGTATGAGGAGGTATCCTGAGGAAGAGGAATTGCCCAAAACACGTTGATGCCTATGTTCAATTAGATTGGTGATGTGGTTACTGGAGGCCAATTTTCTACCGAAGAACTATATCTGGAAAGAGGGGGACAAAGGAGCAACCTCCCCAAAGAAGTGTATAATTTGTATGCTGATTCCTATAACACTCACTTTATGGAACTGGAGTCTTTGGTTACTCACTCGCTTCCTTTTTAGATTTTTTTTGCTAAACACTTTTTGTGATTATTATTGCACACACAAAACATATAATCAGAAAGACCTAATACCGTATTTTCCGGCATATAAGACAAGTTTTTAACCCCTGAAAATCATTTCAAAAGTCGGGGGTCGTCTTATACACCGGGTACGGCGTGTGCAGGGAGCGGTCCTGTATGGTTCCCAGGGTCTGAAGGAGGGGAGACTCTCCTTCAGGCCCTGGGATCCATATTCATGTAAAAAAAATAATAAAAATAAAAAATATAGGATATACTCACCCTCCGATGGCCCCCGGCTCTCAGCGGTGCAAGCGGCGGCCTCCGCTCCAAAGGATGCAGTGAGTGAAGGACCTTCAATGAAGTCACGGCCACGCGACCGCGACGTCATCGAAGGTCCTTCACTCACTGCATCCTTAGGAACGGAGGCTGTCGCTTGCACCGCTGAGAGCCGGGGGCCATCGGAGGGTCAGTATATCCCATATTTTTTTTTTATTCTTTTTTTACATGAACATGGATCCCAGGGCCTGAAGGAGAGTCTCCTCTCCTCCAGACCCTGGGAACCATCAGCACCGCACACGCCGTATAAGATGACTGGGCGTATAAGATGACCAGCGTCTTATACGGCGGGTATATCCCAAACTCCATATTTTATATGGAAAAGTTGGGGGTCGTCTTATACACCCAGTCGTCTTATACACCAGAAAATATGGTAGTTTATATGTGAATCACTTTATAAGTAATAGACCTTTGTGACAGGTGACTGGCTCCAAAATCACATGCAAGAGAGGTTATCCTATGAATGATCTTAGGTGTCTAGTAGTGATGATGCTCGGATAACGTGTTATCCAAGTATGCTTAGGTGTTATCTGAGTATCTTGGGCGTGCTCGAATAATATGTTTGCGTCCCCAAGGCTGCATGATTCGTGGCTGTTAGCCGCAAAACATGCAGCAGCGGGGACTCAAACATATTATTTGAGCACGCCCAAGATACTCAGATAACACCTGAACATACAGTACAGACCAAAAGTTTGGACACACCTTCTCATTTAAAGATTTTTCTGTATTTTCATGACTATGAAAATTATACATTCACACTGAAGGCATCAAAACTATGAATTAACACCTGTGGAATTATATACTTAACAAAAAAGAGTGAAACAACTGAAAATGTCTTATATTCTAGGTTCTTCAAAGTAGCCACCTTTTGCTTTGATGACTGCTTTGCACACTCTTGGCATTCTCTTGATGAGCTTCAAGAGGTAGTCACCGGGAATGGTTTTCACTTCACAGGTGTGCCCTGTCAGGTTTAGTAAGTGGGATTTCTTGCCTTATAAATGGGGTTGGGACCATCAGTTGTGTTGAGCAGAAGTCTGGTGGTTACACAGCTGATAGTCCTACTAAATAGACTGTTAGAATTTGTATTATGGCAAGAAAAAAGCAGCTAAGTAAAGAAAAACGTGTGGCCATCATTACTTTAAGAAATGAAGGTCAGTTAGTCCGAAAAATTGGGAAAACTTTGAAAGTGCCCCCAAGTGCAGTGGCAAAAACCATGAAGCGCTACAAAGAAACTGGCTCACATGAGGACCACCCCAGGAAAGGAAGACCAAGAGTCACCTCTGCTTCTGAGGATAAGTTTATCCGAGTCACCAGCCTCAGAAATCGCAGGTTAACAGCAGCTCAGATTAGAGACCAGGTCAATGCCACACAGAGTTCTAGCAGCAGACACATCTCTACTACAACACATTAGACCAGTGAAAATCTGTGCTTTGGTCTGATGAGTCCAAATTTGAGATCTTTGGTTCCAACCTCCGTGTCTTTGTGCGACGCAGAAACGGTGAACGGATGGACTCTACATGCCTGGTTCCCACTGTGAAGTATAGAGGAGGAGGTGTGATGGTGTGGGGGTGCTTTGCTGGTGACACTGTTGGGGATTTATTCAAAATTGAAGGCATACTGAACCAGCATGGCTACCACAGCATCTTGCAGCGGCATGCTATTCCATCCGGTTTGCATTTAGTTGGACCATCATTTATTTTTCAACAGGACAATGACCCCAAACACACCTCCAGGCTGTGTAAGGGCTATTTAACCAAGAAGGAGAGTTATGGGGTGGTACGCCAGATGACCTGGCCTCCACAGTCACCAGACCTGAACCCAATCGAGATGGTTTGGGGTGAGCTGGACCACAGAGTTAAGGCAAAAGGGCCAACAAGTGCTAAGCATCTCTGGGAACTCCTTGAAGATTGTTGGAAGAACATTCCCAGTGACTACCTCTTGAAGCTCATCAAGAGAATGCCAAGAGTGTGCAAAGCAGTCATCAAAGCAAAAGGTGGCTACTTTGAAGAACCTAGAATATAAGACATAATTTCAGTTGTTTCACACTTTTTTGTTAAGTATATAATTCCACATGTGTTAATTCATAGTTTTGATGCTTTCAGTGTGAATGTACAATTTTCATAGTCATGAAAATACAGAAAAATCTTTAAATGAGAAGGTGTGTTCAAACTTTTGGTCTGTACTGTATATATTTATTCATTTGTGCCAATATAACCCCCAAAGCATGCCACTCCAAGTTGCCGCTGGATCCCTCATGCTGTAGTTCCAGTGCTCCTGGTCGATCAAGCGCAGTGCAGTGCCTCTCAGCTGGCTTCTTGCCATCATAGATCTGCTCTACTTCCAGTAATGACAAAGAATATTCTACCTATACAATATATTCTATGCTCCTGTACACTCTGTACTCCTGTACATTGTCTGCCTGGATCATTTTTTATTCTACCATCTACATCAGTAAAGCTGGCTGTGTGTTTTTACATCATTGATAGCTGTTTTTTTAAGAAGAGCTCAAGTCTCCTGCACTCCATATTGAAGCTTGTAATTACTAGGGATTGCAGAGCTGATCTGCGTTTTTTGCGTGCTGATGAGAGATCAGAGATGAGAAACTGCAAATGCTGCTCTATTGATGCATATGACAGAAGATAATCTTCTGCCATATGCATCAACACAGCAGCCTTTGCAGTTTCACATCACTGATCTCCCATCAGCAGACAAAAAAAACTCTTATTGTACTTCTGGCTTGATTTTTAAGGATGGAATAATGGTTATATTTTATTCCTATTTTGTCTGGTGCATTGGAATCTTGAATTTGCAATGATGTAAAACCACACAGGCAAGTATACTGTGATGAAGTTCCTAAAGGAGAAAAATGTGGTGCTAGCTAAGCATAGTAAGGCACAATCAATTGAGTGGGTGAGTATCTATAGGAATTTGCTCACCTGATATGGTTGTGCAAACTGAGGCACAACTCCAGCTTGAAGTATGAATGTATGTGCAAGAGACTGCTGCTGACTTGGTGGGGAGGGATTGGACTCTGAAACAGGAGTATTCCACAAAGTAGATGCCAGACAGGAGGACCAGGAAATGGTGCTGTCTTTGCCACTGAGAGAAATCAAAGTGCAGAAATTTCAGGTTGCTTGTAGGTAAATAATGCTTTATTCAAACTGATAAAGACTATATACACAGCGCGTTTCAGCTGTTTGCAGCCTTCAGGTACATGGAGAAAATGAATTTGATCCTTCTTATATAGCTCTTTCCTAGTGTGTGAGTGAAGAGGGGAGACAAAAGAGGAAGAGGAGGAGTGAACTCCTCTCCCTCTCTCACACTGGGAAAGGGCTATATAAGAAGGATCAAATTCACTTTCTCCAAACACCTGAAGAAGGATGGAAACAGCCGAAATGCGTTGTGTATATAGTTTTTATTAGCTTGAATAAAATTTTTTTACCTACAAGCAACCTGAAATTTCTGCACCTTGATTTCTCTCTGTGGAAAAGTCAACGCCATTCCCTTTTCCTCCTGTCTGGCACAGGCAAGTATTCTGACATGGATGGCAGGAAATATAAGTAGTCAGGCACGATACTGTGCAGGAGCAGACAATACAAAGAAGCATAAGGTGAATTCAAAAGTTATATTAGCCTTATGATAACTCAGAGAGGTGAGGCTTGTCAAGAGCACACAGAAAAAGGAGGGAAGGGACTGCAGCACTGAGGAGAAGCATGGTGCTCCTGGGAAATGTAGTTGTAGCACAGTAAGAATAGGACCATATATTCAGTTATGTGAAGATGAACACAGAGGGGTGGATAAAGATGAAAAAATGCACAAAGGTACAAGAAAGAAATGGTATGTTGGGCTGTATAATAATGATAAGTATGCGCTTACTGTGCTTTCTGAAAAATAATGTGAATAACCCTTTGATTGTTCTTATTATTTTAAATTTAGTTTAGGACACCAATTTATCACAAAACAAACTCAACAGAATATCTTGCCATGATAGTAAAACCCTCAATAGGTTACTTTGTCCATCACATCCACTGAGAGGTCAAACATGGATAAAAAGAGCATAAGCACTTCCTAAGAAGAAAAAAGTGGACAAGCCAGCTCACCGGTTGTTGGAAGCACGGAACTCCGTCTTGAAAGGCAATGGATTCACAGCAGAAAAAAACACATGTTCCAGCTTCTTAAAAATATAATTGCAGATTTATTGAAAAATTCTTAAAAAGTGCATACTCCACGGATCTCACAATAGCCCCGGGAGGAAAGCGACGCGTTTCGACTGCAACCGCAGTCTTTATCCAAGCTGATCTATCCCAAAGCCCATGTGGACATATATAGTACTATGCACCAATAAACAGGAAGTAACCCATCACATGATTAAAAGGTCCTGAAAGGCTATAGCAATTGCATACAAATGAACACATGAAAAAAAAAAAAAAAGGAAAAAAAAACACAGATAAATTTCTTATAACACAATATAATATTGATTACTGGATTTTAGACAGATTTCAATAATGAAACATTATCTCATTTCTATGATTCAAGCCGCCCGGAAAACGTGTGCCCAAAACAAAAATCCAATAAGCTTCCCGGGTTAATAATATTCTATGGATATCTCCACCCCGGTAAGGTTTTTTTATTTTCTCCAGACCCAATACATGAAAAAATGAAGTATTCCGTGTGTGATGATCAATAAAGTGTTTAGCCGCAGATGAAATGTTGCGATTTGTATTTTTTGTAATATCATATAGATGTTCTGTAATGCGATTTTTTAATTTTCGTCCAGTACACCCTATATAGGACTTGTCGCATGCGGTACAGTCAATTTTATAAACAACATTCCGAGTGTTGCAATTTATAAAATCTTGTATTTGGAATGAGTTAGTATGGTTATAATTTTGAAAAGACTTCATAGTAACCATGTGTTTGCATGTCGAACAATTAGTTGTGTTGCACTTGAAACAGCCTTTGCATTTTAGCCATGTAGATTGCGGTCTATCTGAGACAAAAACACTTGGTGATAAAATGCTCCCCAAAGTGGGTGCTTTTCTGGCAACGATATTACAGCCATTGTGTAAAATTTTAGCAAGGGTTGGGTCCTCAAATAAAATTGGTAGAGACTTGTGAATTATTTTTTTAATTGCATTGAACTGTGGGCTATACTGCAGACATACAAAAGGTTTTCAGCATATTGTTTTTTGATACTCACTGGAACACTCTTACCAGCAGGAGATTTTATTAGATCGTTATGATTTTTCTTTGACACAATACCAAGAGTGCGGTTCAACATCCAATTTGGATAGCCGCGTTGTTTAAGTCTGGTGCAAGATTTGACCAGATCCTGTTGCAGAGCAACCTCATCATTACAGTTGTGTTTTAGTCTGGTAAATTCTCCTACCGGAATTGACTGAACGGTGTGCTTTGAATGGCTGCTGTGTGCGTGAAGAATGGTGTTCCCTGCCAACGGTTTGGAGAAAGTGCGGGTGGTAATTGTATGTTTGTCTACTCCCGTGAGTTCCAGATCTAAAAAAGTAATTTTGAAATTTTCATGAACATATGTGAATCTGATATTAAATTCATCATGATTAATGTAATCAACAAAATCCTGTACAACTGATACATCCCCCTTCCAAATTATAAGCGTATCATCAATATATCTCCCGTACCAGGCAATGAAAGGAACAAATTTATTAGATGTACTGTACAGAAAATGAAATTCCCAAAAAGCCATAACTAAATTGGCTAAGGATGGCGAGAACTTGGCACCCATCGCCACACCCGTGTGCTGTAAATAAAAATCCCGATTGAAGGAAAAAAAATTATGGGTCAACAAAAAAAATGTAACCTGTAAAATATATTCAATTAAATCTTGGGAATAACCGCTATATTTCTCCAAATGAAATCGTAGAGCTTTTAATGCTATGTTGTGGGGTATGCAAGTATAAAGGGAAACCACGTCACAACTGAGCCAAGAAAAATTAGATGACCATTTTTTTTGTGACAAAATGTTCAAAATGTCTCTCGTGTCTTTAATGTGGCCTGGTACTCTGAGAACCAAAGGCTGTAATAAAGAATCTAACCATTGTCCCATAAGTTCGTTGGTAGAGCCAATACTAGATACGATTGGGCGCATGGGTGGAGAGGTGCTGTTTTTATGGATCTTCGGTAACCCATATAAAATGGGTGTGACTGGATGAGAAACTATAAGAGAGTCACTTAGTTTAGAGCACTTCCTGATAGATTATCACTAAATCATAACTTTTTTAAATGATTGTCATCTACCACCTCTCAGATATGTCGAGCCAGTAGGTAAGATAAGGAAGAGCACATCTATATAATAAAGGAATGGCTGAGAATATGGTTGGGTGCCTTTTGAAATCCTAGTCATGGGCACCAAGGAAGTATGTCCCTGGCCCCTTCAAGAGTTAAAAAAATGTACTTTAACTGTCCATCACAATAAATGTCCTCTAAGGGTGCCATACCAAATAACATAGCATGGTTGACTTCTGAGTAATTGATACATACTGTTAGGAGTCGAGTTCCCGCCACTGAACAGGGGGAATCTCAAGCCATGTCTGCTGCGGTCTCCCATTCTACATCGACCGCAGTGGAGCCTGCTCAGTGGAGACGTCGGTCCCAGTGTCTCGCTAAGTCTGATACTGTGCAAAGGGTTACTGCTGCCTTTCCAGGCTCTGCTGTTGTCAGGAGCGAGCAGGCTTTTCTGGGACTAAGTCCTGCCTTGCACACACTGAGCATGCCCAAGGTAAGATCTCTCATTGGAGGTCAGGGATCACATGCTCAGGTACTGCAGCAGCTATCATTGGTCATCTAGGAAGGTCCTGAAGTTGCTCAGGTACTGTAGCATCTTCCATTGGTTCCCTGGGAAGGTCCTGAAGCTGCTGCAGCTATAAAATGTTCGCATGGCCGCACAGCCTAGCGCTAGTATCACCTCATGTCAAGAGCTTGTTATTTGTGGTCGCGCCTGTATGTGTGTATTCAAGGACCCGGCTGAAATAAGCCCCTAGAATACCGGCACCTCCGGTGAGGAGTTTGCATGTATGTGTTCAGGGACCTGGCTGAAATAAGCCCCTAGAATACCGGCACCTCCTGTGAGGAGTGTTTGTGTGCTTTTCTGGGTGCGTGACCACTGATTGCCGTCAGCTCAGCAGTTAGCTGTGTTCCCCTGTGACGCTAACAGGGCACAGCATCTTATTTCTAGCGACTCTGTGGAGTTAACAGAGCTCGCTTATACCACCATATAGTGCCGCCATTTGCCAGCAGCAGGTTCCTCTCCTGCACAGTGGACCCCAGGTTGCGAACGCACTTATTTATACATATATATATATATATATATATATACTCGATGCGTTCCGCCAACCCTAACACATACTACATTACAATCAACTCTGCAATTGATTTTGGGAACTGGTTTAGACTCCATAAAGTGAAACACCAGGGGCAGAAATACATAAACCAGGGGCAGACATATCATTGATCCAACCTGACTTGGCGCACAGGGGTGCAAGTGGTAAAGTGGCCCATTTTCATCTCCAAAGCGTGTATAATTGAGCATTATGATGAGCTACTGGACTGTAAAAGGCCCTTACACTGTTCTTGCAGACTGGGCATTTTGTGTCTATGTCCACCAGTTATACAAACAAAGGATGAACTGATCGATACTGATTCCATGTTTACTGTGGTTTGATTCTTAGAAGAGATTGCTCTTCAAGGGATGCCAAACTCATCATCAGTGATAGGGAAAGTCCACACTCCACGTCGCAGGCACATCACGGTTCCCTGGAGCTTGTAATTAGTAAATTCACCCATGGGTTACATCATCCCTCATTCAATGACAAGATGTCCACAGATTTTGGAAACGATTTGTCTGGATTGTTGAGTAGCATGAACATAAAACCACCATGATGCTATTCACATGGGTATGCTCAATCTGTGCATTCATATGCCAAGGCTGATTCAATGTCTCTTTCGATCTCATTTAAATGTCAGAAAAATAAATGATATTTTCCTGCCAGATGTTGACTCGTCTAAAACAGAAACTCACATTTAGAAATAATTTATTGAAAAGGAAGATAACTGCTAGAAGTAAAAGTGGATAAAATACACAACGGCAGAGTTAGAGGTTTTACTGCAGTCTGGATGATGGATGGAAGATCACTGTGACATCAACAAAGTATTAAAAGAAATCATTAAATATCAAGATGAGAACCTGCTGGGAGATCATAACAGGAAACGTACACACTCGGGCACTATATTGTGTTCAGTCTCCAAGCAGACAAATTATATATGATCAGACATGAAAGTATGGTGATGTGTCCCATAGCGTAGGTCATACCTCTCAGCCACCTACTATATAACCGATAAGATTGGCTATAAGAATGAAGATTCCACACATTAGTCTAGTAATGGATCAAACAAGTATCATGAGAAGCAATGAGTACTATATTTTGTCCGGAAAATCAGTCTATTGGGTAGGTAATTGGAATTAGAGTTGATCAAATTGTTCAAAACTCGGTTATGATTACGATCGGCGGTGAATATTGTATTTGCAATATTCGCCGAACACAGCCGGAGGTCATTGGAGTAAATGGGAGTAGAAATGAATGAATATGTTCGGAATCGATCGTCAAACATAAATTCGGCAGGAATAGGGTACCGGTATAGCACGAATATGGGAAATTCAGATTCGGCGACCGAATCCGAACATATTCACTCAACTCTAATTGGAATATATCTGAGCCAACAGGGATATGAATTAAAGAAGTTGAACAAAGGGTAGAATACTAACATAGTACACTGCTTAAAAAATAAAGGGAACACTAAAATTCCACATCCTAGATATCACTGAATTAAATATTCCAGTTGCAAATCTTTTACTCATAGTGGAATGTGTTGAGAATAATAAAGCATAAAAATGATCAATGTAAATCAAAATTAATATTCCAGGAAGGTCTGAATTTGCAATGAAACTCAAAATCAAAGTGAAAAATCATATTACAGGCTGATCCAACTTCAGTGGAAATGCCTCAAGACAAGGAAATGATGCTCAGTAGTGTGTGTGGCCACCAAGTGCCTGTATGACCTCCCTACAACACCTGGGCATGCTCCTGATGAGGCGGCAGATGGTCTCCTGAGTGATCTCCTCCCAGACCTGGACTAAAGCATTCGCCAACTCCTGGACAGTCTGTGGTGCAACGTGACATTGGTGGATGGTGTCCCAGATGTGTTCAATCGGATTCAGGTCTGGGGAACAGGCGGGCCAGTCCATAGCTCCAATGCCTTCATCTTGCCGGAACTGCTGACACACACCACCCACATGAAGTCTGGCATCGTCCTGCATTAGGAGGAATCCAGGGCCAACCGCACCAGCATAAGGTCTCACAAGGGGTCTGAGGATCTCATCTCGGTACCTAAAGGCAGCCAGGCTACCTCTGGGGAGCACATGGAGGGCTGTGCGGCCCTCCAAAGAAATGCCACCCCACACCATTTCTGACCCACTGCCAAACCGGTCATGCTGAAGGATGTTGTAGGCAGCAGATCGCTCTCCACTGCGTCTCCAGACTCTGTCACGTCTGTCACATGTGCTCAGTGTGAACCTGCTTTCATCTGTGAAGAACACAGGGCGCCAGTGGCGAATTTGCCAATCCTGGTGTTCTGTGGCAAATGCCAAGCGTCCTGCAGGGTGTTGGGCTGTGAGCACAACCCCCATCTGTGGACGTCGGGCACACAGACAATCCTCATGGAGTCGGTTTCTAACTGTTTGTGCAGACACATGCACATTTGTGGCCTGCTGGAGGTCATTTTGCAGGGCTCTGGCAGTGCTCCTCCTGTTCCTTTTTGCACAAAGGGTGAGGTAGCGGTCCTGCTGCTGGGTTGTTGCCCTCCTACGGCTCCCTCCATGTCTCCTGGTGTACTGGTCTGTCTCCTGGTAGTGCCTCCAGCCACTGGACATTTCGCTGACAGACACAGCACATCTTCTTGACACAGCTCGCATTGATGTGCCATCCTGGATAAGCTGCACTACCTGAGCCACTTGTGTGGGTTTTAGAGTCTGTCTCATGGGACGACGAGTGTGAAAGCTCAACCAACATTCAAAAGTGACCAAAACATCAGCCAGAAAGCATTGAAGTAAAGAATGATTTTGAAAATAGAAGAGTTAACGGTTTATTTTAATCCATTAACAAAATGCAAAGTGAATGATCAAAAGAGACATCTAAATTAATACTTGGTGACAGTTCTTTACTTTCATCAGTTCTTCTAGATACTTCTGCACACAGATTTTAAAGGTGTTTAGAAGGGAGGTTGCTCCAAACATCATGGAGAACTAACCACAGATGATCTGTTGTTGGGGATACATTTCATGCCATATTTGAGCAAATGAAGATTTGGCTAAGATTAATGGTATCCTCAATGTTAAGAAATACAGGCGGATACTTATGCTGTGTGGGGATCATACTCATTATGGATTACTTATCCATAATGCAACACCTTCAGGGAGGTGACTGACAATTTATTCTACAGGAGGACAACAACTCCAAAGGTATAACCAATGTCATTAAGAACAATCTCTAGTGTAAAGAAGAACAAGAAATCTTGGAAGTGATGATTTGGCCCCACAGAACCCTGATCTCATCATTATCCAATCTATCTAGGGTTATATGAAAAAAACACAAGGATTTGCACAAGCGACATCCACAGAAGATTTGTGGTTAGTTCTTCAAGATGTTTGGAACAACCTCCCTGCAGAGTTCTTTCACTGTGTGCTAGCGTACCCTTAAGAAGTCAAGCTGTTGTGCAGACAAAACCTTTGCACAATGCTGTATACAAACATAATCTTGAGCTCAAGTCTATACTAAATTTAAAAATATCCCATAATGTTCCATTTTGTCTCCAAAACCCAATATAATATTACAATAAGTGCAAAATACAGTAAGTGAATTATGTTGAAAATTTAGAAAAGTTTTTCAGCCATGAAAAGGACTGTGCAGCATATGATCACTTCTAGGAAAACTGACTCCATGGCTGCTCCTCAGCAACAACTAGCTGGTGCTTCACTGGCGCGGCCAACTTCACACTTTGAGAAGCATAGATAGATAGACAATAGTGTTACAGAGACATCTTTTCTATTGCTCTTGGCGCAACAAATCCTGAAAGATCTTCAGCTTTAAAATAACATACAAACATAATTTTGTGATGCTCTGTTACGAGATGTTTATGGTTTACGCTGCTCTCTATGGCCACCCAATAGTGACTAGCATGTCATGATGATGTGTTGAATTTGTTTTGTGAGAAATTTGGGGTCTTTAATGAAATTTAGGAAAAGACAGAGGTGGACACATTTCCAACTTGATCTCATTTGACAGGCAGTATGATAAATAGAAAATCTTACAATAAAAAAAAGTCATTCCAAAGTGCCGACTGCTAGGTGTCTCTATTCTTTATAGCATGCCTGTTGTAAAGTGTAATCCAAATCCAGCAACAGAGAAACCAAGACGGATTACAGGACTTGGGGAAGAGAGTTCGTGGTGATATTCATCTCTTCTCCGGCTCTCCAGTCTGGAAAACTGTAGATACATGTTCTTCAGAAAGGTAGAACTGTCAGATGAGGCAGGATGACAGGAGCAATGCATGTCAGGTAATAAGGGAAAGGAAGCTTCAACACCTATCGTGTTGGCAGAATTCTGCTGAAGAGGGAACGCCCACTCAAAAAGAGTGGATGGCAAGAGCATGAGAATCGAGAGTTCCTGCACATATAAGACTGGTATGTTCACCAAAAGCACTTTTAACTTGTGGGGGAGGAGAACAACAACAAGGCCATGCATTTCTACAGGTTTTATGAAAATGAAGAGAGTTTTAGTTTTATAAATACATTGTAAAAATTTTGATGTAAGGTCATATCCTTTAAGATCAATGTGATTTATTATTGTTTTGCAATAAAATAAAAGAATAACATTAATGTGTCCCCTGACAGAATAAATCACCCACGTCCGGCTCTCTCCCTCTCTGATCCCACCGATTTCTTCTTCAGAAGTAAAGCCTTTCATAAACAACAACAGGAGGAAACGTTTGCAGGTAATGTGATTTCTAGATGAGGTCTCTCTCTCCGGCTCAGTGTCTCCAGTGTTAGAACCATCTGTGCTTCTCTATAATTTAGTTTTTCTGTCATCTGAAGAGATTTGAATGTTCCATTAAATTAAAATAATCTTTTTACATTCAGAACCCGCTGTTAAAAACGCAATATAAAGTCTGCAGATGACTTTAAAAGTCTAAGATGTCCTCGAGCAAAAGTAAGGAAGGAACACCCCTGTCAGGAGGACGATGACTTTCCTGATCGTCCAAAGTACACAACAGACCAGGGGTGGGCAATTAATTTTCCCGAGGGGCCACAGGAGAGACCGTTCACTGTTGTGCAGGGCCAAACCAATAGGCTAAAATTAATTCTGCTCAATATTAATATTCACATATTAATTATAATTATTATATTATTGATAATTATATTAATATGAATTGGATCACTTAATAGTGATGACATCCCTCTATATAATGTTTGAAGAAGAGTACAGCCCCTTCTACATATTCTATAAGCCCCCCACAGCCCCTTATATACTGGAAGAGCCCCACACAGCCCCCTATATACTGTAGGAGCTTCCACAAAGCCTCCCCATATACAACATGAGCCCCACACAGCCTCCCCATATACAGCATGAGCCCCACACAGCCTCCCCATATACAGCATGAGCCCCACACAGCCTCCCCATGTACTGCATGAGCCCCAGTTTCCCCATATGCTGCAAGAGGCCACACACAGCCTCCCCATAAACTGCGTGAGCTCCACACAGCCTCCCCATATACACTGCATGAGCCCCACACAGCCTCCCCATATACAGCATGAGCCCCACACAGCCTCCCTATATACAGCATGAGCCCCACACAGCCTCCCCATATACAACATGAGCCCCACACAGCCTCCCCATATACACTGCATGAGCCCCACACAGCCTCCCCATATACACTGCATGAGCCCCACACAGCCTCCCCATATACACTGCATGAGCCCCACACAGCCTCCCAATATACAGCATAAGCCCCACATAGCCTCCCCATATACACTGCATGAGCCCCACACAGCCTCCCTATATACAGCATGAGCCCCACACAGCATCCCTATATACAGCATGAGCCCCACACAGCCTCCCCATATACAGCATGAGCCCCACACAGCCTCCCTATATACAGCACGAGCCCCACACAGCTTCCCCATATACAGCATGAGCCCCACACAGCCTCCCCATATACAGCATAAGCCCCACATAGCCTCCCCATGTACAGCATAAGCCCCACACAGCCTCCCTATATACAGCATGAGCCCCACACAGCCTCCCCATATACAGCATGAGCCCCACACAGCCTCCCCATATACAGCATGAGCCGCACACAGCCTCCCTATATACAGCATGAGCCCCACACAGCCTCCCCATATACAGCATGAGCCCCACACAGCCTCCCCATATACAGCATGAGCCCCACACAGCCTCCCCATATACAGCATAAACCCCACACATCCTCTCCATATACTGCATGAGCCCCACACAGCCTCCCCATATACAGCATAAGCCCCACACAGCCTTCCTATATACAGCATGAGCCCCACACCACCTCCCCATATACAGCATAAGCCACACACCGCCTCCCCATAAACAGCATAAGCCCCACACAGCCTCCCCATATGCAGCATAAACCCCACACATCCTCTCCATATACAGCATAAGCCCCACACAGCCTCCCCATGTACAGCATAAGCCCCACATAGCCTCCCCATGTACAGCATAAGCCCCACACAGCCTCCCCATATATAGCATAAGCCCCACACAGCCTCCCTATATACAGCACGAGCCCCACACA
The DNA here is from genome assembly GCF_051348905.1 of Ranitomeya variabilis. Taxonomy (NCBI): domain Eukaryota; kingdom Metazoa; phylum Chordata; class Amphibia; order Anura; family Dendrobatidae; genus Ranitomeya; species Ranitomeya variabilis. The sequence continues at coordinate 1,103,883,870 of NC_135232.1, read as the reverse complement.
GCCTCCCCATATACAGCATGAGCCCCACACAGCCTTCCCATATACAGCATGAGCCCCACACAGCCTCCCTATATACAGCATGAGCCCCACACAGCCTCCCTATATACAACATGAGCCCCACACAGCCTCCCCATATAAAGCATGAGCCCCACACATCCTCTCCATATACTGCATGAGCCCCACACAGCCTCCCCATATACAGCATAAGCCCCACACAGCCTCCCCATGTACAGCATGAGCCCCACACAGCCTCCCCATATACAGCATAAGCCCCACACAGCCTCCCTATATACAGCATGAGCCTCACACAGCCTCCCCATATACAGCATGAGCCCCACACAGCCTCCCCATATACAGCATAAACCCCACACAGCCTCCCCATATACAGCATGAGCCCCACACAGCCTCCCCATATACAGCATAAACCCCACACATCCTCTCCATATACAGCATGAGCCCCACACAGCCTCCCCATATACAGCATGAGCCCCACACAGCCTCCCCATATACAGCATAAGCCCCACACATCCTCTCCATCCTCTCCATATACAGCATAAGCCCCACACAGCCTCCCCTTATACATCATGAGCCCCACAAAGCCTCCTATATACAGCATGAGCCCCACACAGCCTCCCCATATACAGCATAAGCCCCACACAGCCTCCCCATATACAGCATAAGCCCCACACAGCCTCCCCATATACAGCATAAACCCCACACATCCTCTCCATATAATCCATGAGCCCCACACAGCCTCCCCATATACAGCATAAGCCCCACACAGCCTCCCTATATACAGCATGAGCCCCACACAGCCTCCCCATATACAGCATGAGCCCCACATAGCCTCCCCATATACAGCATAAGCCCCACACATCCTCTCCATATACAGCATAAGCTCCACACATCCTCTCCATATACAGCATAAGCCCCACACAGCCTCCCCATGTACAGCATGAGCCCCACAAAGCTTCCTATATACAGCATGAGCCCCACACAGCCTCCCCATATACAGCATAAGCCCCACACAGCCTCCCCATATACAGCATAAGCCCCACACAGCCTCCCCATATACAGCATAAACCCCACACATCCTCTCCATATACTCCATGAGCCCCACACAGCCTCCCCATATACAGCATAAGCCCCACACAGCCTCCCTATATACAGCATGAGCCCCACACAGCCTCCCCATATACAGCATGAGCCTCACATAGCCTCCCCATATACAGCATAAGCCCCACACATCCTCTCCATATACAGCATAAGCCCCACACAGCCTCCCCATATACAGCATGAGCCCCACAAAGCCTCCTATATACAGCATGAGCCCCACACAGCCTCCCCATATACAGCATAAGCCCCACACAGCCTCCCCATATACAGCATAAGCCCCACACAGCCTCCCCATATACAGCATAAGCCCCACACAGCCTCCCTATATACAGCACGAGCCCCACACCACCTCCCCATATACAGCATAAGCCACACACCGCCTCCCCATAAACAGCATAAGCCCCACACAGCCTCCCCATATACAGCATAAGCCCCACACAGCCTCCCCATATACAGCATAAGCCCCACACAGCCTCCCCATATACAGCATAAGCCCCACACAGCCTCCCCATATACAGCATAAGCCCCACACCGCCTCCCCATATACAGCATGAGCCCCACACAGCCTCCACCATATACAGCATGAGCTCCACACAGCCTTCCTATATACAGCATAAGCCCCACACAGCCTCCCTATATACAGCACGAGCCCCACACAGCCTCCCCATATACAGCATGAGCCCCACACAGCCTTCCCATATACAGCATGAGCCCCACACAGCCTCCCTATATACAGCATGAGCCCCACACAGCCTCCATATATACAACATGAGCCCCACACAGCCTCCCCATATACAGCATGAGCCCCACACAGCCTCCCTATATACAGCATGAGCCCCACACAGCCTCCCCATATACAGCATAAACCCCACACATCCTCTCCATATACTGCATGAGCCCCACACAGCCTCCCCATATACAGCATAAGCCCCACACAGCCTCCCCATATACAGCATGAGCCCCACACAGCCTCCCCATATACAGCATAAGCCCCACACAGCCTCACCATATACAGCATGAGCCCCACACAGCCTCCCTATATACAGCATGAGCCCCACATAGCCTCCCCATATACAGCATAAACCCCACACATCCTCTCCATATACTGCATGAGCCCCACACAGCCTCCCCATATACAGCATAAGCCCCACACAGCCTCCCCATATACAGCATGAGCCCCACACAGCATCCCCATATACAGCATAAGCCCCACACAGCCTCCCCATATACAGCATGAGCCCCACACAGCCTCCCCATATACAGCATAAACCCCACACATCCTCTCCATATACTGCATGAGCCCCACACAGCCTCCCCATATACAGCATAAGCCCCACACAGCCTCCCTATATACAGCATGAGCCCCACACAGCCTCCCCATATACAGCATGAGCCCCACACAGCCTCCCCATATACAGCATGAGCCCCACACAGCCTCCCCATATACAGCATAAGCCCCACACATCCTCTCCATATACAGCATAAGCCCCACACATCCTCTCCATATACAGCATAAGCCCCACACAGCCTCCCAATGTACAGCATGAGCCCCACAAAGCCTCCTATATACAGCATGAGCCCCACACAGCCTCCCCATATACAGCATAAGCCCCACACAGCCTCCCCATATACAGCATAAGCCCCACACAGCCTCCCCATATACAGCATAAGCCCCACACAGCCTCCCCATATACAGCATAAGCCCCACACCTCCTCCCCATATAAAGCATAAGCCCCACACAGCCTTCCTATGTACAGCATGAGCCCCACACCACCTCCCCATATACAGCATAAGCCGCACACCGCCTCCCCATAAACAGCATAAGCCCCACACAGCCTCCCTATATACAGCATGAGCCCCACACAGCCTCCCCATATACAGCATAAACCGCACACATCCTCTCCATATACTGCATGAGCCCCACACAGCCTCCCCATATACAGCATAAGCCCCACACAGCCTCCCCATATACAGCATGAGCCCCACACAGCCTCCCCATATACAGCATAAGCCCCACACAGCCTCCCTATATACAGCATGAGCCCCACACAGTCTCCCCATATACAGCATGAGCCCCACACAGCCTCCCCATATACAGCATGAGCCCCACACAGCCTCCCCATATACAGCATAAGCCCCACACATCCTCTCCATATACAGCATAAGCCCCACACAGCCTCCCCATGTACAGCATGAGCCCCACAAAGCCTCCTATATACAGCATGAGCCCCACACAGCCTCCCCATATACAGCATAAGCCCCACACAGCCTCCCCATATACAGCATAAGCCCCACACAGCCTCCCCATATACAGCATAAGCCCCACACAGCCTCCCCATATACAGCATAAGCCCCACACCGCCTCCCCATATACAGCATAAGCCCCACACAGCCTTCCTATATACAGCATGAGCCCCACACCACCTCCCCATATACAGCATAAGCCGCACACCGCCTCCCCATAAACAGCATAAGCCCCACACAGCCTCCCCATATACAGCATAAGCCCCACACAGCCTCCCCATATACAGCATAAGCCCCACACATCCTCTCCATATACAGCATAAGCCCACACACAGCCTCCCCATGTACAGAATGAGCCCCACACAGCCTCCCCATATACAGCATAAGCCCCACACAGCCTCCCCATATACAGCATAAGCCCCACACAGCCTCCCTATATACAGCATGAGCCCCACACCACCTCCCCATATACAGCATAAGCCACACACCGCCTCCCCATAAACAGCATAAGCCCCACACAGCCTCCCCATATACAGCATGAGCCCCACACAGCCTCCCCATATACAGCATGAGCCCCACACAGCCTCCCCATATACAGCATAAGCCCCACACAGCCTCCCCATATACAGTAAGCCTCCCCATATACAGTATAAGCCCCACACAGCCTCCCCATGTACAGTATAAGCCCCACACAGCCTCCCCATATACAGCATAAGCCCCACACAGCCTCTCTATTTACAGCGTGAGCCCCACACAGCCTCCCCATATACAGCATGAGCCCCACACAGCCTCCCCATGTCCTGGATGAGGCCTCCTCCCCTTGTCCATTCAAACATCCCATAAACATGAAAATAAAAACCCACTGCCTATTCACCTTGATCCCGCTCTCTGGCGCTCTGCTTCTGTTCCTGTCTCCGGGGTGCTGACTACACAGCTGATGTGATGAAATGATGTAATCGCGTCAGCTGTTTCACACCCTGATTGGTGGAGGAAGTGGCCGGAGGCCTCTCCTCCACAAATGAAGTCAACGCAGATGGAGACAGTGAGCGGGTGGGCACGGTGCGGCCCAGGTCTGCAATAGAAAAAAGTATGAGAAGACAACTTTATCAGTGGTTCAGGTTTATCCTTCAGTCCCATTATCATTGGTGTATAACCTCTGGCCCTATCTCCCCCGGTGTTTAACCACCAGCCCTTCACCATGTTGTCTGCCTTTACTAACACTTGGGAAGGAAAGGCTCATTCTAAAGAGCTCAGTGATATCAGCGAAGACCTGTAATAGAAGCCACAGGGGTAACAAGTCCATTCATGATATTTCTTCCCTCCTAAATATTCCCCCATCACCAGTGAGTGAGAAATGGAGAATTGGAAAGGACCGCAGCAACTCAGTGGGATCACCGAGTGCGGAGGAGCAGAAAGCAGAAAAGTCGCCTACGCTTATCGGACTCCAGATCTCTTCTGCAGTTAACATTAGCACAAAACCCATCCCCCGCCAGGAGTTTCATGGCCGAGCACCTGCATGCAGCCTTACATTACCACCACCTTTTTTTTTGTTGTTGCAGGCAATATCCAGGTTAGAAAAACATGGCTGCTATCATCCAGAAATAGTGCTACGACTGTCCTGATAAAACGGAGCCTAAAAAAGGAATTTCCATACACAATGCTGTACTGAGTGGTGCAGGTCTGAAAGAAAGCAGCCATCTTTTTTTTTTCAATACTAGAGAATCCTTTTAACCGATCGGGATTTCTAAATTGAGAAAAAAAAAAAAAAGCTAGAAAAAACCTTTAAAGGGAATGTGTTTTACATTCCCCTATCCATTTTTTTCATCTGTGTTTATCTGCACAGTTTAATTGAACCATTCACACATTCATTTGTAATCAGATCAGATCCGTGAGTCGATTCCCCTAATCAGGTCCTATTCTCTCCCGGTTTTGTGGATCAGATTCAGTAATTTTAACCCGTTAGGCTCACCTTGTGAAGTGGACACACTAAGCCTCAGGTCTGTGTGAGTGCGCCGACCTTCGTAGGCTGCGAAGACGAAGCACCCTCGGGAATCTTGGGATCACTGAGGCAGATGAAGTGAAGTCAGCGGGGCAGCAGGGATCGAAGCAGGAAAGCACGGTGTGCACAGAAGGTGGAGTTCCCCAAACTAGAGTCTTGAATACTGTGACAGATCATACAGGGGAAGGGGTGTGTCGACTTCATTCACCTCTGTGGAGGGGAGAGAATGACCCAGCAGGGATCGGCTCTCTGGTGCCACCACTCAGGGAACCGCACTGAGGGCAAATAGTCGCCGGAAAGGCTTCCCTTATAGGTACGAGTTATTGAGGCTCTCCCAGTGGGGGGGTATACATACATATATATATATATATATATATATATATATATATATATATATATACACACAGTATATATAAACCTCCCGGCCGTCACTGTCAGGGCTTGTGCACACGCTGCAGATTCCATTGCGGAATTTTCCGCAGCGGATTTGATAAATCCGCAGTGCAAAACCGCTGCGGTTTTTACTGCGGATTTATCGCGGTTTCTATTGCGGTTTCCCCTGCCGGTTTTCACCTGCAGATTTCTATTGGAGCAGGTGTAAACCCGCAGCGGAATCCGCACAAAGAATTGACATGCTGCGGAAAATAAACCGCTGTGTTTCTACGCGTTTTTTTCCGCAGCATGTGCACTGCGGATTTCATTTCCCATAGCTTTACATGGTACTGTAAATGCATGGGAAACCGCTGCGGATCCGTAGCTGCGGAAAACACTGCGGATCCGCAGCAAAATTCGCAGTGTGTGCACATACCCTCAGAGTTCCTCACTAACACAGTACGGTATGCTGCCACCTGTTCCTCATTAGATATACCTCGTAAGCCCCGTCCGACAACAGGCTTATATCGGGTCAGAAACCAACCCCGGGGTAGCGTATAATAACCAACCGAGCGTGTGTACGTGAGGATTTGTGAATCGAGATAAAAGAGCAACCCAAGATTAATTTTATATTTAATTGCTGAAAGGCACACTAGAAAGACACAGGTATATATTTTCAAGAGCAAATATACAAGTATACATTCAGGAGTGTAGTACAAGGCAGGGTAGGGTACAGATAGATTACAATTACCGTGTTATGTAGCATGTGACGACAGGGAGGCGCTGATGGATCACATGTCCAAGTTATCACGCTCACACCCTGACAGGGTGGTGTGAGCAAGGGGATTGTGGACCCACTGTGCCACAAACCAGACTACCCTGGAAGGGGCATGACTAAGCAGCTACCGTGTTGTTCACTGGAGCCTCTGATGGTGAGGTCAGGCTAGTGTGGCAGGTAGCTGCCAGGTACCACTCCAGGGTGGTGTCTGGCTGTGGCTGCTGATCCCACCGGGGGATGGAATGCTAGGACAGGAGCAGGCAACGGGCTTGACTTGCAGGCGGGTACGGCTGAGACACAAGCAGGTGGGTACGGCTGAGACACAGGCTGGCAGGCATGGCTGGCACTCTGGCAGGACAGGCGGACATGGCTGGTACTCTGGCAGGACAGGCACTGACTTGGCAGGGACAGGGATACGGGCAGATATATGCAAACAGGTAGGGACCTGTTCAGACTGGAGGGTATATGGGAACAGGTAGGGACCTGACCCGCAGGTTGCAGAATGGAAGTAGAGCAGGTTGCGGAGCAGAGAGCAGAGACGCTGGTTACAGTGCAGCGAGCTGAGCCGAAAGGAGCGGATGCAAGGCAGAACCACAGGAGGCAGAGCAAAGACCAGAACTGCAGGAGGCAGGGCAAAGAGCAGAGCCGCAGGAGGTGGGACAAAGAGCAGAGCCAAAGGAGGTGGGGCAAAGAGCAGAGCCAAAGGAGGCGTAGCAGAGACCAGAACCAAAGGAGGCAGAGCAAAGACCAGAACCGCAGGAGGCAGAGCTAATAGCAGAACCACAGGAGGTGGTGCAAAGAGCAGAAATGTAGGAGGCGGAGATAAGAGCAGAATTGCAGGAGGTGGAGCTAAGGGCAGAAGCGCAGGAGGCAGAGCTAAGAGCAGGACGAGTGAACACAAGGAAACACACAGTGGAATAGGGAAGCCTACAGACAGGGATAAACGGATACAGGTATAGGACTAGGTTCAGACAGGGTCAGGAATGGGACAAGGCACAGAAACAAGGACTCAGACCAGGGTACGAAGCCCCACTGGGTGGCTGATACAAGAGATACTGGACACGGGTACAGACCAGTGTACAAAGCCCCACTGGGTGGCTGACACAAGAGTAATAGCAATACAGAACCTTCCACCTCAGCAGAAAGACACTGAGAAAGTAAGTTGCTCAGGCATCCCCCAGGGGTGGAAATGCTTTAAGTACTAGATGCCTCTTGGCAATTGGCAGGGGACACCTTAGGAAGGTGCACACAGTCACTACAGGAATCAGGAAGTGCCAGGGCCGCCGAACTAAGCACAGAAGTAGGCGAAGAGCAGGCAGGAGACATGAGGTTCACAACATGAAGCCGACAGAGAGCAGAACCCACAGCATAGCCTGGAGAGGTAAGTAAGATAGTTTATAATGCAGGTGGGGGATGGGAGGCCATGTAGTGATGCAGGCAGAGTTGTTACACAAGTATTTGTTACGTGATTCTCTGGCCGCGTCAGCTAATGGGCTTCCTGCCAGTAGAGGAACTGAGTCCAAAATGAGGAGCTGCCTATTATCTCCTAGGCTGCTCCCTCTCACACGTTGTGCCCACCCCTGGTTTGTGCAGCCTCCCTCCTCCCATTTCTGAGAGCATGGTTTTCCGGCTGGAACCGTGGATGGCAATAACTTTCTGCCCGAAGCTCTAAATGGGACGGCAGCGTCACCACTGGGTTCTGCTGGATTTTACCTGTGCAAGGAGAAAATTTACGGATACAGAATTTAATTTCTTGTAGCTATGCTTTATAACTCAATAACGCAGAGTGCTAGAGGTGGCTGTATGGCATGGGCTTCTGGGGAAAGGAATCCAGATTCCGATTATGTGCTCAGCTAGATTCAGAGATATTGCATTCTTTTATTATAGGTCATTTTCTAGATTCAATATCTCAGAGCCTTGTGCTGTCGAGAAGAATCTGCGGTGTCACTATGTCTGAATCCAACAAAGGAAGCCAGTTGGCTGGTAACTGCACATGCCTTTTGCTCCCCCCCGGAATGAGCTTCAAAGGCCTATTTGCTTGAGCTAAAAAACATTGGCCAGAGGGAATGCCAAGGGTGGGGGCTGAGTTTGGAGTAAGTATTTTTGGCCCAAGCTGTATCTGATAGGGAATTTCATCAGATATCATAATGATATCAATCAGATATTATTTTCCCATATCTCACAAATACCAATCCGAAGATACAGGTGTGTGCCCTAATGGACCTTAAGTAGGATCATAGAGATGAGATCACTGAACCATGCAAAACCCAACAAGGAGCACAAAAGAGGGCGGTGGACCGAGGTGAAGGAAGCAAAGCCCAGGATACCTGGGACAGGTTTGTAACAAAACCTATGGAGATCTGATTAACCAAAAACATTCCATTTCTTTTTTTCATTCATTTTTATCTGACCATTTGCTAAGTGTCATTGAAAAAAGTTCAATTTATCTGCTTCAGCTTTGAAAAATGGATGAGAAAAACAAAAATAAATGTGTATGCCGTCATCAGCTTTAAGATGTCAAAACTGCTGACAGACCCTAAAATGATTCCCTTCTACAATCAGAGCTACGCACAGACTTCTTGCACCCAACTCCATATATTTCCCTGTAATGCAGCTGGAGTTTGATTAATTCAGCATAAAATTTGAAAAGTTTTGAAACAAAAAAATCCCCCGCATCCTCTACATACAGACTCCAAACGACAGCCACATTGCGTACCGGAACACCTGTACAATCAGGACATTGCAATATATTCTGCATTTCCATCATTCATGAAAAATTGGAATCAGATTTCATTTATGTACATATTTATTTACAAAAACAAGAACTCATCATTGCATAAAAAAGAACGACATCAACCTCATAAATATTAGCAAAAAATAACATATTTAACAGTTTCATCCTCCCTAGGTAGAAACTGCTTTTGATTTCTTGGAATTGAGAAAGTTTCGCTTCTTTTTGGGACGAGATTCAGGAGTAGGCGACATACTGGGAGCTCGGAAAATAAACAGTTTTTCTCCAGTATCTGGGATATTTAAAGCTTCTGCACTTCCAAATTGGTCCAAGCGCGGGCCGACCTTCAGGAGCTTGGAGAGACTGTCTGAGTGTGAAAACGAGACACGCTTCACAGGCCGTAATCTCTTCCTTTTCAGGATGCTGAAACACAACACATTAAAAGACTCAAATGAGCGATTCAAGTCCCAGAAGAACTAGCAAATATCTGCTACTTACCAGATACTAGAAACTACAAAAGTACATAATCTGCAATAGGATTTTACAGTATTTTTGAGGATGCACGTTAGTTATCATGATACTGGCAAAGAGTGAACATTTTTATATGAAGAGATAGCCCCCATTACAGACCCCCGCTACAAGCTGTTGGGGAGAGCTGCTACCAAGTGTAATATGTATAATACTAAGTACCCTCATTCTTCATGGGTGATAGTTGTACAGTTTTCACTAGTGATGGGCGAACCGGTGGATATTCGGGTCTGGCGGGTTTGGCGAACATTTAAAAAAAGTTTGGTTAGGGTATCGGAGCGGTAACCCAACCCGGACCCCATTCAGAAGAATTGGGGCCCCGAACATCTGCTGTTTGCTTGACAGCACAGCAAACATGGGCTCTGATTGGCAGAAAGATCACAGCATGTGAGCCAGCAGCAGTGACCAGTGGTAAAAAGGTTACCACCGGTCACAGGCGTCAGCTGATGAGAGAGTACTACTCTCATCTGTGTATGCCTGCTGTTGCTGATAACAGCGAGAACAGGTGCTGCTAATAAAAGTATTCATCAGCCGGCGCCTGTGCAGTACAGTACATGGGATCTGTTTTATTTTTTATAAAAAGCACAGACAAAACCAACAGCTGCGGGCTGCAACTCTTAGCTGTCATCTTTATCATGGCTGGTTATCAAGAATAGAGGTGTCCCATGCCGTTTTTTAAAATTTTTTAAATAATTTAAAAAAATAGCATCCCCCCCCCCATTTTTGACAACCAGCCAAGCTAAAGCAGACAGCTGGGGGTTGGTATTCTCAGACTGGTAAGGAGCCACGAATATTGGTTCCCACAGGCTAATAATAGCAGCTCGTAGATACCGCAGAAGAGGCGCATCTATTAGATGCGCCAATTCTTGCGCTTTGTCTGGCTCTTCCTACTTTCCCTAGTGCGGTGGCAAGTGGGGTAATATTTGTGGAGTTCATATCAGCTGTTTTATGGCCACTGACATCATGCCCAAAGGTTAGTAATGGAGAGGTGTCTATAAGATGCCCCATTACTAACCCCATAGTGAGAATCACAAACAAAATACAGCCAGAATAAAATCCTTTAACTGAAATAATGACACAGACTCCTTTATTTGAAATAAAGTTATATTTACCTTTACATCTAATCTACTGAAGCCTATGTCACCTGTAAAAGACAGAAAATAATAAGCAACCATATCCCTCACCTGTCCTACATGAAGATAACCCATATGTATGGATTCTCACGCTTCTGCAGTGTGTAGCGCTGAGGAGCCATTAGAAAAGTCACCAGAGTTCATAGCTGTTTATTCCCAGTGATTTCACTTACAGCACTGCTCGCTGCCTTAAGTAAGATCACCGGGGTTCACCAGCTATGAACTCTGGTGACCTTTCTCATGGCTCCTCTGCGCTACACACTGCAGAAGCGTGAGAACCCATAGATATAGTGATTACGCTCCTGTGATTACGCTCCTGTGATTACGCTAGATATAGTGATTGCACTGTCTCAGTGTGAGGCGGCTGGCATTGATAGCATTGCAGCACTAATGTGACCGCTATCCAAACCATCCAGATCTTCATGGGAGAGATATGAATTATCTTCACATTGGACATGTGAGGGATATGGTTGTTTATTGTTTTTATTCTTTTACAGCTGACATGGGCATTGTGGATTGGGCGTAAAGGCGAGTATTATGGTTGCTTATTATTTTCTGTCTTTTATGGGTGATATGGGGCTTCAGTGGATTAGGTGTAAAGGTGAGTATAACTGTGCTTTTATATTTTTATTTCAAATAAAGGGGTCTGTGCCATTATATCAATTAAAGGATTTTATTCTGGCTGTTTTTTTTGACAATCTATCTATGGGGTTAGTAATGGAGGAGTGTTATAGCCTCTCCATTACTAACTTCTGAGGTTGATGTCAGCGGCCATAAAACAGCTGACATCAACCTCAAACCTATTACCCCACTTGTCACTGCACCAGGCAAGTTAGAAGTGCCTGGGGCCCAATATCCATGGCCCCTTATCAGTCTGAGAATGCCAGCCCCCAGCTGTCTGGTTTAGATTGGATGGTTATCAAAAATGGGGGGGACCCCATGTCATTTTTTTTTTTTAATTATATATTTAAATAAAACAGTGTAAGACCCCTTTATTCTTGACAAACAGCCAAGACTGCTTTAGCTTGGCTGGTCGTCAAAAATGGTGGGGACCTCACGCCCTTTTTTAAAATTCTTTACTTAAATAATGGAAAAAAAAACATCTTGGGACCCCTCTACTCTTGATAACCAGCCATGATAAAGCTGACAGCTGGGAGTTGCAGCCCGCAGCTGTCAGTTTTGCCTGCGCTGGTTATTAAAAACAACAGAACACAATTTTTTATGTATATTTATAGCAGAGGTGCTGGCAGATGAATACTTCCATCAGTGGCGCATGCACTCATTGTTATCACCGACAGCAGGCGTACGCCTATGAGAGTAGTACTCTGTCATCAGTCGAAGCCTGTGATGGGCGATAACCTTTTTACCGCCGGTCACAACTGCTGGCACACACGCTGTCATCTAACTAACTTACTGCCGATCTGTGTTTCCCGCTCTGTCAAACAGATGACAGAGTGTGTGAAACAGCTGATGTTCAAGATGCCGAACTGGAACAGTAACAAGGACTTCCTGGAGAAGTCTGTGCCCTGACACTAAATGTTCAGTACAGACCCCGAAATTTACAGTTTAGGTTCGCCCATCTTTAGTTTTCATTATTTTGCTGACTTCTTTTGAGGACTGGGAACTGATTTAAATAATAAGAAAAATAAACAACACTTGTACAATTATAAAAATATGCTATAAATAATAATACAAAATACTCAACTGTCCTAGGCTTTCATCTATCTGGATGACACTTTTGAAGCAGCTCCCCAGTCCCCCACACTGGTTTTCGGTTCTTCTGGCGCTGAAGCCAGCCACCTCCTCACATCACTGTTGAGGTCTCAAGCAACAGCGTGAAGAGGTTACGCACATCACTGTCGTCAATGATGTATACTGCCCCCCACATAACCACGTGATGCCATTCCCTGACCTCGGTGCAGGAAGGGAGTGCCAGTAGAACTGAAGACTGGTGCAGTGGGATCAGGGAGAGCCAATGGCAGAGGATGTATAGTAAGGACACATGAGGTCGAAAGTCTGGTGAATACAATGCATTTTATTATTTTGAACCTATTCTCTCCTTTCCGTTAATTATGTTTTGAGATCTACAGAGATCTCAGACTCTGAGCATAATAAACGTCTTTTCATGCCAATCGGGGTACTTTTGCTTCGGACCAATTTTATTCGCACTGCATTGAATCAGCAAATTTGCCCAAAATTAATTATTTGAGATTTGCTCATCTCCAACCAGTATTACTTTTTGCGACATATTGATACTACTGTATGACATAAGTTACACCAGAAGCATCACATGATGCAGTTAGGAGACTTTATAGTCCAGCAGCTCAGTGACGGATGTAAAGTAACCCTATAAAGACAGTGTAATTATCTCAACTTTTTCTATTGAATTACAAAAAAACCTCAATGCTCTGCTCTCCAGCATGTAATTAGTATGGAGATTAGATCACAGTAATGGTAAATCAGTCCAACAAGGAACAGAACAAATTTAGAAAACCTCTTGGCGTGCGGGAAAGTGTGTCAGCGGTTGCACATTGCTGCTGCACTGGAGGAACCCCCTACTGAGGCGGCACGTAGCACACACAAAAAGACAGCGCTAATGGATGGAAAACACACAAAACAGCAAATTATCTGTCTCTCCACATTACTGTCCTGCTTTCTGCTATTTTTCATGCCACAAAGAATAAAATTGATCTCAGGAATGGATTTCTTGTGCGCTAATCCATTATTCTGAGAAAGCCTTTATCAAATGTAAAGGGAATGTGACAGCAGAAAATGACCTATTGCTTAAATCAGGTTTTATGTTAAATATATTTTTAAAAACATTTTTCATTTTATTTTCTTATTATTCCAAAATGAAAGGTAAGATCTCTATAAAGAGTAGACAACAGAGGACCTCCCATTCACAATAGGTGATGTCACAGGTCCTCTTTGCCATCTTCGTGCACTGCCATCATGGTCCCTTGAAAGCAGCATCTGGACCTAGCTTCAAGCATTGCTGTTACCCCTTAAATGCTGCATTTAGGTCATTGTTTCACCCCCCCCCCGTGCGATACAATGGGTTGCCTGCTGAACACCTCTATGGTTGCCACCTTGGTGCTCCTGTGAACTGTAGTGTTACACTGCATAGAATACGCAATCAAGAGATCACAGGTTTCCAAGTCCCCTAAGGAAACTGTATTATATTTAAAAAAAACCTTTTTTAACTTAATTTTTAATTATAGAAGGAGGGAGCTCAAAGGTATTGGGACAGAGGAGCTTTGTTGGCCTATCTTACATCTGCTTTATTGTGGTCCAGGCTGTCAGATCTGGATGCTTCATGCTGCAAACCCATCTGCAGGTCCATCTGAAAGCCCATATGCAGGCCCATCTGCAGGTCCATTTGCAGGCCCATCTGCAGGTCCATTTGCAGGCCCATCTGCAGGCCCATCTGCAGGCCCATCTGCAGGTCCATCTGCAGGCCCATTTGCAGGCCCATCTGAAGGCTCATCTGCAGGACCATCTGCTGGTCCATTTACAGGCCCATCTGCAGGCCCATTTGCAGGCCCATCTGCAGGCCCATCTGCAGGTCCATTTGCAGGCCCATCTGAAGGCTCATCTGCAGGCCCATCTGCAGGTCCATTTGCAGGCCCATCTGCAGGTCCATTTGCAGGCCCATCTGCAGGTCCATTTGCAGGCCCATCTGCAGATCTATTTGCAGGCCCATCTGCAGGACCATCTGAAGGCTCATCTGCAGGACCATCTGCAGGTCACTCTGAAAGCCCATCTGCAAGCCCATCTGAGGGCCCATCTGCAAGTCCATCTACAGGTCCATCTGCAGGCCAATCTGCAGGCTCATCAAAAACTTTGCAAAGTTGTCCTGCCAGCAGAGCTACATATGCAATAGTCTACTACATAGCACCAGCCCGATTAATATAGATGCGTATTTAACTTCACACACACAGTAATTCCATTGACTTTGTACCTTTTTTGTACTATAAGTACAGAGCAATCTGCAGGATACAGCAGAATCGAAAAAGCAGTATTTAACGCATTTCCGAGTACACAGACAAATCATTTTATTAGAAACTGCTTTTACGCCAGCCGGCAACTTACTAAACCTTTTAAAAAGGAAAAAAAGTTAATTATATCTGAACCAGTAAGGAATGTAAATAAGACAGGAAAGAAAAAGCCAAACAAAGACTAAATAATACCACATCCAGCTTCTGACAAACATTTCATAGGAGAAATATCACGGGGTAAATCCGTCCACCATTTCTGGATGACCCTTTTATGGCCCTATTTATATAACTACTGTAAATAAATGTATTCTCCATATAATAATTCTGGAATATCTTTCCTTATATCTTAGTTGTGCTGTTCTCCTAATATTTCTATTGAAATGTATGGATGATTGACAACTGGGTGTTTCCAGTTGGAGACGTGCCCCTACTCACTGTCCAATCAGCTCCCATAATGTAGAGACACAGCCTTTGACGAGAGGAGTAGTTACATAGTTGTCCAAGCATCCATGAATTCTAAGAGGAATAAGAAAGAGAAGGCACAATACAAAATTATAGGAAAACATGCCCTGAAATTAAAGGATACATTTGAAAAAACTGACCGTCACATCCAAACATAGACTAAGTGTGAACAGGTGCTGAACCTAGAGTCACCAACTCTTATATAGTTAAGCAAATAAGGCAGCACACTGCAGCGCTGAAACATGCAAACATGAAACACGAAAATTGAACTGCATTACTGCACTAGAAATATGAAAAATGAGAGCGTTTAGCGCATAAAAATGGCCAATTTTATGTGTACCTGGTAGCCACTTTACGGCATCTCTCGTATACCAGGTCCTACGCTTTCCTCACTGAGAATAAACATCTCCAACTGAATGGCTACCTATGAAAACCTCTTCTTAGACTAGCATTCTCTCTCTGTGGAGGGGTAATGGACCTACTGCAATTAAAACACCTGTGACTAGGAGGCGGAGTGCTCGGTCAGAAGGCTAAATAATACATTTGAAAAAACTGACCGTCACATCCAAACATAGACTAAGTGTGAACAGGTGCTGAACCTACAGTCACCAACTCTTATATAGTTAAGCAAAAAAGGCAGCACACTGCAGCGCTGAAACATGCAAACATGAAACACGAAAATTGAACTGCATTACTGCACTAGAAATTAAATGATGACTACAACAAACATTCAGGAGAACTGACAAGTCCCTATTAAAGGGAAACTGTCAGCAGGATTTTACCCCCCAGACTATTTAAATGAGCGTGGAGCTCTTTTTAAGACATGTCCAACAATACCTTTACATGGCCAGTCAATTCTTTCGTTACTGAGAAATCATCGTTTAAATTTATATGCAAATGAGACTGAAGAGCTATGATAGATCTGAAGCCTCTGTCACTCCAACTCTATTCCCCATCCACCTCTGCCTCCTTCTGCCCGACTAATAACTCTTTTGCCTAAAGTCATACAGCATAAAGGCTTTCAATTTACCAGGAGAAGGCGGTGCTGGGTGAGGAATAGAGCTGGAGTGACAGAGGCTTCAGATCTACAAATAGCTCAGTAATGGAGGCACACACTGGCCATGTAAAGATATTCCTGGACTTATCTTTGAAAGAACTACATGCACATACTGAAAGTTTGGCAGTCCTATATAGGAATGGATGGAGGGGGAGGCCGAGCACACACACTGCTGCTCCAATCTGACGGAACAGAAAAGTGCTCATTCTGGAGATCAGCGGTGGTCTCACGGGTCAGACCCTCAGTGAATTAGAAGTTGTCACCTATGCTGCAGATGGAGCACAACTTCTCGTAGCCAGAACACAACTGTAAAATGGTATGCTTTTATTCTGTCTGCAGGTGCACGCCGCTCCTCTGCCTCCCAGCTTCCTGCTTACAGGGAACGGCGCGCTCCTGAAAATAGACAGTTTAGAGCAGCATCATGGTCGAGCCGCCGGTCCGAACTGTGCACTCCATGATGCTGCTAGCAGAGGGAGGCAGCTTAGCCTCCGCAGTATGGGCGAGGCACAAAGAAACTGTAGCTAACTGAATCTTCAGAGCATTGTTTCAAAGCTATAAAGCGAACAACCTACCGGCGCACTCCTTGCCTAGGATACCAGGCATTCTGAGGTGGCCAGACCTTGGCTATGAACAGTAAACTGTCCAATTAAAGATCCCTCCAATTAAATTACAAAGTTGTTTGTTTTTACAAGTACTTTGCAGTTTTAACCATTAATGAACCTGAGCATTTAATGGACTGATACCGTAATTTTCGGACTATAAGACGCACCACCGAATTTGCCGCACCAGCCTGGGATGAGAGTCAAACCACCTAACACTTTCTGTGACCCCCGCTCCACCAGCGCTCCCGATCACCGCCGCCCCCCCAATAAGCTGAACTCGGACTGAAAGACAGACCCCCATTTGAAGCATTAATTTTTTTAATCTATTTTCCTTCAGTAAATTTGGGGTGCATCTTATGGTCCGGTGCGTCTTATAGTCCGAAAAATACGGTAATTTGGCTAATATGGCACATTGGCAAACCAGGTCAAGAATTCCGCTCGAGAGCAAAGAGTTGTAATGGATCGTTCCACTACAATAATACTGATGAGTTTGGTATAGGACAGGTCATCAATATCAGATGTGTGGGGGTCCGACACCCGGCATCCCCACCAATCAGCTATTCTTCACTCCGATGGCCGAATATTGCAACTGTGGGGCTGAACAAGCGAATCTGCCGTACCTATTAGTGGCTACTAAACAGTTTACGGAGCGGTGATGTTCAGCTCAATAATTCCTACATCTGGCCACCGCTGGGGCGGAGAACAGCTGATCGGTGGGACTGCCAAGTTTTGGACCCCCAGCGAACCTTTAAAGTAGCAAATAATGCTTATGACAAAACAACAGTCCCTAAAACAAACACCCTTCAGTCATTAGTCCAAACTGTTGCTAAAAAAAATAGAAAAATAAATCAAATGAATAAATGTAAAACTATTGGACTATTGAGTGTGATACCTTTAATTGCTGTTTATATGTTGTGCGTTAGTCCGATGTCGCCCCTTCGGCTTAGAATCTGTTGGCAGAAAGCACTCACATCCCGAGCAATAAGACAGCGGTAATAGCCTACTATTACCAGACGTCTGCTGCTTCTAGAAAGATGACTAACCATTATAGTAAGACGAACGAAAACACAACCGCACACAAAGAAACTCTGCAGGGCGAGACTTCACATCGGTGAGGAAGAGTAGCAGCCGGGAGAATGACGGCCTCATTAATGAGCCTTTCCTAGAAACGTGTAATTATGGCACTGCCGCTGTTCATTGCTATAAATCATCGCCATCAGCTGGCCGGTGTGGTCTCCTAACAGGCACGTAGGAGCGCCGGGACCAAGGGTTGGATAACCCAGTGTTTGATCCAAAAAATATTCTTTACTAGAATGGGTTATTCGATCTGGACAATATCTACTATGTTGGAAAAGTCCGATGACAACAAATTGATTGCAAAGTGCTCTACTGCCTGGACCCGCTGTGATCGAGCAATAAGTGAGCACAATCCCTACAGCGCCTCCGCAGGAGAAGTTAAGCATTACACAGTGTCCATTCAAATGAATGGGTTGGCAGGATAATGTAGGACAGGACACGTCTTTTAAAGCGAGAAACACTTTACCCAAGAAATAAAGATCCTAAACAAAGGAACCTTACTGTTAACTCAGTATTTCTTTAAAGGGGTCTATGTAAATGGGTATTTTTAAAGGGGGTTATCTGAGACTTATGTTTCCTATGGGTCTAAGCACTTATCGGCAGGTAGTTGATAGCTACCTGCCTAGCGGTCGATTCTCCCATTTCCTGTGATGTCAGGGCTTCCCGCTGTGTGACGTTGAGCCAGCCGTCAATCAACATGACATCGGGAGTGACGCCCTGTTGACAGAGCAGAGAGGAAGAGAAGGGACTGCTCTGTCAAGGTGATGTTACAGGAAAATTGGCGTCAGGAGCGGTCGTTACCCCTATGATCTGGGAGACAGTCACACAGCAGAACAGGTTAGCAACTACCTGTAAATAACTGCTTAGACGCATTGTAAAAAAGGCCTGGATAATGCCTTTAACTGAACAACTCCATTAATGGGATTCCTATAAAACTGGAATTAGTGTAGAATTATTTTAGTGCACCAGAAAATCAGTCTTTGGCTGGCATAAATTTTCTCGACAATTTTAGCCACTTTCTGCCATAAATGATAGTACATTTTTCCAACCACACGTGGACCTGATCTCTTCCAATAAGCTCTGCCCTCATTTTAGAACAATGCAGTAAACAGCAGAAAAAGTAAAAAACATATTAGAGCAGTAAATATGGTGTGCACCACCGTAAGAGCAATGATTTAGTTTTATTGTTTGGAATTTTGTCTATTTTGTTTGGTTTTGCTAAATTTAATACCCAATTAAACATTGAAACAAGAAAGGTGACCCCCAATATGTCTGTTTAACAATGGGTGAGGATTGAGCAGCAAGGATACAGTAAAGTACATAGACCTCTTTACAACTGACACAAGAGTCATTGACTGACTCTTAAAGGGAATGTGCTATCAGAAAATTGCCTATTGTTTAAAACAGGTTTTTGTGTTAAATCTTTTTAAGTTTTTTTTTTTTCCATATCGAAATTTGTATTAAAAATAAAAACTAGAAGTTTTTACAGTGACCAATGTGGCTATTTTAGACTCATACTTCCTGCTGTTTCAGGAAATTCACATGTACATTAGCCACAATGAACGTAATCAGCCTATTCATTATATTGAAGCATATAATGAGCGTGTGCAAAAGGTCATCGTGAAGGAAGAGGAAGCAGGGTCAGCTGTGACATGACCTATTGTGATTGGAGGATCTTATGTTATCCACGGTGCATAAAGGAGTTACTTGTCATTGTAATCATGGCTCTGATGATAAAGAACCTGTTGAAAAATTGCAAAAATACAAATTTTGCTTTAAAAATAAATAGATTGCGATATATATTAAAAAAACAATGACTACATTTTGAAAAAAAATATACGTTAACACAAAAACCTGATTTAAACAATAGGTCATTTTCTGAGAACACGTTCTCTTTAAGGCCCCTATAGACATTATACTAAAGTTGGATGATCCCTCTGATATTGGTGAGAGCAAGTGATGCTAAAATGTGTGTGGTTCTGCCGACTTTTCCCCGACAGATGATGTTGGAGGCGAGAAGGATCCAGCTTACTCTATGCATTATTTTTTTTTTAGGAATAATGGATAATTAACTTATGATTATATCCCGTTACTTCACTACTCACCTTCGTTTCTTTCTGGCAGATAATGGACTCTTGTCCTCATCAGCGGTCCCCAGACCTTCCCTGATCCGCTTTTCGATTACCAACCACAGCTCCTGCTGTTTTCTGGAGTAGAAAATAGAAATAAGAATTAATGCTGCTCGTATTCGTCACCAGAGATCTGTCCTTCAGATAAACACCTAATCCTTCTCAGCTGTACCCTAGATTTATTACTCAGAGGTCTGGATGATTGATTCACCCCTGCCGTTTGCATTTCCAGGATAAATCTTAAAAGATGAGCAGGTGAAAGAGCTCTGCGGCTCTCCCGATGTGAGGTATGGGGCTGGCGCAATTTACCAACACAGTGCAAACCATCAATATTCCGTAAATTACATCAAATGCACAAATCTTCAGCTATTACACAAAGCAACTAACAAATAAATGTAATGATATAGCATGCAAACATGAAATATATGAAATTGGAATTGCATTACTGCTCTAGAAAATAGGAAAAAAACAAAGATACTTAAATTGGCCAATTCATGTGTGCCCATCAGCTATGACAATGTACACATAAATTGGCCCACTCATGTGTGCCCATTAGTCACGACAAGGTATACATAAATTGGCCAATTCATGTGTGCCCATCAGTCATGACAAGGTATACATAAATTGGCCATATTCATGTGTGCCCATCAGTCATGACAAGGTATACATAAATTGGCCATATTCATGTGTGCCCATCAGTCATGACAAGGTATACATAAATTGGCCAATCATGTTTGCCCATCAGTTATGACAAGGTATACATAAATTGGCCCATTCATGTGTGCCCATCAGTCATGACAAGGTATACATAAATTGGCCATATTCATGTGTGCCCATCAGTCATGACAAGGTATACATAAATTGGCCAATTCATGTGTGCCCATCAGTTATGACAAGGTATACATAAATTGGCCCATTCATGTGTGCCCATCAGTCACGGCAAGGCATACATGAATTGGCCAATTTATGCGCTAAGTATTTTTCTTTTTTCCTATTTTCTAGAGCAGTAATTTATTTATTAGTTCTATATGGAGATGGCTTCTCTTAGATGCAGTTGTTCACACCTGTTCTGTTTGGAAGTGACATTGCGTCTTTTGTTATTTGTATACATAAGCTCTCTGAATGAGCACTCCACACATCATCCTATGGCGGTTTTAATCACAGAAGGATCCTACCTACTCATAAACTGTGGGGAAAAAAGGTATTTGATACACTGCTGATTTTGCCAGTTTATCCACCTTGTGGAAGGTCGGCGCACACAGCTGCTCCCTGAGGTAGACACAGGAACACTTTATGTTAAAGTCTCTGGGTGGTTTACTGCTTCATAACCGATAAAGGCAAAATAGTAACAAAATCGGCCTTTGTGTCACAAATGAAAGTAAAAAGTCCATACAAAGTCCTTCCCAGTATGGCTCCAGCCTTCTGGACAAACACACAGGACCGCTCTCACTGCAGCTTCAGCCTGGAGGCTTCCTCCCTCCAAACAGATGAGACAGAAAAAAAACAATGGCTGACATTTAACTCCCTCCAACCACACCCTTGAGGTGCAGATATGGTGAATAGCCATCCTGCCCATCTCTTACATCTACTCCCCATGAAACCCAGACCAGGAAACGACTGGTTTACATTCAGAACATATCATGCTGGAGGGAAACTTATGGGTTTGACATCACGCAGGATAACAACCTTTGCGGCACACATCTCCCCTCACATACGGCGCCAGTGACCCTGTCACAACCTACAAAGACTGGGGAGGTCTGTACTTTGTATCGTAGGTGCACTACAACTGTGAGAGACAGAATCGAAAAAGAAAACCCAGAAAATCACATTGTAGGATTTTTACATAATTAGGCTGCCGTTACACTAGCAGTATTTGGTCAGTATTTTACATCAGTATTTGTAAGCCAAAACCAGGAGTGGGTGATAAATACAGAAGTGGTGCATACAGTATGTTTCTATTAGACTTTTCCTCTCATTGTTCCACTCCTGGTTTTGGCTTACAAATACTGATGTAAAATACTGACCAAATACTGACCGTGTGACGGCAGCCTTAATTTGCATTTCATTACATGAAATAAGTATTTTCTACAATAGAAAAACAGAACTTAATATTTTTTACAGAAACCTTTGTTTGCAATTACAGAGGTCAGACGTTTCCTGTAGCGCTCTTGACCAAGTTTGCACACACTGCAGCAGGGATTTTGGCCCCCTCCTCCATACAGATCTCCTCCAGATCTTTCAGGTTTCTGGGCAGTCGGTGGGCAAAAATGAGTTGAGTTGATACCAAAAGTTCTATTTTGGTCTTATCTGACCACATGACCGTCTCCCATGCCTCTTCTGGATCATCCAGATGGCCACTGGCGAACTTCAGACGGGCCTGGACATGTGCTGGTATGAGCAGGGGGACCTTGTGTGCACTGCAGGATTTTACTCCATGATGACGTAGTGTGTTACTAGCAGTAATATTTGAGATTGTGGTCCCAGCTCTCTTCAGGTCATTGGCCAGGTCCTCCCGTATAGTTCTGGGCTCATTGCTGACTTTTCTCAGAATCGTACTTAACCCCGCGAGGCGAGATCTTACATTGAGCCCCAGACCAAGGAAGATTGACAGTCATCTTGTCTTTCTTCCATTTTATAATATTTGTGCCAACAACTGTCTTCTTACCAAGCTGATAGCTTATTGTCCTGTAGCCCATCCCAGCCTTGTGCAGGTCTACAATTTTGTCCCTGGTGTCATTAGACAGCTCTTTGGTCTTGGCCATGGTGGAGAGGTTGGAGTGTGATTGAGAGTGTGGACAGGTGTCTTCTATACAAGTAAGGCCGGTTTCACACGTCAGTGGCTCCGGTACGTGAGGTGACAGTTTCCTCATGTACCGGAGCCACTGACACACGTAGACACATTGAAATCAATGCATCTGTGCAGATGTCATTGATTTTTTTGCGGACCGTGTCTCCGTGTGCCAAACACGGAGACATGTCAGTGTTCGTGGGAGCGCACGTATTACACGGACCCATTAAAGTCAATGGGTCTGTGTAAAACACGTAACGCACACGGACGTTGTCCGTGTGCAGTCCGTGTGCCGTGCAGGAGACAGCGCTACAGTAAGCGCTGTCCCCCCCCACGTGGTGCTGAAGCCGCCATTCATATCTTTTCTGCAGCAGCATTTGCTGTAGAGAAGATATGAATAATCCTTTTTTTTTTTTGTTTCTGGTGTTTAACATAAAGATCCCTGTCCCCACCCCCTGTGCGCCCGCCCGCTGTTATTAAAATACTCACCCGCCTCCCTCGCAGTGTCCTGTCCTGGCCGCAGCTTCTACTGTATGCGGTCACGTGGGGCCGCCCATTACAGAAATGAATAAGCGGCTCCACCCCCATAGGGGTGGAGCCGCATATTCATGACTGTAATCGGCGGCCCCACGTGACCGCTCATACAGTAGAAGGTGCGGCCAGGACAGGACACTGCGAGGGAGGCGGATGAGTATTTTAATGCCGGCGGCCGGGCGCACAGGGGGTGGGAGGGGGGAGGATGCCCTAAAGTTTATTTTAAACACATAAAAACAAAAAAAAAAAGATTTTTCATCCCTTCTCCCCAGCGAGCGCTGGAGAGAACGGATGAATGGCGGCTTCAGCACCATGCTGGGGGGACAGCGCTTACTGTAGCGCTGTCTCTCCTGTACGGTCCGTGTGGTACCCAGGCGGCACACGGCTGCCGCACGTGTGCCGCACGGATGGCCTACGTGAGCTCACGGACACACGGACACGGATAACTCCGGTACCGATTTTTTCCGGTACCAGAATTATCTGGACGTGTGGGACAGGCCTAACAAAGTTTGAACAGCAGCAATTAATACAGGTATTGAGTGCAGAGTAGGAGGACTTCTATTCTAAAAGAAAAACTAACAGGTCTGCGAGAGCCAGAATTCTTGCTGGTTGGTCGGTGATCAAATACCGTACTTATTTCATGCAATAAAATGCAATTTAATTATTTAAAAATCATACAATGTGATTTTCTGGTTTTTATTTTTAGATTCTGTCTCTCACAGTTGAGGTGTACCTACGATACAAATTACAGACCTATCCATTCTTTGTAGGCGGGAAAACGTGCAAAATCGGCAGAGGATCAAATACTCCTTCACAAGTCCAATTTTCAAATCAGAGCTCTTTCCATGTTTTTCACAGATAGCACTTGTACTCGTGATATTTTATAGGGCCGTTCACTCGTCTGTGATTATTCACGGACCGAGAGGGTTGGATCAATCCAACAATGCAAGTCAGTGGGTCAGTGAAAAAATAGGACAGCCAAGTGCCGCCCAATTTTCACAGACTGTCAGAATGGAGAAACGTCTTTTTTTTTTTTATTTCTCCACGTACGAAAAAAAATGGATGACACTCAGACCACATTCTGATCTAACTCTGATCAAAATAATTGGTCCAATTTTGATGCAAATTCTGATGTGTAAGGAGTAAATCCGCTGCATAAAATATGCAAGTTTTTGGCACTTTTTTGTTGTATATATATTTTTTTTTTTATAACATGCATTTTTGTTGTGGAATTTTTTACATTCATTAGTACGGGTGAAATCTGCATCAAAAACAATGAAAAAATGACCTGCTGCAGATTGAAATCAGTTGCAAATCGACCAGGAAAAAAATAAGCAACGGGTGCAGGAGACTTATGAAACGCCATTTATTCACTTAGGTGGCACTAGGAAATCGTTCAGGTTTTGTGTCAAAACTGCGCTGATAAAATGCGACAAACGCGCGTCGCGTGCACAGACCCTTAAGGATACCGTCCCACGCCATGAGCTTTTGATGTTGCAGATTTTCCACCCCAGTTAAGTAAGATAGATTACCTGCATTTTTTTTCGGAAAACACATCTTATATAGTAAATAAAAAATACAACTCACCCTACAAATGAGAAGAATGGGAAAGAAAATGTTGTTTCAGCCCAACACAAGCTGCAGATTGATGCGCTTTAATAACATGCGGACTCCGGTTATTCAAAGTTAATGTCCAGAGGAAAGAACAAACGCACAGTTATGGGTGAGGACCCGGGAGGACGGGAGGAGCGCTGACGCCGTTATCAGCACATGGATTGATTTTTATTTTTGCCTCTTACACAATGTAATACAATTGGGTTTTGCTCGCCGGAGCCGCCATGCTCTTACCTCTTCCTCCAGCTGTCAGCCCCATCCTCGTTGTTGTCAGTCTCAGTAACACTGTCTGAATATTTATGACCCGCCGAATATAGAAGAGAGGCGATGTCACTCTCGGGGCTGGAGGGAAGCAATAGACTGAGGACTCGCGGCAGCATCCCCTCCGGTATCACGGATCGTTTAGTCAGA